>NC_071355.1:243057500-243366363 GCF_943734655.1 Sabethes cyaneus
GCATCTCGTGAAACACGAGAAAAAGATCTGCCCGAAAGGATGCGTCCTCTCCCGTCGCTTGGGCTTTGGCCGGTCTGGTTAGCTCTTCTGCTGCTCGTCTTCCTGTTCTGGTACACGATCGCCGACGATGGTCGGTGTCTGGCAATAGCTCTTAATTTGTCCATTCAACCAACACCGCCGGACCAGGCAGCGGTTGATGATGAAAGCCGCTAACAAGCCCCGACGGTATGGCACATCGGCCAGCCAGCCAACCAGCCAGTCAGCATATGTACTTATGCTGTTTTGTTCTGTATTTCGCAACCATTCAGCGTTCCCTCGGCCGCTAAACGGTTTTCGCACCTTAAGTAATAAAAGGCGAATCGGCCCCGGCTCCGGCCGCGGCAGGATGTTGTGAGATATTGTCGTGTGGGAAACAATACCGACAGGCCGCGAGCCGGTGCGGTGTGTGTGTGTCTGTGATGGACAGTATGGAGTGATTGCTATCTGCTGTGGGAAAAGAGTGTTCTGGAAAAACTTTCCCCCCGAAGGCTCTGAAAGCGGCTTCAAGAACATTGCACAATTTGAGGTTAGCTGAGATTTTTGGTAGATCAAAAATTTACACAAAATTAAGGAAAAAATTGAAAAAAATTAATTGAATGCGAAAAAGACGTTCCTTAGAAATGCTGCGACTGACACGATGTTCGCGTACGCACGGGATGGCACTTGGAATTATCTCAAGTTCCCTCCAAGGGTCGACCATATTATATCATTTCCATAAAGAAAATAGTACAACAAATTCTTTCTATGCAAATTGAGCCCACCATCACGGTGCTGCTGCTCCACGCAAGTGTGCATCGGAAATGTTAGCAGCTTATCATTTCATCCATCCATCCATCCATCCATCGCATCCCCACTGTCGAACGTTGGCGAAGGAACCGACCGACCAACCAACTGGCAGAGCGCAGTGCAATGGTTACTTCCTGTCATCATTTCCGTTTCGCTCCGGTCGGTCGGTTGGTCGGTCGGTAGGTCGGTAGCAAACGCACGGAACGGCGGTGGCGCTGCTCTGCTGCTGGTCAGGGGGATGGCAGAAACCGGAGCCTTCTGCCCATCAGCAGCGCAGTAGGCCGGGCCAAATATATTGTTTGCATTCAATCGACGGCAAGGGAGTACCGTACAACGTGTAAGTACGCATTTAGCTGAGTGAGTGAATGAGTGAGTGCAATTCCCTTTTTCGCACATGCCACTGACTACTGCCACGGTCCTGCAAAATTCCTTCAATCATTCGGTGTGCTTCGTTGCTCTTCCTTCTTAGGAGATATCAGCACTGATGGGTAGAGAATGCATTCAGTTGGAACCCTTGTTTGGCCGTGTCGTTTCACCGACAGGCAGGGGTCTGAATCTTCAGCACGAGAACGGGGGGCCGGAGAGTGTTTGATGGTGATGGAATTATATGTTCACAAGCGAAAGAGGCAGAAGGCAGAAATAACACTAATGCGACTCCCATTCACGCGATGAACTCCATCAGCCTGGAATGGGTGGAGGATCGAATTACACATTTTTATGCACTCGTTTATTTCGTTTTTGTTCCCCTATGCTGCCTACCGGCGGGGTCGAGAACGTGATGGGCAGCGTAAGGGGAAACGGTCGGTCAATAAATTTGACTGATAATCACATGCGAATTTTTCATTGATTTAAACCATCCCATTGGGGAGCCCCTCGTTAGCCTGCCTGCTGGTGGCCGAACAACAACAAGGGGATTCGCATTTTTGCATCATGTTTTGGTGTTTTCTTTAAATTTTTTTACGCTTCCCTTGATTGTTCTGACTGACGACGACGGTTGGAGGGGACGCCGCATCGGCGCGACCGGGAGGATGGTCCTGTGCTCGGAGAGACAAGCAAGGATATTTGATGCCTTTTTCCATCGCAGGAAAAGGGAGCCGAAGTACCTTTTCACACCTTTCTTGAGGCACGTAAAAATAGAGGACTTATTGCTGCGTAAAGCATTAGATTTTTTTTATGGTGGCAGTTTAGGATGGGGCGGACAATTGAAGGGGGTTTGATATATATGTATGTGAGAGGAAAAATCGATGCACCGAGGATGTTGTTGGGCCCGGAAACATGATTTATTATGCGCCTCGGTTTGTGGTGGTGAAAGTCTCTATACAGTTGGCCCTTCGGCGGTTCATTCTAGTACCTAAGGGTCGACAGCTGTTATTTTCACCACTGAAATGAACTTATTCAGTGTCTTATAATCAGAGCAAGCGTTGCACGCTTGTGAACAGGTGATAGTTTCTTCCGTCAGAATATTGTTTTATTAAAATTTCATTTTAGTTCCCATGCGATGCACAGTATTCGAGATTGAACCGAATCAATGCACAGAAGAGCGCTTTCAAGTAATAAATATCTGTGAAGTTTATGGCGATACGCTAATTAATTCCAAATTCCTGCAAGCCTTATCGACAACGAGCGAAACATGCTGTTTGAATGTCAATTTGGAGTCGAGCAGTAGGGGTAATAGGGGCATAATGGGCACCTTATCTTGCTGGCTGATTTTGGATGCTTAAATGACTGAATTTTTAAAGTGTCGTCATTGCAAAACATGAATTATTATCGATTATTAAAGGCATACTGTTTGGAAGTTATAAAATAGCTGTAGAATCATGAAAATTGTAAGTTAAAGTCATGTTTCAAAAACTACCAATCAGTCAGTGTGTGGGGCAAAATGAGAACCCCTCTGGGGCATAATGAGCACCCTTATAAACACTTGCCTGGGAGGCGTACAATAAGTACAATAAGCACATAAACACATATCACACATTATTGACCGCTACCCGGTTGAAGCCTTGCAATCGAGTCGCAGAGGTTGCCTCTGGAGCACGCAAGGAAAAATCCGGATCATGCTTTCGGAAGCCACGCAGCCAATCCCAACCAGCCAGCTGTATTTTGGTGTTGAAGACATGGGCTATTCCATTTTTCTCCCCCAGCTAATATGCAAGGCTTCTGATTCCACGGGTAGTAATACCGTACCATCGAACCTCCATTTCTAAAATATGGTTCACTAGCACTTTTCCTTCAGCAGGAGTGAAAACGGTCTTAAAAAAACCGATTTGGAACACCTCCGGCCCGATATTGCAGTTTCGTATCTCTTCACATACGGGGATAGCGTCTGCCGTGGAATTCCGCGGTGCTTGGCGGCTTGTTTCGTGGATATTCCGTCTCGCCTAACAGTGGTCAAGACCGCTAGCAGGACCATTTTTGACCAAGTCTGTGTTCCGGATTTCCTTTTATATATAAGCACCATCACTATAAACAAGCACTGACGAGATGAACAAGGAAATTGACAAACCTACTGAGATAAATTGAAGATTAGTTTATTCGACATAATGTGCTCGTTTTACCCCAAATAGAAGTGCTCATGTCGCCCCTAGTCAATTAGTTAAACTAAAAACGGGTTCTAACACCAATTATAGTAAAAAATCGAAACTTCTGCGAAGGTAAACCTTGAGGTACAATGTATACATCATGTTACAGTGTGCACATAATTGATTAAAATGTTTAAATGTTCGCTCCAAAATTATATGTTTTTCATCGTTTGAGAAACACATTAAGTTTTTTATAATATCTCCGTGTTTTAAAAGTAAAGATCACAATTGTTTTAAAAAAATAGATACTGTAGTACCTACAGCAGTGTATCGCGTATCACATTTTATTATAAACTAGCTGACCCGACAAACTTCGTATTGCCACAAATTAAACTGTGTTGTACATAAATCGTGAATCTCGGATGACCTTTGTCACAATGTCGAGTTTTGCAAGTTTCTGAGGAGTTCATGGGTGGTTTAAGGACAAGGTCGTCAGAGTCCATTTATGGCCGTCAGTATGGCACCAAATATCACCCTTCCCTTCTTCAGTGTATCAACATGCTCCCATAGACTCGGGAAACCATCACAAAAAAATAAAATTAGTTCAACTAACCTGCTAGACTTAATCAGATCTTGCAACTCGAAGCGCTAAACATTGCATTCTATTACTTTTTGGGGCATAACTTACACTAAATACTAAAATATCTGCCCAATTACAATTCATCACTATCTTTTCACTTTTACGCCGTCGATTTTTCTTGGCCGTTCCATTCATCACATCACTCGCGAAACTTAACTTGAAAACTTGAATTTACCACCCGAACAGTTATCTGGTAAGATATAATGATTTTGCCCAAACTGTTCACTTGAATTGATATGAAAAACTTGACTTCGTTTCGATTGCAATTCAGAATCCGCGACCGTCGTTGTTGATACGTTACCAAGGAAACGGGAGTGATGCCATATTTACGTTGAGCATGAAATTGGCCAATAATTTTCGCTATTTAATTAACGGTCGTAAAGTGTCGAAAATATACTCATAAAATTCTCTGATGATAAAATTCACCGTAAACAACATTTTATGTGATAGAATTACTGTCGGAACTAGTTCAACAGCAAAAATGGATACGCGATTCTACGTTTCATAATTGTTCTTAACAGATTATTACCTATTACTAGCAACTCAGCATAAACTTAGCATAAACAAAACGATAGTGGAAACTAGTACTGAAATCAGTAAAAAAGCTGCTGGCCTCTGACGACCTTCACCTTAAGATACAAATTTTCCTCACAGTAAAGTAGAAAGCAACTCCCCCATTGCTTGGCCTGATAAAATAAAGCGGATAGCATACCATTTCGCCCTACCAAACCTTCTACCACAGGGGTGACGCGACTAAAGCCATCATAAAAAAATTCCTGCCTTCAACCCCCCCACATGCCAAATATGGTTCCAATTGATTGATTAGTTCTCGAGTTATGAGGAAATTTGTATTTCATTTGTATAGGAGCCCCCCTCCTAAAGTGGGGTGGGGTCCTAATTCACCATAGAAAAAATTCTTGCCTACAAAAACCTTCACATGTCAAGTTTTGTTCCTTTTGCTTGATTAGTTCTCGAATTATGCAGAAATTTGTGTTTCATTTGTATGGATGCCCCCCTTTTTAGTGGGGGGAGGGGTCTCTAACTATCATAAGAACCTTCCATGACCCCAAAAACGTCTACATGCAAATAGAAGTAGAAAAGAGGGGTGCCCCGTGTACTCATTATGCCCCTAGTCCCCCAACCTATATTTGACGATCTACACGACGACGTAGTGGTACACTTGATAGTTGGTGGCCGAACAACTCGAGAACGTAATTATTTTGTAATTTTTAGGCTTTATTATCAAACCGTTGTTATTGCACCATCTAGCGAATACCAGAGTGCGAGAGAGTGTCCAATGAATCATTGACTTTTAAGAACAGTTTCAAGTTTCGGTGGTGAAGGCAAACCGAGGACTTTTGAGTACTATATTGACATCATCAAAATAATGAAGAAAATCCTACGGTACGAGATGGCTGCCTTGCGGAATCCCGGAAAAAGCAGCAAAAGCCGGCGATTTGAACCCGTCAATAAATACATTAACTTAATGTAGAACAAAACTGTTACCTAACAAAACAAAATAATTTATGTAACCTAATAGATTACAGTTCACAGTACCATTAATCGGTTTTCCTGTCACAGAAGGCAACGAAAACGACTTTGTTAAAAGAACCAGTTTTTGAAAATTGCAAAATTTCAATGGCGCGATGATTTTAGCTATCCAACATATCCATATCATGATAAAATTTAATGCGCATATGCTACAAACTAACGGAAGCTGGTGAACATTTGTTAATTATTCTATGTGATATTTTATTATTGTCGCTATAAACTACATCGATAAACTAAATGTGGACCAAAACATTGACCACATTCTAGTTCAAATCTGCTCCAAAATCTGAAACAAAATTTGATAAAAAAAATGTGGTCTTCGATACAGTCCAGGTCCAAAATATAATCCGTGTCCAGAATCTAGTTCAAAATCTGATCCAGAACCTGGTTTATGTGTGTGTGGTTAAATGTGGTCCAAAATCTAGTTTATAATCAGGCCCAATTTGAGAATCTAGTCCAAAATTTGATACAAAATCTGATTAAAAATATGCTGCAGAATCTGGTCCAGGCTCACAATCTGGCCTTGGTCTAGTATGTGGTTCAAAATCTGGTCCCAAATCTGATCCAAAATCTGATTAACAATGTGTTCCAAAATATTATCCAAGACCTGGTCCAAATTTGACAAAAATCTCGCCCAGAATCTGATGGAGGTCCAACATCTGGTTCCAGTCTTGAATCTGGTATGACATTTAATTAAAAATTTTGTCCAAAATCTTGTCCAGAATCTATTCCAATCTGTTCCGAAAGTGTTATAAAATCTGATGAAAAATGTGGTCCGCAGTCTAGTCCAGGTCTAGCATGCGGATCCAAAATCTGGTTGGTGGATTAAAATCTGATAAAAACGTGGCCCAAAATCTGGTTTATAATCCTCTCCAGTTTCAGAGTCTGGACCCAAATTTGATGCAAAAACTAGTTCAAAATCCGATAAAAAATGTGGTCTACAATCAGGGCAAGATCCACAAACTGGTGCTGGTATAGAATCTAGTCCGAAATTAGTTAAAAAATGTGGTCCAAAATATCATCCAAAATCTGATCCAAATCTAATAAAACTGTGGTCCAAAATCTGATCTCGAATCTGGTGTAGTTCCAAGATCCTGTTCAGGTCCAGTATCTGATCCAAAACCTGACCGGAAAAGAGGTCCAAAATGTGGTCAAAATGGTGTCCAAAATCTTATTCGAATTCTGGTTTACACATGGCAAAAATGTTGTTCAAAATTTAGTCTAGAATCTAGTCCAGATCTGTTCTAAAATCTGAAACAAAAGTTAATAAAAATGTGGTTCACAATCTGTTCCAAAATCTGGTTGCTGGTTAAAAATCTGATCAAACATGTAGTCCAAAATCTAGTTTTTAATCTGGCTCAGTATGTGAATCTGATCCAAAATTTGATTAAAAATCTGAATCAAAATCTGATAAAAATGTGCTGTAGAATCTTGGTCTTAGTATGCAGTTCAAAATCTGGTCCCACACCTGATCCGAAATCAAAAATGCCGTCTAAAATATTATCCAAACCCTGGTCCAAATTTGATAAAAATGTGGTCCACAATCTGGCCCAGAATCTGATGGAGGTCCAACATCTAGTTCAAGTCCAGAGTCTGATACAAAATATGGCCAAAATCTAATTAAAAATTTAGTCTAAGATCTGGTTCAGATTTTAGTTCAAACCTGTTCCAAAATTTATTACGAAATCTGGACCAAAATTCAATAGAAAAAAGTGGTCTGCAATCTAGTCCTGGTACAAAATATGGTCCAGGTTCAGAACTTGCACCAAAATCTGATGATCGACAATGTAGTTCAAAATCTGGTTTATAATTCCGTCCAGTTTCAGAGTCTGCACCCGATTTGATTGAAGTTTTTGCAGCGTCTTAGTAGAATACGAAACCTGAAAATTAAATAATTTAATATCCGAATTTGATGCAAAATCTGGTCCAGAATCGGAGTAAGGTCCGCAGCTAGTCCAGGTCTAGAATCTAATCCAAAATTAAAAAAAAAAGTGTAGTTCAAAATATCATCCAAAATCTGGTCCAAATGTAATAAAAATATTGTCCAAAATTTGGTCCAGAATCTGACGCAGGTCCAGAATATAGTTCAGACCAGGCCTACAATCTGGGAAAATTTGGAACATAATCTGATAAAGATGTGGTCCAGGATTTCGTGTAGGTTCAGAATCTGATTGGCGGTTCAAAATCTTATCGGAAAGAACACGGATTTAGGAAACGAGGGAGCGCTAAATCTAGCCACAATGCCACGCTACGGCTCTGCCTATATCAAATCCAATTTTTAATCCAATTCCAAATCTTATTTCAAGTCCAATCTCAACTTTGATTTTAAGTCCAGTTGCACACGAAAGTCCGCAATTTTCAAACTAATCGGTTGGTATTTTTGTGATAAGTAATAATAGATTCGCGATCCTAGGATTTTCAGGCCAAGGTCGGGTGTCCTACCTTTTGTTTATGTCTGGAAACGCTAGTGGTGATGACTAAACTTTTTGTAGCTCTTGTTGAGAGATAAGTAGTGGTTTCGCAGTGATTGTGTCTTATACCTTGAGTAACCTCCTTAAAGCAGTCTTTTTTTCGGATTAAAGCCGATGTAACATACTAGCATGTATCCAAGGTAGATACGGCCCTATATGCGGTTACCCAAACTTGCTCACAAGGTAGCCGATCGTTGTGCTTCAAAACAGAGGGCTTGAATTGGAGTTAAGTTCTGGAATCCCTGTTCTCCACATCCACACGTACGATTGGGCCGGCTGTCGTACTCTGGCGGGAATATTTGATCTGCGGCGGGGAAGGGAGAGGGGACTGTTGCTGGTTTCTAAAGTATTAAAGTCATTGCGTCTCACCAGCATCCAGTTCAGCGACCGGAGGTTGTCAGTCCCGCATTCGGAGTCTAAGACTCCGTTTAAGATGGTCCCGGATCGGTGTTAAAGAACGGAGGATTAGGCGTTGGGATGCCCTCTTTACATAGAGTTGTCAGTTATACTAGAGATACAGGTGATGCCCAGTAGCCCTTTTAAAGATTCTAAAGGATTCTTCGAACTCGCTAATACCGATGCACTGCACCGGTGAAAATTTGTCATCATTTCTTCCCAAGCATCTGACTCTAACAAAGGTAACAAGTCACCACCACCTTTGTCGCACCGGAAGTGTTTACCGAAACTGAACACCAGCGCCAGTGCTAGCAGCAGCAGTAGCAGCAGTTTCGTCGAGCTTCGAAACCGTTTAATTTCGATGCAAATTTGCTCTTGTTCAAAACAGTTGTTTGGTTTGCGGTGCCGGCGATAATGGTTTCTTTGTCTTGCACCAACCGCAACGGGTTGACGGGCACTTTCGATCCGTTCGGAACGCACACAAACACCCTAACCCTGACTCCGCATGGGACCTAAAAGCATACAAAAAAAGGCAAACTATTTTTGCCCAAGAAACTAATTTTCCCTAAAGCTATCACAACGCCGCCCACTCGCAGCGCAGGCAGCCCTTCTTGTGGAGAATGCGAAACCGAGCAGCAACTTTGCCCTTCGGAGATTGCATTTTTTCCACCGGTTCCACCGGGCCTTGCTACCGTAGATTTCTCACACCTCTCGGGCGGGAGGAGGGAATTTGCTTGCTTCGCTGTCTGTGCTTGTTTACGAAACAAGGCCCGTCCGTCACTTTTTAACGACGGTGACTCGTCTAGCGACTGCGACTGGCGTCGAGCTAAACGACAGACGGCCGTCGGTGGTGAAAAGGAAAATTATCGTAAAATTACTATCGAAACCAGGTATAATTTAATTTAATCATCAACATCGCATGATTTATGATAGTTTGCATCCTTAATCATTTTTCTTGGCGTTGAAGCAGAAGAAGTATCGATTTTCGGTAATTACATCACGTTTTACGCCATAACCGCTTCGCTCTGCTCAGGCTGCTACGGGCGGGCCGCCGGGCGGTGGTTTTCTATGCTGCAATTGCCTGTGGTGCGGAAGCGTTTGATAGAGAGAGAGGAACTCAGAAACAGAATCACTTCCCGGTGCGAATCCGGTGGGTGGTGGTAGGTTCGCTGTGAGTCAATCCTTACGAATACGTAAGAAGTATTGATTTCAAGGTTTGCAAAACTCAACGAAATTTAAGTGAAATTATTTACTTTGAGTAATGATTGAGTAATAATGAAATTGAGTAATGAGAAGCTCAAAAAAATTTACAGCAAATTAAAATGGTCATACTGATGTGACATAACCGTAATTAGATCCTTCAGTTGAATTATTTGTATCAATAATAACACATTTTATTACATTGATACTGTTTACCGACCCCCGGCGACAGTCTACATATGTTACGTCCAAACAGCTTCGTTACGTTCTGCGCTGATACGGAAGTATTTCACACTCATTCTGACCTAGTTTAACAAACAAGATATTCATCTACTTTATCGTTCGGGAGTACAAAGACATCTGCTGTCTTTGATCTCATCTCGTAGTTCTCGGATGGTGCTTGAGCATCGCTCGCTTTGGCACGAATCGGAACGCATATAACATTCGATGCAATGGCAATGCTGGGAAGAATGTTCCTTCCGGAGACTCTTGGTCCATCAGTTAGTAGGTATATATGTACATATACGTACATATACGAACGTTAACAATATAATGCGAAGACGTTCGCGTCGTTAATACTTCTCACTGATGTATTATTATAGTGATTACTTTTTGAGAATCAGATTACTTCCGGTGACGATACACCATTAGGTGTAAAATAGTCGTTAAAATGGTTCAATCATATAAATGCAGTATTTTTTTGATATTTGTTTTCAGTGGCCACTATTCAATTACATAATAGATGTTTGCACAAAAAATGGTGACCTGTAACTAATTAGGAAGTAATATGTACATTTTCTAGGATATTTTTCTTCGATCATGATCGATGATTTACTTGAATTGATAGACTATTCAGTGAATAGATAACAGAAGCTACAAGTAAATGTTCTTCCTACAGACTTTAGTTAGGTATTTTGTCGCAATGACATATCAACGCAATTCTTTGAATTGCAAAAATAAAAATTGAGCCAAGGTTCCTAAAATGGCTTAAATCACATTTAATTAGTCGCCAGTAAACGAATAGATTGATTGGAAAAACCTCGAATGTAACACAGATGATGAACCTCAGGGCCCTTATCTGGGATTTTTTCTTTTTATTTTGTACGAACATGGCTTACATACTCCAGAATTTTTATGTGGTAATTTATGCCGATAACATGAAGCTTTATTTAGAAATAAGGAATGAAGCAGACATCAATATATTATAGACTGAAATACACGTTTTCCAAAAATGGTGTCTGTCTGTCTGTCCTGTCAGTCTGTCTGTCTGTTTCCCAGCTAGCACCAACTCGTATATCAATGTACGAAAATTATCGTAAATGTCTCTTAACAAATTCGAAATCATAATTAACGCTTGATGAAGTGGAACGATTTTCTATCGTATATAATGATAATAACTGACATGCATACGACTTTCCGCACAAAATCGTACAGCATTACGAAGCGAGTTGCGCTTAATCGGATATCTATAAAGAAGGATTTCTGTCTGTCTGTCTGTCTGTCTGTCTGTCCGTATGTTCCTTATAGAATCGAAAACTACTGAACCAATCGGCATGAAAATATGCATGTAGAGGTTTTTTGGCGCCAGGAAAGGTTTTAGTGATGGTTAGAAACCCCTCCCCCCACTAAGAGGGGGGGCTCCCATACAAATGAAACACAAATTTCTGCATAACTCGACAACTAATCAAGCAAATAGAACAAAATTTGGCATGTGGGTGTTTTCGGTGACAAGAATTTATTCTATGGTAAACTGAGACCCCTCCCCTCTTTATATGGGGAATTATAACTCCTCTCCTCTTTAAAAGGGGGGCTTCCATACAAATTTCCTCATAACTCGAGAACTAATCAAGCAAATGGAACCAAATTTGGCATGTGGATGTTTTTGGAGACAAAAATTTTTTGTATGATGAATTGGGACCCCTCCCCGTTTTAGGAGGGGGGGATCCTATACACATGAAATACAAATTTCCTCATAACTGAAGAACTAATCAAGCAAATGGAACAAAATTTGGCATGTGAAAGTTTTCGAGGGCAAGAATATTTTCTATGGTAAATAAGGACCCCTCCCCACTTTAAGAGGGGGGGCTCCTATACAAACGAAATACAAATTTCCTCATAACTCGAGAACTAATCAAGCAAATGGAATAAAATTTGGCACGTGGGTGTTTTTGGAGACAGAATTTTTTTCTATGATGAATTGGGACCCCTCCCCAGTTTAGAAAGGGGGGCTCCTATACAAATGAAATGCAAATTTCCTCAGAACTCGAGAATTAATCAAGCGAATGGAACCAAATTTGGCATGTGAAAGTTTTCTAGGGCAAGAATATTTTCTATGGTGAATTAGAACCCCTCCCCACTTTAAGACGGGGGGCTCCTATGCAAACGAAATACAAATTTCCTCATAACTCGAGAACTAATCAAGCAAATGGAACCAAATTTGACACGTGGGTGATTTTGGAGACGAAAATTTTTTCTATGATGAACTGGGACCCCTCCTCACTTTAGGAGGGGGGGCTCCTATACAAATGAAATACAAATTTTCGTCATAACTCGAGAGATAATCAAGCAAATGAAACCAAATTTGGCATGTGAAAGTTTTCGAGGGCAAGAATATTTTCTATGGTGAATTAGGACCCCTCCCAACCTTAAGAGGGGGGCTCCTATACAAACGAAATACAAATTTCCTCATAACTCGAGAACTAATCAAGCAAATGGAACCAAATTTGGCACGTGGGTGTTTTTGGAGACAAAAATTTTTTCTATGATGAATTGGGACCACTACTCACTTTAGGAGGGGGGCTCCTATACAAATGAAATTCAAATTTCCTCATAACTCGAGAACTAATCAAGCAAATGGAACCAAATTTGACATGTAAGTGGTTTTGGACGCAAGATTTTTTTCTATGGTGAATTGAGACCCTCTCTTCTTTAGAAAGCGAGTTATGGCCCATCTCCCTTTTAAGAGGGTGGGCTTCCATACAAATGAAATGCAAATTTCCTCTTATCTCGAGAACTAATCAATCAAATGGAACCAAATTTGGTATGTGGGAGTTTTAGATGGCAGAAATTTTTTCTATGGTGAATTACGACCCCTTCCCCTTTTAAGAGGGGAGGTCCCATACAAATGAAATTCAAATTTCCTTATAACTTGAGAACTAATCAAGCAAATGAAACCAAATTTGGCATGTGGGAGATTTTGGAGTCTTGAATTTATTTTACGATAGTTAGAGACCTCTCACCCCTGTGGTAGGGGGATGGACTCTCACACAAATAAAACAGAAATTTTTGCGAAATTAAAAAACTAATCGTACTCGAGAAATTCGAGACTCTTCCATAAAACATTAGTCAATACAAGACCAAAAAAACTATTTATAGTAACACTAGATCATTCAGGACGAGACGGTCGCGAGTGTTGCCGATGACCCACCGTCGGAAGCGCCGTCCACTGGGGGGCTTGCAAAACTCGAGATTGTGACAAAGATCATCCGAGCTTCATGATTATGTACAACACAGGTTAATTTGTGGCAATACGAAGTTTGTCGGGTCAGCTAGTTATCGTATATAAATACTTTTATAGTTGTGACGCATAAAATTATTCCTAATCACGTATATCGCCTCCAAAATAGCACGGATATGCCAATTTTGCGCATCAAATACGATTTATTACCATGTATATCTATACGTAATGCTGATTTTTCTCTTTCATATACATATGAAAGTGCTAGCTGGGTTCTCTGTCGGTCCTGTTTGTCTGTCTGTCCCGTCTGTCTGTCTGTCTGTCTGTCCTGTCTGTCCGTCTACTCGGTCCGTTTGTCTGTCCAGTCTGTCTGTCTGTCCGTCTAGTCTGTTTGTCTATCCCATCTGTCTATCTATCAGTCCAGTGAGTATGTCTATCCAATCTGTCTGACGGTCTGTCCAGTCTGTCTGCCTGTCCTGTCTGTCTGTCTGTCTGTCTGCCCAGTCTGTCTGTCTGTCCAATCTGTCTGTCTATTTAGTCAGTCTGTCAGTCCAGTCCGTCTGCCCGGTCTGTCTGTCTGTCCAGTCTGTCTGTCTATCCAGTCTGTCTGTCTCTCCAGTCTGTTTGTCTGTCCAGTCTGTCTGTCCGGTCTGTCTGTCTGTCTGTCTGTCTAGTCTGTTTGTCTATCCAGTCTGTCCAATCTGTCTGTCTTTCTGTATGTCTGCTGTCTGCCCAGTCTGTCCAGTCTGTCTGTCTATTTAGTCTGTCTGTCAGTCCAGTCCGTCTACCAGGTCTGTCTGTCTGTCCAGTCTGTCTGTATATCCAGTCTTTCTGTCAATCCAGTCTGTATGTTTATTCAATCTGTCTGTCTATTTAGTCTGTCTGTCTGACCAGTCTGTCTGTCTGACTAGTCTGTATGTCTGTCCAGTCTGTCTGTCTATCCCATCTGTCTATCTATCAGTCCAGTGAGTCTGTCTATCCAATCTGTCTGTCTGTCTGTCCAGTCTGTCTGTCCGGTGTGTCTGTCTATCCAGTCTGTCTGTATATCCAGTCCAGTCTGTCTATCCAGTCTGTCTGTTTATTCAATCTGTCTGTCTATTCAGTCTGTCTGTCTGTCCGGTCTATCTGTCTGTTTAGTTTGTCTGTCTATCTAGTCCCACTCTGTCTGTCTATCCAGTCAATTTGTCTGTCTCGTCGGTTTGTCGACCCGGTTTTTCCAATCTGTCTGTCCAGTCTGCCTGTCTGTCTGTCAGTCTGTTTTGTCTGTTTTTCTATCCAGTATGTCTGTCTGTCAGTCCATTCTGTCTGTCCGGTCTGTTTGTCTGTCTGTCCGGTCTGGCTGTCTGTCTAGTCTGTCTGTCTGTCCAGTCTGTTTTTCTATCTAGTCTGTCTGTCTGTCTGTCTATTCAGTCTTTTTGTCTGTCCAATCTGTCTGTCTATTTAATCTGAATGTCTGTCTGTCTGCCCAGTCTGTCCAGTCTGTCTGTCTACCCTGGTAACAATGCTGGTTTTATTACACACTTATGACGGTTCTGGTGACCAAAATTGGTTCTTAAAACCGCAATAAGAGTGAAATAAAACTCAAATTGTTACTTGGGTATTCAGTCTGTCTGTCTGCCTGTCTGCCTGTGGAGTCTGTTTGTCCGGTCTGTCTCAGTTGAAAACAATTTCTGCCAAAAATTCGCCATGACGGTGGAAAACTCGGAACGAAAGTCGGATGAAAGTTCGAAAAACCATTTTCTATTTCATAGATAATTACCTTACGTTTAGGCAACTTTGCGTACAACTTGGTAACTGCCAAAGACCATTGCTATTCTGTATCTACATAAATGATGCTGCGTTACTACTCAATGAAGGTGAAAGGCTTTTCTTCGCTGATGATCAGAAAATCTATCTTGAAGACAGAAGAATCGAGGACTGCAGAATGTTGCAGAAGCTTCTGGACTTGTTTAGTGACTGGTGCGTAAGTCTTCATCGTCATCACTTTTCATCGCACTAGAAGCGCAATAGAGTTCGATTACGAAATTTCCGGATCAAAATTGAACAGGGTAGAGCAGGTGAAGGATCTTGGAGTATTACTTGACGAGAAACTCACCATCAAGTCTCACATTTCTGCCATCGTTGACAAGTCCAATCGTAGTTTTGGGTTCATATTTAAGATTGCTGGTGAATTCAATGACCCGCTCTGACGAATCCGTGCACTTGACAATATAAATACTATCAATTAAGTAACTTTTAAGTATTCATTTAGACCCAAATTGTCCGATAAATTATACGAATAAAATAAAATAAAAAAAAAATTAAAATATTTTTTCAATGAATTACTGATTAGTGAATAGTGACATTATCTTTTAGTGACATAACTTCACGTTACCGAAAAACTCGATTTTTCTAAACATTTCTTTGCATGAAATATTCGCATTTAAGGCACCAAGCAACGTACAGTAAACATTCTTTTAAGAAACTGTAAGTTAATTTTATTTGTTATCCAGCAAAAATATTACTAGGAAAAGGTTTTTCACAAACATTTTCACGGCGATGGAAAATTTCAAAGAAAATTCTTGGAAACAGTTTTAAAACATTTCTTTCCTTTTTATCAATTCATAGTCTTTTAGTTATAAAAATTGCACGATACCGTTATCTTTTGTTGCTGAGTTATGGCTAAAAAACTAAGGACCGGTCATGTGCCGTCGTTAATCATTAGTTTTCTAGTCATCATCATCAAACATTGACATCAAACTTTAAAGGCAAGGCGGGGTACTTGCCCCAGCGTGTCCCATCCTTAGCTCACCAATATCTATAATACTAAATAAACCTTTACGGCTGTGTACATTGTTTTTATTATAGTTAAAATAATTACCTTAAGACAAATTTATCATTAATCCCTGTAATGTTTTAGATAACGTTTCTAAATCAACTAATAAACTAGCAACAGAAATCAAGCTTAACTATATATGGTCAGCATTTGTTAGCAAAGCGAGTAACTTCCTTTCCTTTACTGCCTGTCATAATTGTACGGTTCGTGTGAACAATTACGAGAACATAGCTCTTCTAATCTAATCCAGCTCTTCTAATGGAATTTATTTTACGACTTCAATGGTCATGCCATAAAAAAAAACAAACGAACAGAAAGTTTTTCTTTCAACAGGGGGGACATGACGTGTTTACTTCTGGCTGTAAAATAAACGCCATCCTGTGTAAAACCTTACGTGAGCTTTAAATTCTTTTTATATCGTAGCCTTACAGTTATCATTTAATATTGAATCAGTGCAAACTGCTCGTTGCGAAGCGAACTGGATCTATAAACCAGTTAGTGTTATATAAAAAGCGCGTCCTAACCAGCTTTTTCCTGCGAAAATAAAACTTCTTAGGTCATGCTTTCTTGAGCAAAACCATCAACGGACCGTCCCTTGAAATTTACTTACCACTAGAGCTTCGCCGATCGTCATTAGGAGCGTTTGTTTCCGGCCAAATAAACCACCAGCGCCAACTAAACGTAATTATCAAAGCCATTCCGAAGGAAAGAAGAGGTTGGTTGAACGCATACTCTTAGCCTCGACAACGGAGTGCGAAATACTGGTGGAACGGGTACAAATCCAATCCGTTGCTATTTACTGTGATAATTAAAGGTTTTATCGCACCTCTAAAATCTTCTAGCATTTGCTGCCTCTGCCAGTTTCTTCCTTTATGTACCTGCGAATCTATCACCTCCTCCGTTTTCCGCCCTGTGCTCCCTGCTCGGTCGAATGAAGTTCGGGCAGCTTTTTCGTTCCGATCGAGAGACGCGGTAAGTTTTCCCTGTTGACCCTTCATGCTTTCCGCGGCGCCCCCCGACAGTCTTTGATTTGATGGGGAATTCTCGAACGAGCAAGCTGGAAGGATCGATTTTTTGATTAATTCAAGCACAGCGCCGTACTCTTTCGCTTACTTCCTTCTTAGCTGTGCACTAGCCATGACGAAAGGAAAACCTTCGGTCGATGCAGCGCCTGTTTCCCGCCAGTCCATCCCCGCAGTACCTAGCTGGTGGGTTGGGGTGGTAAGTTTCCTTCCTTTCTTTCGATGCAGGACCTATATGATGGGGCCCGGCCGACCGGTCTCACTCGCCCTGGAAGCCTTCGGCCCAAATGGAGCCGAAAAGAACATTTTTCCTTGTTTACCGATGAAATTAGCTACCTATCGAAAATTGTATTTGCCTTCGCCTTGCTTTACCTGATTATAGACATTATACATTCAGGCTATGGCGGTGCGGGAGTAGAGAATTTGTCGAGTAAGTTTGATAAGGTAAGTGCAGGATTATGGGGATTTTCCATACTAACTTGGGGCTGATGGGCGGCAGAGTTGAAAGTAGGGGGAGCAACATTGCAAATGTGAAGTGCTTAATTCTGCCCTGTAGAAAATAGGCGAGGATTCGAAGAAAGGATTTGAGGTTATGGTAAGGGTACAGACTTACAATTTTCTCCACAACCGGGAACCACCTTAAATGTTTCATAAAATTTTGCATCTCATCTACCGGATGGTGGTGCGGGTAGAACACTTCAGTCGAGACCGCCAGACCTTTTCCGGTCAATTACATCAATTCATCGTACTGATCCTGACGAGAGAGAGAGGCTCATAGGCGAAGAACGAAAAAATCCATCATCATTCGCGAACCAGTCTAGGTCTAGTTACTTGGGCTTCGGGTGAGAAAGCGGTCAAGGTGCCCTCGGCGCTTACATCCTCGGCCAGCCAAAGTAAGCAGTTCACCGAGTAATTATGAAAACCTGCAGCTAGCCAGGCGGCCGACTTAGGCATAGCTGTTGTACATAACTATAGTTTCCCATCATATCGGAACGGTGGTACCACCCGTAAGAACTGCAGGCCGGTTACTTACTAATCGTTGCTCGCATTTACCGCTACAAATGGCGTTCATCATCGGACCGGAGCAGAGCAGAGGTCAATTCTAGACGATGTGCGAGAAAAGATTGCTTTGGAAACAACGGCCGGTCGGGAAAGTTTTCCTTTCTCAATCAACTGATAAACGCGGGTTTTTCAGCGCGATAGTCGATGAGAAATGAAATTGTTGAATTTTTGTGGAAAGGGATGTTACAGCTCAGTAAAATAATTTCCTTTTTTTAAGTTACATTTTGGATTTTTTGGATTTTACATTTTTGGATTTGGCTTTTCCTGGCACGCAAGTGAGACATGCTAAAACCTACGGTATTTTAAAGTATTTTCACCGCAATTATAGTATATTAAATTTTGCCGCTTGTTTCTCTACTGCAGAATATTTTTTCTCCAGATTTATTATAGTTTTAATAATTCCTTTGACGTCATATGAGCAGCCAAATTAGTGTTTCAGGCGTTTTAACCCTTTACGGAAAAGGCTACCCAGTATTCCAAACAGCGAAATACGTGGTTGCGAGAGATTATGCCGAAACGCGAGATTTTTCGCATATGATGGCAATATTTTTTGGTATAAAAAAAACGCTTCGTTTGACAGAAACCATTAGGTGATTAATCCCTTTAAATGTGAAATATGATATTTATTTGCTCACATGTTCAAGATACACGTTTGATGTCTTCAGCTAAGATGTAACAAATATTAATACAAACAACTTTGTCAAAGACACCATAGCTGTATCTCTGAATATAATTTAGCTGTGAAGCGTTGTTTGTGAACAAACCCTTAAAACAGTTTTTTGTCCCTAACTTATTCTGGTCAACTTTAACTTGTTCATAGTGTTCTAGAAAGTTATTTGTTTTACTAAAATCCACGTTTCAGTGGAACTTCATTATACGTTATTTTTCAAATTTTCCGAGATATTGAGCTTTTTCGGTGAAAAATAGTACTTTTTTGTTCTATTCAAATGAGTGGGTCAGAAGGAAAGGGGTGTAAGTGACAAAAAGTGAATTTCGAGAAAATCAGCTCCAAAGTTAACATCAACTACAAAATTCGTCAGGTCAAATAATACAAAACTAATGACGCACTATGGTTGTGTTAACATTTCTTTATTAAATTCTATTGAAATCTTGGAACACCACTTTGATTTTCGGAATTTATAAGACATTTTTGAAAATGTTATTTGTACTTACACCCCTTTCCTTCTAAGTTAGGCACATGTATCCCTTTCATTCCAAGCGATTATAAGAAATTACTACTTAGAGTGAAAAAGGTGCAAGTGCATATCTTGGAATCATATTACAATCATCTTCATTGAAAGGTAGGTTAGCGGGCAGGCGGTAGCAGTTCAGGATTTTCTCGCTACGTGGTGCTAGTGCATATGCAATATTCTTGTATAGTCTGTATCTTACGCTACTGACTATTTAGAAAGTTACAATCTTCGGGAAGGTTGTTCAAATAACTGTCACCTCGGAGATGGCACTGAAAATAGTTCAGAATATTCTCAACGTGCGGCGCTAGTGCATATGCGAGCTCGTTTTATTTGCTATAGCTTATAATCCATGTAACCTCAGATATTACTTTTTAGGGAAAGTTGTTAAGTAATAGTTCAGAATTTTCTCATCGGTCGGCTCGAGCATATATTCGTATACTTTATATATCGTGATACGAGTAACCAAAAATATTACTTTCTTCGGGAAAATTGTTTGAGTAATAGCAGCCTGGCCGATAGTATGTAAAATAGTATAGAAGTGTTTCACTGCGTCGTGCCACCATACATGTTATACACTCGTGTGGGCTGTATCTTGCGCTGCTGACTCTCTAGAACGTTGCGGTCTTCGGAAATGCTGTTAAGTAACATTCATGTTTAAGATGATTAAGAAAATAGTTCTGAATTTTTTCAAGTTTATGTATCATCATCTTTTAGTTGCCATAATCTTAGTAATCGAAGAAATTACTTTTTACGGAAACGGAAACGTTATTAGACATCGATTTTTCTAGAAATTAACAAAAAAAAGTAGATGGATATTTCTGAAAAATTTATTAGATTTAAAAAAAATCGAGAGAGATTTTAGAACATGTGTTAAGCTATCTTTAATAAAAATGAGACAAATCTGAGGGGACATGTTTTGATAATTCAAGTTTAATGATATTTGTCTTGATTTCGAAAAGTTTTTTCGTTCAGTGTATTTTTTTCCGAAAATATACCTAATTTCCTATAACTTTTCCGTTGATGTCATTTTTAACAAAGAAGTGGTTTCCGAAATACGATATTTAAAAAAATCCCATTTATAAATACGCCCTTCTGAAAAACTACTCTTGACGAAAATAATTAAGTTTCGTGGGAAATGAATCCTTGTGTGACGTTCAACATGCCAGCAAAATTTCCTTTCAATAAAAATTATTCGAGACAAACCATTCTAGTTGAGCTAGAATTGCCCAGATAGTGCACTTACACCCCTTTCCTTCCAAACGAAAACCAACTTTTATTTTGCTCGTTTTTTTCATGTTTTTAAAAAAGTCATTAAACGGTAAAATTTTGACGTGAATTTTCTGGCATACATAAAACCATACTCAAAGTATTGTTTCCTATCATTATCTCGATTTTTTCAATTTTGTCACTTCTCACCCCCTCAAATATATCTCAAGGTGGTAATTGGTGGCAGATCAAATAACTCACACATAAAATTACAACAAAAAACTTGTAAAAGCAAGTATCAGTTGTTTGTATCTGATTGTATCCTCAAAAGTAACAATAACTGTTATTGAATATTGACACAAATGGATTTTCAAGTGGTTTTTACAAACTAATCATTATATTTCGACAACCATAAGAGATAGATAGTTAGGCCATTACAAACCTTTTATAAAGTTTTTGTTCTTCCGGTGTAGGGCAAGTGAGGGGGAGGGGGCGAAAAAAACAAGGGCAATTTTTTATTCGAGCGAAAGAAGTACATTTTAAGCATTTTTACGTAAACTTCAAACGTGAAAACTAAATCTATTCATGCTTTTCATGTACACGTTATTATTTTCCTCGCAAAAACCTACGAAAAGAACGAGAAAAGCGAAAGAATTTTTTTTGCCGATTTTCGGAAATTCCATTGTTTGAATTTCCATTTTTGTTCCGAGCTAGAAGCGTTAACTCCGATCGTACACTCATTTTTCGTATTCCTCAAAATTTGATCTTGTTTTGGCTGACATAGTTAGTTAAATAACATAAAATAATATCAAAATTTTACTCCTTTAACGCCAAAAGAAGAATTACTTGTATTAAGGTACCCCGGGCAAGTGGGAATACGGGGTAAGTGGGAACGGAGCTCATAACTCTCTTCAAGCTCATTTTCTTCAACCGAACCTTTCTAGAAATGAAAGATACAACTCAAACGCATGTATTAAAATTATAGATTATTTATAACAGGCATTCCAAACATCAAAATTGGACTTTCAATTTGAGCGTTATTTTCAATTTGCGTTGTAAGTTTGACGCGTCTTTCTATAAATGATATTTTGGCCACAGGCTTTAAGTAAAAGTACATGTTTTTCTGACATTAGGTAAACATAATGAGTGTATTAACAAATTACACCCGAAAACTACACTCAAGTCTTTTTTTACACGGTTTGTTTTTTTCGATTACTCAAGAACGGTACAACTTAGGAACCATTTACAAAATACGTGATGAATGTCGGATCTCTCCCAAACGTATTGAGAAATAAATTAATGACCCCTAAGTTGCCCCGTTCTTAATATTCGAAAACACAAACCGTGTAAAAAAAGTACTTGAGTGTAGTTGTTTAATTTGACAAACGGCATTAAAAAAATGGGTCGAAATAAGGTCGGTACTTCAAAGCACCCGGGGTAAGTGGGACCTATTAAAAATAAAGTGTTTCAGCACAAAACTTCCTGTCTTAATACATTTTTTAGATGAACTACCGAACATTTTCAGTTCAATTACATAATATTTATACCAGTCAAGCTTTTAAAATTAAACCGAAAAGGACTAAACCAAGGCGACCCAAAAAAGGAGCCCATATGCACAGCTTGCGAGGGAACAAACAGTTTGGTCATATTTTGGTTATACCTAAACAATGTTAATTGAATTTGGAAAGGCAAATTTGATATAATTAAGCAAATCTGCAACTGGAATTGAAACAATAAAGTGTTGTTATTATACCGTAACTATCTCTTATGAGTAGCTCTACCGAATTGGGCATGGTAGAACAAACAGATCATAATCGTATTTTCGAACTATTAAACAATGGTTAATCCTAAATTACGTCTCGCAAGAATTGGATACAACGACATCTTCAACTAAATTTCAATGCAATAATGCTTTACAGCGTAATTGCTCACGATCTGTGTTTTATATAAATTATAAAGTCGCCCGTTGTGATCTGAGTTTGTTACGCTATTTTTGAATGAACCCTTCGTACAAATATTGTTTTTGATAGCTTATTAACTTACACAATTTACCATTATTTTATGCTTTTTAATCAAATTTGAATATAAGCCCCATTTACCGGGGCAAGTGGGACCTATCGCCATAATTTTGAAAATTCTCCTCCAGATTCATTTCATGTAAATTGATAGGCCTTTTTCGTAATTAATCCTTCGAATGGATACCACTAAAGAGTTTCTGTGCTGAAAGAATTTTAAAATAATAATAGGTATAGAAAACACAGTGGAATAAACTCAAACTATGCATTTTTAGGTCCCACTTGCCCCGATGTACCTTATTTGAATAACAAAGCAATAATATGACTGTATTCAGAGTTCAGAACAACATATTTTAGTATTATTGAATAACAAATGCAGTAGTATATGTGATATTAAAAAATCATTTTATAAAATATTTATAATCTAAAATCTTTTTAATCAATAAATTTTTTTTATGAAATATATCGAATGTCATTTTAAGGCCAAAATAAGATATGATAACAAAATTAGTTATTAAACTCATCTTACAACCGCTGTTTCAAATAGCTACTCAATAACAAAATGTGTTATCAATGTATCTCAATATCTATTCAATAACAAAATATACCATTATAACACAGTTTGATATTGTTTTTATATTATTTTGCTCTTCGCTCCTGCTCGGGTACTGTACTATAAATTTTCCAGTTCATCCAGTTAATCATCTTTCGCCTTAGATACTTCCTTCCTCTCCAAAATAGTTTAAGTTATGATCGTGTATAGTCATATACAAGTAAATAAAAATAAAACAACCGGTGGTGGTTTTAATCGCGAGACTTGCCGTGCGACTGTCGGCAACGCACCGCTTTGTTTCTATCGCACTGACCGAGTAGATAACAGTCTATCGTTCTCGGCGGTAGACGCAAAGAGCAGTCGTACAAAAATAAATATCATCGCATGGGAAGTGTATGGTGCGTATACGGGGAATGTTAGAGTTGGGAGGATAAAACAAAACAAAAGGTATTAGTTTAGTTAGTAAAACATTCGGATACCAACCAAAAGAACGTGGGTGCGAGCCACTGCACTGGCGTGCCCAAACCTGAACAGAAAAAAGGTGCCGCACCGACCTTTCAAAAGCAAGTTTTGGACCGAAACTTACCAAGTAGCGATAAGATAGCGGATCTTTTCTTACGTAATTAATTTAAACTCGATAGTTTGGAGCTCCACTATTTGGACTTTTTTTTACATCAAACTTTATAGAGAGGGATGTGTGTTCCAGTTTGGGCCCACCCGTGAAATTCAAATTGAAATTGAACTTTAGATTAGATATTAGATTAGCATTTGGATTTGAATTCTGACTTGACGTTTTGTTTAGAATTGAACTAAAAATTAGACTTCAAACTGGATCTGAATTGGAAGTTACAATTGGACTTTGAGTCGAACATAAATTGGAATTAAATTAGACCAGATGTTAGACTCAAAGTGGGCTTGAAATTGGTCTTGAAAGCATGCTTGAAATCAGAATTAAATTAGAATAGGAATTGGACTGTACATCGGATATAAATTTGGATTTGAAAGTAGACTTTAAATCGAAGTAGAAGTTGGATTTTAATTCCACTTGGGATTGGGTTAAAAATGGGACATTAAATTGAGCTTGAAATTGGACCACAATTGAACCTAAAATTGTACTTAGAATTGGGCTTGAAATTGCACTTCAAATTAGTCTTGGTATTGGACTTAAAGGTCGAAACAGGCATAAGGGGTTGCATTTCTCTCGTATTTAGACTGATTGCAGTTGCGCAAGTGGCTGGGAGACAAGAAGCCATCGGGGATTATGGAGGGAGGGAGGTGTTACGGAGTTGGGAGGGGACGGTTAACGAGGAAGGATATTTGGAAAAAGGCCTTCCGTTATAGACAGCGTGCAGAAAGGCGGGGCGATAGCCTGCATGACCACCAGCGTTACCAGTGGTGGATTTTGTAAGCTTTTGTGGAACTTGAATTCCGAGATGCATGTGCTGATACTCTATGTTATAGTTCTACCTGGTTGTTTTAATGATGTTTAATAGTGGTAACGGTAATTACCAGTAAAAATACAATTTTTCCATAAATCATCCATTTATGCTTTCGAACAAAACTAGAAACTAAGTTACTTGGAAAGCCTACAAACCCAATTTCAAAATCAAGCGAACCAACAAATGTAATTTAGTTTGCTTCACAACAAAACTATTTTCTGAATGAATATTTTAACTTAATTTAAAGGTTTCAGAAAAGGATGGAAAGCTATTTCCATTCTAACAGGCAACATCAAGCTAATATTTTTACCATGTAAAAAGTAGTACGCGACGTTGAAATAGCCAAAAATTTTTTTAACCCTTAATCTTTTGGAACAAAACAATTTGATTTTGGTTGACAAGGATTTTGTCTCCAACGAAATCACACGAAAATTCCCCTCTTAGTTACAAATATGCTTCGTATAATTAACACTTTTACTGCTGAAAAAAATGATGAAACTCAGCAATTTACCAGCTGTTAGCAGTTAGTAAATTTTTATATTCATATTAGGTAAACACATCATGTATCGATCGAAAACACATCCAATTTTTCGACTTTTCAATAAATACAAATGGTGATACTATTATCCTCTTAGCAAGACTAATTTGTGACTTTGGATAATAAACCTATTTTTATTCATATTAAAAGCCGCTTGTTGGTTTCGAGGTACGATGCTGGTCTAACAAGCCAGTTGTCGTATGCTCGAATCTCAGCTAGGTGGTGCTGCCAGATAACATCAGTAGGATTGTTACACCAACCGTAACCGTCCTGTACTTTAATTAGCCGGCTGTGAAGTCTGTCGATAAAGAAGGGTCAAGTCTTAAAAAGGACGTTTAAGCCCAAGGTTTTGCTTATTCCTATTCAATTTAAAAAAAAATCCGAAAAATGCAGAACCAGTTCGGATAGACATGTTATTTTAGGATTTCTTGTACACATTTTCAGACAGAAGGATTTCATGTTAATTTCAGTTTGCAGTGCGAGTGCAAGATAAAATTCTAAACTGATGGTCAATCCATGTATTTGGCGTTTATTTTCTAAATGCATATTTTCAAAGATTCGAATAACTTAACAATAGGACAGACAGCAGTTTTTAAACACGATCAGTGTTCACTATTAGACACACCGCCCATGTCCTTGTTCGTATAAATCCAGGTCAATCAGAACACCTGACTAACGCACCACAAGCATTGTTTGGAGAAGGATAAGCTCAACTCTACTGCAACTTGTTCGTTTCACTCGAATTATTGTCGGCTTGAATAGTGTTCCTCGAAGTCAAATGAGCTTTAGGTAACTAAACTAAACTAGGTTCAGCTAACTAATAAAAAAATTTTACTGCTCCAAAAAGTTGCTGTTCGGAGACCGCGTTTAAAACTGTGAATAGTGAAAATTGTGAATAGTACTGAGTTCTTGAAATTTTTACTAAAAGTACTGGAATTTATGCACTTTTATATAAAAGAATAGAACTTTAACAACAAGGATTGATATGGTCAGTCTTGAGCTCTTGACCTTTCATTTCCGATTCAATCATCGATTTTAAACAAGTCAGTTCCTTGACGATTGCCGAATAGCGCAAGTGTATTTCCAATCTGATAATAATACAAAAGTACAGAATTTTTTCAGTTTACTTGCTTTTAAAATCATACTACATAGTCCCGCATAGTCAAAATTAACTATCGATACGCTAAAACCATTAATTTAGACATTTTCCTTGCGCTATTTACCATGTGCGGTAATATAATCATTGAAAAATGGTTACACAAAAACTTACACACTGGCCGCTGGCAGCGCCACTTGCCATTCTGCACACAGTCTATAGGGATTTTCAGAGAGCAAACCGATGCATAATTGGCTACGTGACAGAAAAGGGAGCTGACTGGGAGCCAACAGGGGGGACGAGGAACGTGAGTATGAATGTATGTTCCTTCATAACTCTGGAATGCATAGCTGGTTCTTCATCAAACTTGGCGCACAAGTTCTTTTACATCAAATAAATTAGCGAAGGCAGGTGGACAAAAGGGGGGGGGGGTGGACTTTAACAAGTGGGGGAGAGGCCCAAACAAGCTTCATTCTCAGTTTTTTGCTCAGTAGATGATCAATTGACTACAGTGCCTCAACTAAATAGAATTCGAAAAAATAGTGTGAAGGGCGATTGTTGAGCTTATTATTATCTACACTATTGTTGAAGAAAGTATGGTTTTATCTTTTGTATTTATAGCACTATGTGGCTGCTACCCCGTTGGTAGCAAAAAGAGCGCTCATTTGGCTTACCATACTTTCTTCAACAATAGTTTATTTATTTATTTAATTCCATTTGGCCGACCGCCGGCACAGCTAGGGCTATATGGGCCGTCTGTTGATTAAATCTAGATACAATATTATAAATACCTAAATACTACTAATATAATTTTCAAGTACCTAACCTAATAATAATATAATAAGATTTTTTACATATTTACATTTTTTGATAGTTGTTTTTGAATTAAAGTAAATTAATTAGCTGGTAATGTTTATATAAGATCATACAAATCAATCTTTTTCATATATCGAATCACATTTTTAATATTTGCTAGATTATCTTCAAGAGTATCAACACTTTGAATAGATAGTTTTTTTCTAATGGCTGAATATTTGGAACAGTGGTTGAATATATGCTTGACAGATATTATTTGTTATTTGTGGAATCACAAATTGGAGGGTCTTGTCTTGTATCTTTAGATATTAGATGGGAATGCGTATAGTTAGTGTGGCCTAATCGTAATCTAGTCAAAACTACCGCGTCTCTTTTTCCAAGTGAATTTACACAAGGCCAATGAGACGTTGAATCCCGAATTTGTTGGTTGTCTGTAGTGTTAATCCATTTATCTTCCCATACTTGAGACACTATAAATTTCGAGTAGTTCTTAAAATCTTTTGCCAATATCTCGCCCTCTGGATTCAACAATAGTGTAGATAATAATAAGCTCAACAATCGCCCTTTACACTACTTTTTCGAATTCTGTTTAGTTGAGGCGCTGTAGTCAATTAAGCATCTACTGAGCAAAAAACCGAGAATGAAGCCTGGGCGAAATAAGTTAAAATAAGTTGCGTTTTACGTGCATTTAGATCGATTGCCATTGCGCAAGTGGCTGGGAGACAAGAAGGGGGATTGCTATGGAGCGGATGAGGTTACCGAGTTAACAGTTAACAGTTAACAGTTTATATGTCGTTGGATAGATAAAATGACTAGCAATTTTATGGAGCGGGTAAGAGAGCAATTTAATGAAGGGTGTTGTTAAGAGGGGGGTCCTATAAAAATGAAACACATATTTCCTCAGAACTCGAGAACTAATCAAGCAAATGGAACCAAATTTGGCATCTGGTGGTTTTTGGAGGCATGAATTAATTTTATGATGGTTTGAGACCCATCGACCTTGTGGTAGGAGGATAAGGACTCTCATACACTCATAAACAGAGATTTTTGCGTATGTGCAATATTTTCTGCTATGAAACAAGCGGTAAGCTCTGAAAGTAAACTAGTAAAACCTTCTAGGAGCAACAGACAGTGAATCAACGCCGCTAACTTACGTACCTGTTGCCATTCATGTTAGAAGACATGGCTATTCGAATGCCACGTCATATTTGCGATGAACGTGCTTTGGCTTTAATGTTATTTGTAACCAGTAGCCCTTTTAAAGGCCACAAGTAAGATTATTGAAACATGTCAAGCTACGCATAATCATATTTAATACAATAATATGTGGGCTGGTCATTCATTACTATTTCAATCTTTATGATGCTCACAAGTGATTTTTAAAAGAAATCTCTATGTCCCAATGGTTGCAGACGTCCGTCCACGTATTTTCAAAGCCACCATTGCCTACAATGAAGAAATGAATCTGAATATTTCGCTCTTCTCTTTTAAGTATTCACTCTTTTAAGCATTTCCAATGCAATTTAAATGCAAGCCAATAGGCATTTAAGTCGCCTTAAATGCTGCTTAACCCTCTAACGGGTAAGGCCGTCTGTAGACGGCCTTCGCTTTTGAAGCTCCAGAGCCGCATACGAAATTTGTTTTGAATTGACAACATGCAAAATGTGTTCAGAACAGATTTCTTGACATTTTGATATTAATATCACAACATTCTGACTATGCATTCAAAAGTTATTATTTTTCAAAAACAAAAATTCCGAAAAATTTCGAAAATAATTAATACGCGAATATTTCCTATTTTACTTTTGATGAAATAGCACATCTAGAACAAAATGATTGACCTTAAGATTTTTCTATGAGTAAATTTCATGCTTTATATCAAATTTGCAATGTATTTGAATTGAAAAAATATCTGGGTAGAGTGTTAGACATGAAAAACGAAAAAGAGAAATTGGACTTTTTCTAACCTGGGGCTCGTCCAAATAATTATTTTTGCATGAAAATCAGAACTTAAGGTTCTTTTGAGTGTACTTTCATGATAAAACAGCCATTAGCTTGATCGCATCGTTTTTACGATGTTGCCCGTTAGAGGGTTAAGAACTATTTTGGCAAAATATGCGGTTACTTTACTGCTAGCCCTCTTATTAGCTAGTTACCGACAGGAAGATTTTAAATAGAATTGTGAATGCCAATTTACAACAGCTAAGCAGCCAAAAGGCTGATAAACAGCAACCTATAGTATAAAATGCCAGGGATGCTAATGAACGATTGATTAACTGCTTATACTAATGCTTATTGGTTCCTGGGTTATTGGGTACATGTGCCAGAAATGCAGTTTACATTAGTCTTTGATCTAATGATCTGATATAGTCCTACGTCACCCTTATGTTCAACACTTAGGGCTGTATACCTTGTAGTTTTTTTTGTATGGATATTATCACTACGACCAGCATTTTGATCTGTTGTGATATCATCAAGGTATTGTTCCGCACTTCGTTATTTTTGCAGTATCGCTATAAAGTGATCGAGCTGCTTATTATCCATGCTTAAAGTGTCGGTGTTTTTCACCCCCTTTTTTCCTTCTACGCTTCGTCCTACTTTTCAACCAATGTAGCACTAGAGCCAGGAAGTGCGGAGACTAGTTATAATTTGTCCTTGGACAAGAGGGTTCATTCGCACCTCGAGCAAGCACCACTCTTATAACTAGCCCTAGCAAGAGGCTTTCATTGCGATTGGCAGTAAATGCAGAATGCAGTAGGAAGGATGTGGAGGGGCCTGAGAACAAACTCATGCTAAAGTCACCTAACATCGAATGGCCTGATTCTACTAAGATTCAAACCCACGACCACTCGCTTGTCAAGGCAGACTCGGCTACAGCGTATATAATAATACATAAAACTATAAGAATCAGTTGAAAAATCCTATGTCGTTTTTTTTAATCAGACCTGCAGTAATGATTGTTAGTAAGCTATCCTTTCCTAGACTGGCGAGACCGGCGAGCAATGAGTCAGCTTTTAATATGAACCAACTTACGCCAGGATTTAATGTGGCCAGCATAATTTGCCGGTGAATATAAAAAATTAATCTAACGATGATCAATTCAAGAGCAATAAACCGTGAAAGTAAACGATATAATGGCTTGAAATTACTGTTTTATATGGCTTTAGACGTACAAAGACTGGCCAACCTGGTCAAAGGTGCGCATCAAAGCAGCGTGCTAAGCCAGTGGAAGCGGTAGCTGCAACCTATCTACAGCGTTGAACTATCCACAGATCAGTCTCCTTTTTCGTTTGGACGTGAACTAGAGCTTATAAACTTGTGAAAACTTGTGTCCTGGATTAAGCGGGATAAGCTTGGATTTGGATGACTTGTCCCGAATGATCAAATATCCTGGAATTGTGAATTGTGGAATTGATTGATTTCTATAGACCAAAAATATATCGGTGCCCTGGCAGGTGGAGTTTGCGCCCACGTCTTTTCGGTTATCACGCGAATGTTTTACCAACTAAACTACCGCCGCCCTTTATATTGGGTAGTCTAATATTAAATTTTGTTTTAGTAAATGTTAATAAAATCTGGACTACAGAAAAGCGCCAGTTTATTCCTCAACACTCAGAGCAATGCGGGACAAAACAACAATTTACGAACAACGTGTAGATTACAAGGACTGCACACTAATTCTTAAGAATTTGCCCACTCCTCTAGCTCTAGAAAAGCCGAGAGGGAGGGGCATGATCATTCGATTCGTGGTTGTAGATAAACCGTGATGCTTCCTACCGAGTGAAATTGATAAATCTTTGAATTTCCCATCTGCTTGCGAATGCAATCACAACGGATGGATTCCAACAGATCACAGTTGTTTTGAACAGAAATGATCGGTTTGAAATGCATGCAAATGCATTTCTGTGTTCGTTCAATTGAATGGTAATTATTTTTTGAACTCTACTCTCACCGTACTCTTCTTCATTGTTCTTGGATTGATTTCCATATTTTCGTAACGTTCATATTGAGTCAGACTTAGACATAAGATGATTTATTAGCCTTTATCGGAAAGGAAGCAATCCGAAATGCTGTAGGCCCATAAAAGCTTCACCAACAACTATATTCACAACTTCAACAATCAGTATCGACCCGCATAATTGCACGTTCGCACCACGACACGACCTAAGCAATCCAACTTTATGGCTCCGTCGTCGGGTTCGGCCGGCTGTGAAACCCATTTTTCGCCCTGCAATTAGATGACTTAACTAAACAATATGTCAAACCGGGTGGGTTGCCTCGACGTCATCTCCTGCGCTGGGCTGGCTGCGGTAGCAACCGAACGAATGAAGACCGAAAAAAATCTGCCTCGTCTACCCGAAAAATAAAACAAACTCCAAACAAAACTTGACTTGTTGTGTCACGCACTCCCAACCGTTCCGCCCCTCTTCATGGGCACGGGGACCTATACCTGAAACGGCACGAAACTTGACTACATCTCCGCCTGCCACCGCCCGTCCGCCAGGCCACAGCCAGTCATCGCTGCTGCTGGCCGGCCACATCAAGGTGGTGTGAAGTGGCTCGTAAAAACGTAGACACATTCTTTGCGTGACGTCACGGTTGTGCATGAATCACGCTATACCACTTGTCTACTAGCCTACTACTGTGTATTGGCTGCTCGGTTCGGTGTCGGCCGCTGCAGGCATCAAGCACGAATGGGTAGCAAAATCATCGCACCAACCAACCATCTAACCAGCCAGCGAACAGCAAAACATCGCATTGCGTCCGAGACGGCGGCGTGACACCACACGAACACCGACGCACGCTGGGAAAAGGTTGTCTGTGCCTGACGACGACGAGTTTTCGGATGGTTTATGCTCGATACTTGACTCCAATAATGCTGGCTGGCAGGTGAGACCGCGAGCGAGAGAGAGAGCCGAGCGAAAGAGAGTGGAAAATAAACCCGACCATCAGACAATGGCTGCAAAACCGGTTGGCTGATGGTGGCAGCGCGGCAGCTCCTACACAAAAGGTTTTCCACGGGAGAGCGAGAGCGAAAGAGTGCGCGGTGAAAGCGGAGAGAGTGAGAGAATACCGCGGGCGCGGTGAGTGTGTGTGCGTGTGGTGAATTGTGTTCCATCGATTGCACTTACACTGGCGAATGGAATGTTGCTTGATACGGATCTTCCTTGGATGGGGTGTGAAGAGGAGCAGGAGTTTAAAAGAATTGAAGTTTTTCCGGTAAAAAATGTCGTAAAATTGGTCGTCGGTTCAATTAAATGCTAGTTTGATTTCTGTTAAATTTTATGGGGGAAATTGATTCCAGTTGAAAGTAATGCAATTTCGATAAAATCTGTAACCTAACTTGCAATTATCCTCTCGCTCATCTTACATTCTTCAGTTCAGTCGAAGCAGGCGCTGCGCGCTGGTGTGCGTGTATGTTTTCAGTTGCATGATTCTATGGTATCGTCTCGCTAGCGGTTTGCTTTCTCTCGCGCGCGCTCTCTCTCTCTCGGAGTTTTGATCGACTTTTCTGCTTCTGCTTCTACTGCTGCTGCTGCTGCTGCTTCTGACTGGCTTGATGGCCGTGACGGACTGGTCTGGTGTTTAGTATGCGTTTGTATTGTGTCCCGAAATGAATTGAAATTGGTCTCGTCCGCGCTGCCGTTAATGGATTTTTTCTCTACCCAAAGAGTGTGGTGTGTTTTACAGCCAAAAGAAAGCATCTTCGGAAGAGTCGGTGAAATAGCCATCTATACACACTTTTATTTAATTGGTGGTGGCCCTGCTAGGTTGGGCATTCTGCACATGTTGTGTCTAGAGTAGAAGTTGATGTGCTAATGTTGTGCGATTATTGTGGCTAAGAAAAACATAACCCACGGGTTCCGAGTTCGGGAAGACACGGTAGTAAGAAACATACAATTTGAAGTTTTTTTTTTTCCTTTGAATTTCCGAGGACCAGATTGGAAAAGGAAGAAGACACGGAAGAAGAAGCAGACTGAGTCGCCAGCAGCAACAGCAGAAGAGAAGAGGTCTCAATTCTCTCGCTCCCGCACTCCGATTGCGGAGGTGCTGTTTTCGCTTCCTTCTCTCGGACCGCAGCCAGTAAAATATGTGTGTTTTTACGTAGATATTTTCGGTGTGCCCTTGCACAAGAAGAGCCTAGGCCTCTGCTTCGCTGAGCCCTTACGAGTGTTTAAATGAATGGAGAATTTCTACCAGAAGAGGAAAAATCAAAGTGCTAGTTTGCTCTTGCATTGATGATGTGTGTCCCGCCGATGGTTGGTCGGGGGAAAGCGCAGCCCGCCTCGGTGTCGATTGCTCGAGGTGCAAATGATTTATGAGAAGGAACGAGCGCAAGGAATTAGATGTTGAAGAATATCGTGTTTGAATCGAAATATTGAGTGATTTTTTTGTGTTGTTCGTTCAACCAATCGCGACACTCTAGCGAGCGCTCGGAGATGTGCAACCGTCGGTGAAGTGTATCGGGGTATATTTATATTTTTACGGTTCTGCGACGACGACGACGACGACGGGGAAGAAAAATGAAAAATTGCCTCTGATAAATTTTCCACCGTCGTTTGTTCTAGTAGTGTTCGAATGTGAGGAAAAGTCTGCGAAGAAGTTTCCGAGGAAGCTAATAGCCAGCTAGCTAGTATAGGCCGCACCGATGGGAGAGAAAGTGCGAGCGAAGAAGAGTGCGCACACTGTGGTTTTCGAATAGTTGTTCAATAATTGAGAGAAGGAAGAAGACCAGCAAAGTGTGCACGACGGAAACGAAGAAGCTGTCCGAAGTGGTGAAGTTGCGGCAGAAGGGGAAGAAGAGGAAGAAGCAGCAGCAAAAACTTACACACAAAAATCGTCTGCCGTGAGGAAAACAGGCGCAACGGTCCCTCCAGCCGAAGTGTGTGAAGCGAAGAAAAATGTAAATGAACAATCAATATCTACTGGTAACGTTAAAGTCGGAAAGTTTCTGACACTTCAGCCAGGTCCTAGTCAGTGAGTGTACTACGGAAGAAAAATAACACATAACAGCTCGCTCGGTTCGGTTGTCTTCGTAAGGATAGTCGAAAAGTGAATGCTAATGTTTTGATTTACATGGTGGAATTGTGGTTCATCCCGAAAATCACGAGGATTATACATTAATCATGAAGACGAGCAGATAGCTGACGCAACCGAGAATAGGATTTTTTTTGTGTACGTTGTTTTCGTCTGCATTTGACAAATGAGTAACGGGGAAAATGTGATGCGTGTTTCGGATGGGGCCTCGAATTAGTGCGGTGAAGAAGTGAAAATCAACCGAGACCAATATAAAACATTTCGCAGACAGACAGACAACAACCCTGCAACCCAAGGAACGGAGAGGCAGAAACAGACACAGACAATGTAAGTGGCTAATGGTGCTACTTCTTTGCTTTTTGTGGTCTGCTTTTCTGGATTCGTCGCCGTCGCCGTAGCCGCCTCGGAAGAACGAGTTCGACAGGCGAAGCGCCTTGGAATCGACTGACAAAACAGACACGGTCAACCAGTTCCATAGTTGGGAACATTGAAACGACCGCGGTTTGGGAACAGACAAACACACACACATACACGCGCGCGTAGCCAGAAGTGATACATTTTAGTGATTCGGGCGATCATTTGAATGGAATAGAGATTTTAACAATTGGGCAGAAACCGAAGGAAGTGTGTGCATCTAAGCAGGGAGCTATCAGCGGTTTTCGGTGGGTAGGAGTACCATGCTGAAAAGATGAATAAATATAGCAAGAAGAAGATTAAGGGTGACGTCACCGAGGTGAATCGTCACCACCAACGACAAACTGCCACCAACAGCATTACGACGAAGCGACGGAAATACAGGCTACTGAACACGCGGCTAAAGTTACTACCCAGTATTCGAACCTGTTCGTATTTGACCCTGGGGCTGCTCGTTTGTCTGCAGCTGCTGATGATGACCACCGTGTTGCACTGTGCCAAAACGTTCTACATGCACTGGAATACGACGAACAGCATATTCCGGATTGACAACACCGATCACATAATCGATGTGAACAAGGGCAATTCGGCCTTCGAGTACGATCAGGTCCATATCATTTGTCCAGTGTATGAGCCGGGCACGTTCGACAATGAAACGGAGAAGTACATTATCTACAATGTGTCGAAGGTGGAGTACGAAACCTGCCGGATAACGAACCACGATCCGCGCATCATCGCAATCTGTGACAAACCGAACAAACTGATGTTCTTTACTATCACATTCCGGCCATTTACACCGCAACCCGGTGGTCTAGAGTTCCTACCAGGGAATGATTACTATTTTATTTCGACCTCGTCCAAGGACGATCTCCACCGAAGGATAGGTGGACGGTGTTCCACCAACAACATGAAGGTGGTATTTAAGGTTTGCTGCGCCGACGATCAGCATCCGCATCCAAACGTAACGTCTAGTAATAATAATATTCCTTCGTCGACGTCGGCCGACGGTGGCAGTTCGCCGGGTGGCAACGGCAACGCGGTCAGTGGCAGCAGCGGTGTATCGATCAACACCAATGCCAGTGGTTCGCTGGATGGGTTCGATCCATCGACGAGACTGCTTCCGTCCTCGACGGTGAACAGCAGCCAGGGCAACATAGTGCAGAGCACGGTGAACTGGCCGGTGTGGAACGGTGGCCAGCAGCGACCAGTTCCGTCGACTCCATCGGTCAACAACAATGGCGGAAACGGTCGACACCAGCATCATTACACTCCTTCGCCGCCGAGGACGGCAATCAACAATTACAACTACGGTGGCAGCAGTGGAAGCGGCTCTGGTGCTTATAGTAATAGTAATAATTATAATAATAACAATCCACCGTCCAATGCACATCAGAACAATAAGCCGACGAAGAAGACGAACGAGTACGACAAACACCCGAACGAGGTCGTCAAGAACGAGGAACTCACCTACAACAATGCGGCCACCGCAAGGACCAGCCGGCGAGGTTTGCTAGGATTAGTACTAATAGCGATCTGTTTGCATCTGCTGACCGACAGCAGCATCCGCAGCAGGTACAGTGCGGCAGGGTTGCCAAATGCGTTGCCATTGACAAGATAGCACGTAAGCCGATTCCTAACGCGATGCTAATCATGAGATCACACTTACACACCTACAAAATAGTTTTGAAAGTACACACACTCATACACCACTTTTACAGCAAACAGAAAAAAAAACAATAGCCATTCATACACAAGCAAACAAACAAAAAAACATTTGTCATACGAAAGACTCTTGGATCTGATTTTTCAATAGTTTTTATTTTCTGAATGAGCGCGGGGGGTTCACCCTTCTACGCTCACATTACGAAACATTCAACGATACTTGTAAAACAAGCGGGAGTCAGCAGCAGGAGCGTAAGTTGTATCCTTGTTCGTACATAGAGCAAAACAAATATCTAATAGTCCTTATAGTGTGTAGTAGTGAGTGATATTAATTTAAAGAAAAAACGAAGAAAAACAACAGTAAATGAACAGAAATAACACACAACAAGGAAAAGCAAATCACACACACATTTTTAAATAGAGGTAAATTCGAAGACTGAGAGATTTGACGAGGCACACAGCCAGAGCCGTGTGAAGGAGATCCGGACGATAGTTTTGCGCCTCGGTTGGCAGCAGAGCAAGCAGACCATTTTTCACGAATTTGTCATAAACCATCGTTAGAACAAACGAAACAAAACAGAAAATAACTACCACAAAACGGTAAAAGCCGGAACGTCGTTCCGTCGTTCTTGATCCTTTTTTTTGGTGGCCTGTCCAAAAAATTGCAATCGTCAGAGAAAGCCTGCGAGCCGGGAAATGAACCAGTCCGGCCGCCCGCCCGCCCACCGCCCGACGGTTCAGAAAGATTGAAGCATTTCAATTTCGGAATAGCTGAGTCTGAGTCTGACTCTTTTGGGGCGGCCGCCGGTCGGGGCTTCAAAAGGAGCAGTCATCCAGCTAGTCCTAGTCCTAGCTAGGACTAGCTAGCTAGCAGCTAGTTGTAGATTGTACATAACACATACGTACTAGGCACAGGTCGGCCGACAATGATTTCCACTGCAATTTTACAATTAGTATTGCTGCTCCGCTCCGGCATCGGCTTTTGCAGGTTATGCCGGAGTTTTCGAACCCGGCCTAGACGCTGCGCCGCTGCTGCAAGGCAGGCAGATTAGAATTTCGATTTTCCCAGCAGCAGCACCGAAAGAACCGGCTTCGCTTGGGTTCCGTTGCCAGTCAGTAAGTTGCACAGCAGCTCGGCTGGTTGCTGATTTGGCATGCGGTAGATTTTAAAAAATTTCGGTTAGATATCTGCATATTCTTTGTTTTCTTGCGGGGGGGAGGCTGTGCTTTTTATTTTTTAGCCAACCGGGTGGCAGCTGGAACTGGGTACTAAGCCAACATTCCCGGTTGGGTAGGCCTTTGCCGGGCGTTGGAAGTTTGAATTTTTTCCGAGGCTAGTTAGGTGCCTCCTGACTGACTGATGTTTGGTAGTTTTTGATGGGAACTAGCAAGCAATCCGTTCCAGACTGCGACTGCGGAGTTACGTCGACGACGACGACCGTCGGTTTTAGTTTTATTGTTTCGAGTTTTATCTAGTTTACGAGTGGCTGAATTACCTGGATGGTAACGGCCTGAGGGAAAGGATACGTTTTCCGGTTTAGTTCTGTCTGGAACAAGGCCTGAGGCAAGTTTATGCTGTGGGATCCTTTATAATGCATCCAACAACTCAGGCTCTCAGGCTCAGGCTCACAGAAAAATTACCGTTCTTTTTACCAAAATTAAAAGAAAATAGTAAATTGCAGTGCAAAACTAGAATTTTTTGACAACAAATTATTTGAAGATCCTTTCGCTTCTCGGAAAAGCTTTCGACGAACGGCCAGCGGCCGTCCAACTTTCGGTGGCGGGTGGTGGATTTTTCGGGCCGCAAAATTTTTGAGACAGCACACCGGAACCTGAACCTGAGTCAGCGCTCGGTTCGGTTCCGTTCCGTTCCGCCGTTTGGTTCGGTTCGGTTCAGTTCGGCGGTGTGGCATTACGTTGTTGTGTTTTTCCCGTGTCCTCCCATCCCAGGGGGATTTCCTAGCATGGGGGCAAGTGGAAGACCGAGCGTGGTACGAGAGTTTGGGACGACAAAAAAGAGCACACTGCTCTGTGTACACGTCTGCCTGCCTGGGACTCCGATAGTAATTGGTCTCCAGGGTGATTTACAACGTTTCCCTTTCGAAAGTATGCCGACATGCCGACGTTGGACGTTGCTGCGGCTGTGGCGGTTAGAAGCAGCAGCAGCAGCAGCGGTGCCATCTCGGGTGCTCTCGATGTTGGGAAACGTTTCGATGCTAGCGGGAGGGGGTGCTAGCTAGCGGGGGAACGGGTTCGTGGGAGATTGCCATTAATTCCGGGGTTCTGTGCATAGTCGCTTTTAGCAGCGTTTGTGTTTTTTTTGCCTCTCATTTTGGGCTCTGCGGGGCAAAATTTGCGAAGGCAGTCAAATTCGACCCGGCGGGGACCGAGAGACTGGCGGCCATCATCAGTCATACACGCCGGCAAACGGCACCTGGGAAACGTGCTTAGATTTTCGGCAATGTCGAGCCGAGCGAAATGGGAAATACAATGAATAAAAAAAAAGCAAACTAAAATCGCAATCATTCCGATGAAGGTATTTACGGCACAGCCAATCTCGGTATTATTATTTTTAATGATTTCGGTACTCTCGGTCTGCCGATGTTTCTGGCTGGTTAATTAGTATACGCGAACCCGGGGACTGGTGAGAGCCGGGAGTTATGCCGCGCCGCCGTTTGTAGTTAAAGCTAAAAAAGTAATTAAAATGTACTGGCGTCACGCAGTTTGTTAATTATTATTAAATTTATTGAATACCGATAAAGAAGCTCTAGGCCGCAGTCGGGCGTTATTTAACGGATTATTTGTGTGGAACGCAAACCCCGGCATTCACCGTGGGGTGGTCGCTTTGCTGTTGTTGAAAAATTCGCTGCTTGTTTAGCGGGGCAGTATAACAATAATTAACAAGACTTGAGGAATAAATTCACTGTGACCTCAAACATGCAAACATGAGCATGTTGGTTTTCCGAAATATTTCGCTAATTAATGACAACATTTGTTACGAAGCACAGCCAAAATGAAGCTGAAAAGTAATTGTTGTTCAGCTCATTTTAAATTAAGCTGTTTGCAGTAATTTTAGTGTGGAGTTTAGTTCAAATTCTACCGGAGATGCAGCCATTAGGTTCCACATGAATTTTTAAAGGCGTTTTAATTTTTAATGAAGGTTAAAAAGCCTATCCATAAAGGGTAAAAAATTTTACTAACCGAGTAAAGGCCCGTTTGGCATATATGTTTTGAATAGATCTTTTTTGTTGAAGGTTTATTTAGGAGTGAAAACCAACAGAACTCTAAAAAATAGTATAGTAAAGTTTAGTAAAAATCATCAAAGCATCTCCATCAAATTCCTTTCAAAACAATAGCCCAAGTAACACTTGCAACACTTTTTTTAGAAAAATATTCAGAAAACAGTTGAATTTAACAAAAAATAACTTTTTTGTGTTAGGAAATATAGACATAGTTTCTTCAGCAAAGTTGTAAATAATGTAAAAACAAGCAACTTTGCCGAAGAAAAATTTTTTTATCTTTATCGAGTGCTGAACTATAGGGCGTATTCTTTAAAACTTCTTAAAAAATTGGTTTTCCATACTTAGCTTTTCTTAGTTGCATTCTACAAGAATACAATGTTCTAGGCAATTATCGAAGCACTCAAAACACACGTTTTTGTAGAAGACCGCGAATCTCTTGGATCTTTACTTGCAAAGTTATCGCATGATCATGCTTTAAATTTTCATAGCTTCACGAGCCTATGGGGTAAAATGGACCAAGCGGATTTATGAAATCAGCACTTCATCTTAAAGCTTAAGTCAAGTACTATAAACTTGTATGGGTTCTGCTTGTCCCCAACCACCCAACCATGAGAGCACTCTCTCGAGTGCAGAGCTACAAAGCATTTTCCTAGGAAATTCTTTAAAAATTAGTTTTTCATACTTGGTTTGGCTTGGCTTAAGTTGGTATTTACAAGAATTTATAGTTCTAGGCGATTAATGATGGACTCAAAATACACGTTTTTGCAGAAGGATGTAAATCTCTAAGTTCTTTCCTTACAAAGTTATCGCTTTTGGTTCGTGAAGTTAAGGAAAAATAAAGCTTAAATAACTTTGTAAGAAAAGGTTCTAGACATTTGTAATCTTCTGCAAAAACATGTGTTTTGAGTCCTTCAATAATCGCCTAGAACCATATACTCTTGTAAAATGCAACCAACATAAGCTAAGTATGAGAAACTAATTTTTAAGGAATTTTCAAAGAAAATACTCTATAGCTCTGCACTCGATTGAGGATACGTACGGGGATATTTAGTATGAATACACATGCAACGCATAAGCGTCACTTTGAAATATTTCACAAACATGTCATGTTTTAGCTCGTTTCTTGCGCTGTTTCAGTCCTAATCTGATTTTAATTAAGTATGGGTAAACGAAAGCTCAGCCATTCGATTTGTTTTAAATCTGCGGTCGATTCTTATTTAAAACCAAGTGTGTTACTTGGGAGATGTGATCATTCTTTTGATAAAAAGCCGCAATTTTTAACTTAACCTCTAAAACTTGTTTCGAATAGCAGACTTCTTGTTTAAGAGCGTTAGTGTTTTCACAAACTTTTCCGTCAGTCAAATTTCATTCTAATTAGAAATCCTGATTCGCTGTTACACCGCAAACAACATTAACATTATTTAAAAACTGAGTTTCATGGTATTCACTCCATTGAAAATGGATGTTGAACATTCTTCGACATTACGGTCTGCGGTTTAATTTTTTTCTTTCAACTCTTCGAATTCTTGTTATCAAGAGTTTGATTTTGAACTGCACCGGTTTGGCGAGTCGACGATTTAGTGAGAAAAAATGCTTTATTATTTTCGAAAAGGGCAAAAGTTACCAACCGTACCCGAACTGTACATTGGACAAAATATAAACATCGGTTTTCAGTAAGTAGGACTGCCGATATTATAAAATAATAAAATATCTTCCCAAAAAATCCTAAAACAAATGTCTAGACTAGCAAGAATAATTTGCTAGTACAGACAATATTCTACATGTTTGTTGTCTATGATCCCATTTAGCACGGTTTAACGGATCAGTATAAATTTCGCTCCTAGAGCCAGCCAGGGTACGGGAAGTAAGAATAATTTGTACTTAGACAGGAGGTTTCACCTCGAACTAGTATCATTTTTGTAACAATCTCCAGCTACACTTCGGTAAAGCAGTCCTAAGTAACAATATGCATTTTAATACACTCTTATTGCGGATTTCATGACCAATTCTGGTCATAAAAGGCATTATAAGGGTGCAATAAAACCCAAATTGCTGCTTGTTGAGTGTTGACCCATGCTATTTGTGTATGTATTCACGATATAACACAAGTAATATCAAATGGGGGATTGGTGACAGTCTCAGTTCTAACCGTAGTAGCTTGAATGTTCGTAGTAGAGTACGCACCGGGACAGACGCTATCGTGAGCCACTCTTTAGGTCAGTGGAATCACTGACAAACGCTACACATACCTAATTGCCTTTTTCCCTTTGTCAGCCACGATCGCATGGCGTCTCATTTTTCTAAGCAATTCAAAATGTTATTTGGAAAAAGTTTTTTAACAAATTTTTTGCGGTGGTGGAAAAGTTCAAATAATAGTAGCAAAGACCATGTTCTATTTTTCAAGAAAACGTTCGTTCACACAGGGTACGTCCGAGAAATAAGGTATTGTGATGCGACTATATGTTGCTACGTACTTGTACCTATTGGTTTCACAGTTGGTTTGGCCACCAATCTCGTGAACGATGGAACATTTATAATCCATGCCACCAAACGAACATTTAACCTGTAGACTTCCGAGTTTTACACAAAACTTGGTAATCATATGGTAATGGCAATCATACTCAATAAATCGTTTAAGCGCGGAAAATTTCCAACTATCTAAAAGCAATCATTTACGCGTGGTGACCGTCGGAACGTTCCAAACTATCATGGCATCACTAGTCTTTCTGCTGCGTCTTAGTTATTTGAAAGTAATTTTATTTTCTCGCTAGATCAAAATATTATATTTCCACCGACCAACATGAATTTAGTCTGGTCGTAAGCACGAAGCTTTTTGATTTAACGTCTACTTATAAATTACACATGGAACAAAAGGCATAAATCGATGTGATCTACACGGATTTAAAGGCTGCGTTTGATCGTATAAGCCATAAAATACTGCTGCAGAAAATTTTGTGACTGACTCAGTACCCAACTATGCTGTGGCAGTATTCAGCGTTTGCAGCATGACTGCTGCTTCTCTTCCTAGTTTGCCAACCACACCGGGTGTACCACAAGGCAGCAACATGGGACCGCTTCGATTTTGGCGTTTTTGTTTGTGAACGATATTGCTTTGCCACTTGGAGCCGGATGCAAGCTGATGTATGCCGATGATTTGAAATTATATTCACTATGAGCCAATAACTGTCTGCATCCGGACGTTTTCTACTGTTGGAAGTTTAAAGAACCATCACAAAAGATTGCTCATAAATTGTATAGTGCTAGATTTTGATAAGCCGACCAGAAACATTCAATAAGACAATCCATGTCAGTTAATTTTTACTATTTGTTTATAATATGGCAAAATTTACGCTGCGTTGCGGCTGACACAGGAGATTGAAAAGAGTTTCATGGAAAAGCTTGTTCGTACGTAGTAAATCGGGGACGGACCCCACTCGTTTCCTAATATGACATACGAATCATTCAAATTGTTACCCAGTTGCTAGTTACAACTTCTTTTCTCCTTTTTCTGGCAGTACCGTAATGGTTTTCATTGTTCGTTTTCATACAGTTTCACTTTTTTGAGGTTATCCAAGAATCAAATCATTTTTTGTTGTCTTTATCTCAAGTAATATTGAATTTTTTATACCCTTATAATGGTTTTTATCACCAAAATTGGCCTTAAATACCGTTTTAAAAGTGCAACAAAACTCAATTTGTTTCTTGGGGTACCACCTGATGTCCTGATGATCGTAAACCTTCGAATAGAACAAGTAATAATAATCGAACGGCGCAATGCCTGAAGAATATGCTATTTGAGTGTTTTCAAGTAGTGTTTTATCGAGTTTGCCAACAAGGAACGAAGCATTGTCATACTGTAGGATTATTTTCTCGTACTTCTGCTCGTATTGTGTCCGTTTTTCGCCTGAAATGGTCTATTAAAAAACAAAGCCATAGGTATAAACGTCCTATTGTGAACTTGACCCTTCTTTATCGACAGACTTCGCCACCGGTTATTAGAGTACAGGACAATTACGGGGCTAGTGCAGCGATTCTATTGACTCTATAGCAGCACCTCCCAGCCGAGATTCGAACATACGACGACTGGCTTGTTAGGCTAGTATCGTACCCCGAAGCTAGCTAGGCGGGCAAAATGGCCTATTAAATGTTTCTGATATTCTTCTACGGTCGCCATAGACCGTATTTAATCAGGCAGAACGATCTGATCTGTAACACTATAACTTTTTTTTTTCTCACTGCTATATATTATCAAGCTAACAAGGATGGCGTAATAAAACCAATTGCGTTTTACATTACCTTTAAAGAGGTTGTAAGAGGAAAGAAAAGCAAATTGTTGTCACTACATTTCGATAAAATTTGGCTTTTAGCTCTTTTGGTCGACAGGCTTTGCAGTCAACTGTTAGAGTACAAAGCAATTGTTGACTTAGTGCTACGATTCTATTTACTGTATCAGTCTATCCCAACCGAAATTCGAACATACGACGACTGGCTTATTAGATCAGTGTCGTACCTCGTGGCTGGCTGGGAGACGTTTTGTGAAGATTGTGAAAATCTCTGAAGGAATCCAGGAGCTACTTGCAAATATTTTATTTTCTATTTTTTAATAACCCGTTCCAGGCCTTCCATCAGCATCCTCTTTTATTCGCGTAGCCTCTGAATTTCGGTGCTCTCCGCCAAATCAGTTATGCTTATCAATTTTTCACCCTCTGCTTGGGCATGAGCTTGCGAGTAAACTTGCGCGGGAAAAAAGAACAAATAGAGAACTCATCCGCGGAGTGTAATTTTCCAGTCAGCAGAAAAGGAGAAAGCGATTGGAGAACCCGCCTAGGGAAATAGAGTAGGTGGGGAACTTTCTCCTTTTCGGTAGGTCGGGTTAAGACCCGCTGTATGGGGAAAATATACGAGAGTTGTTCTGACAAGTCTTGCAGGATGGTTGGCATATGGAGCAAATGCAAAACTTTTCCATTGAACTTTATTTTAGAGTTAAAGTTTAGCTAACATCGGTGGCTGGAAAACGAATATGTAGCTTGTACAGAAATTGAGATCACTTTGTCAGATACGAAATTTACTGAAAAGCGGGATAAATCACTTGATCGTGAAAGTCTAGTGAAAGTGTCATTTCAGAATGTCGAAAAACATTTTAAAGTCTCTTGTATTGAAAGCAGAGAAACAGCAGCTACTTCTCTAGAAGATGATAGGTGATGTGAAAACACAGATGGAAGTGAGTAAGTTAGACGAGAAAATTTCTGAAATTGGATAATTTTTCTCGTTGATTGAAAAATAATTCAAATATGAATGAGCGCATTTCCTGGAAAAATCAGGGAATTTTATTTTTCGTGTCAAGTTGCCATCCTGTGTAAGCTTCTTCTCCCTTTAGTATGAGTCTTCGGTTTCTTAAATCAGTTCATTTAAAAAAAAATTGAAAAATGCGGCAAGATAGACTGGTGCTTGCCAGTTTCCCCATAATGAAAAACTCCAAAACGAAAAATTTCCTAAGAGTTAGAATATGGGTTTTCCGGCATTTCTATTGAATACTCCGCCGTCATGGAAAATTTTGTGAAAAGCTTGTTACAACTGATATTTTTCCTGGATTGCTGAGAAAATTTTATTGCATTTTCATATAAAAATTTGTCCTACGATGCTTAGTTTAAAAGTTATAAACTTGCCATTGCCGAGAAAACTCAGTCCTATAATTACATAACTTTTAAGGTGAGCTCTTTGAAATCAAATTATGAGCGCCAATGTTGAGAAGTGTCTGGTTTCAAGTGGGATAGACACTCAGATATTTGCTAATTTTCCATTGGCTGGAGTTGTTTGGGAGCCTTAAAAAATGCGAAATATTGAGCGAAATAGTTGTCTTTCCTCCGCAATGATTTCAGATGATTTAATCTTTTAAAGCAAGTTCTAGTAATCGGTTCCACCGTGGCTGTTAAAAGTGATCCGGACTTTTCCGGACTTTCAATGGAATACCTGGTCCGGTCCGGTTCCGGAACGCTTCGTTTCGGTTCCGGTCCGGTAAAAAATCGGATTCCAAAATTTCGTACGGATCGGACTTTACCCGGTCCGATGTCGATCACTACTCATTATATGAGTAAATATTTATTAGCTGAACGTTTGTATTGATAAATCAATTGTAGCTCCTGCCGTGTGGCATGTTGGACCGTCTTGATGAGACCACAGTTTCTGCACATCAAGCGCAGTATATTGTGGTACAAAAAACTCGATGAGAAAAAATAAAAATAATGGTGTTTTGACTATGGCCTGTTATCTTGAAGAGTAAAAGTGATTCGCAAACGATATATGCTTGAAATAATTGCTATGACTATGGACGATTATGTGGAACATAAAATGGACGAAAAATGCGAAGAGTGTTTCGAATTAAACCATGGTTTTCGTAAAAAAATCTGCACTTTTATTGCAGACGTTTTTTAGATTTGAGTCTATTTATAATGAAATAGCAAATCAAACTGCACACGAAATAAGTGACAGCTGTAAAAATGGCTGTAAATTGGTTCGTACTGTAAGCCACATTAACCCACTAATCTTCCCATTTGGTAAGGTAACGTTACTATTTTTCAATTTTTCCGCTCTTTATACCACGTCTTGTTCTATAGTAAACAGTTTTTTCAATAGTTATACTATATTCTTCCGTTCGTTCCATATATTGTGAACTATTCTTACGAAAAATTTTTAAATAATGGCGGACTTCATTGTTAAGCCACCCAGCTGGCATTTTCATATGTATATAAAAGATAATAAATCGTATTTGATGTGCAAAATCGGCATATCCGTACTATTACGTGATTAGGAAAGATTTTAAGCGTTACGACTATATAAGTATTTATATACGATAATATCCGATTATGCGCGACTTGCTTCGTACTGCTATACAATTTTGTGCTGAAAATCGTATGTATGTCAGTTTCTATCATTATATACGATAGAAAATCAACTTGGGTCCACTTTATCAAGCTTTATTTACGATTTCAAATGTGTTAAGAGCTATTTACGATAATTTTCGTACATTGATATACGAGTTGGTGCTAGCTGGGCAGTGCTAACACACTTGGGGCTAAGTCTAAGACAGTAATTGAAAATTATACCGTATAAATAGAAGTTGTAATCCTTTCAACTCACTAAAGAGTCAAGTCGCCTTCTTTACTCAGCTGATGACAATTCTGGTTTCAAAGTTTTGTGAGGGACTTAAGCCTTCCTCCATAAAAAAAAGTTTTATGCTATTATAAACTCACGAGAACACTGGTTTTCTCGCAACAGAAACATTGTTTGCGACCATCCCTGCCTGGTGGTGGTGGTGGTGGTGGTGATAAAATTTCCAGTGCACTGCTAAGCCAACTAAACGTGATCAGCACATAATTTCGAACAGAGCGATGCATTCGAATGTTAATCCACTTCATGGGTTTCAATTCCCATAAAAAAAAATTTAATCTCTCAGATCACACAGTCAAAGGCGGAAAACACCACGGCACCGGTAAGACCGAGCCAAGTCGCCACAATCAAGCGTCTATCAGCAGCTGGAGTTTCCACTCCTCCGGAGTCAAGAAAGATTATCACTTTTATTCATATTTTATTATCGAACAATGGGGTGGTGACGATTTCAGGTGAAGCGACGACGCAGCCACACGGAGGGCAATAAAACCGTCAACTTGGTTAGAGTTTTATTGGTCATTTCATTGCGTGCTGTTTTATACATTATAGTATATATGTAAAATGGTGTCACAAAATGCCAGTGACAACGACGACAGTAGTTGGGTAGATTTTACGAGTACTTCACCGTCACATCCAAGTGGAAAGTTTAGCTACGGATCGACCGTCGAGGGTCAACCGTTTTCTAATTAAATTACTATTAATTTGCTCGCTCTTCTGGACTGTTCAAAAGGATAGTTTAGTTCTGGTTGTATCCTTCTTTGCTTCAGAACTCATTGTTATTGTAATCGTTTATTTAATGATGCACTTTTATTGGCACAGTATTACTTTGTATGAACAAGTCTTTTGTCCATCAATGAAAAACCCACTTGTATAAGAGGTAGCTCATTTTAGTTCCTAGCTTTGGTGACATTAAATGAATTGATACTTTGTTTAAGGCATGATGGCAAGAGCTCTTTTTCAACAAACATTTTAATCATTCGACACATTTTTCTGGCCACTGGACCAAACCACCAAAAGAGGGTGCTTCACAGCACTGTTTAAGTGCTGCGAAAACCTGCCGCTACTAAATTTCTGTGGCTTAAAAATTAAAACTAGTTTCGAAATAATTGAAACATAATTAACACACTCGAAAGTTTGACTCGAAAAGATGAAACTTAATACTGCTACTGTTTCAAGCGAAAGGCCGCACACTCTGTGGCACGCTCTGTTAATAAACACACCGCACAGTCCCGGAGCCGGAAGTTATAATTCCTGTTTCGCATTTAGTTCAGGTTCGGTCCGAACGGTTGTCGACTTTTGATTAATGTTAACCACACCGAACGGTGGCAGTGGCTACAGGGGCTCACCACTAGGCTTCCTCAATTATTATTATTATCGTACTGCTGGCCTCCTAGCGAGTGGAAAGGATTAAGTTCCAATCGATTTCGATTTCGGCATTCAGCTCATTTGACTTATTATATCACAACGATTCCGCATCACGTGTCCTCGTTCTCGAACAGGATCAAAAACCCCAATTCTCTAACCACTATTTGTCAACTTCTGACCACAGCACAGCATCCAGTGGGCAACCCGAAATTGGCATCGGTTTTCAGCTCGTCAGCAAAAAGTTGAAGACACGCCACCTTGACACAAACACACACCGACACACATTGTGTGGATTGTGGCATATCTTTTACCTAGTTTCGAAATTCTAAGATGACAGCAAAAAGGCCAAGCCCTACAAATTAATTCAGAATTCAGGTTCCCTTTCTCTTCGGCCTCACGAAATTCGGCTCCTAGCCAAGCTAGAGAAAGCAATGCCGCAAAAAAAAGACGTAAAACCTTCCTTCGAAGATGTATCGATTTTCAATCACCTCTCTCATTTTAGAGTCGTTCCCCTTAGAATTCCCGTCCGTCGGAAGCTGTGCAAAAGTTGGCACACTGCTGAATGAAAATGGAAATGGAAGGAAATGATACCTCGGTGATATACTGCGGTAACGGCAGAAGGTAGCCCATTTCGAGATATTTATATTTTCCCCCGAAAAAGTCGTCCTCCATTCTCAACAACGGGGACGGGGGGAAATGCAATTCTGCTCTGCTGCTGTGCTGGTTCGGGTCCGGGTCCGGGTGGTCCTGGATGGTGGGGCGAGTTCGTAATTTCTGTGCGTTTGCTACTGGCTAAGTTGTGCTATGCCGTGAAGCACTCTGCTATGCTTCTGTGCTAACCGGTTGGCTTAAAGCCAATCCTTTTTTTTTGCCTTGCTTCCTTTTTTTCCCTCTGCAGCCTCCTGTGCATCCTGCGTCGTTGTCGTCGTTGTCTGATCGTAAGTCATTTTGGTTCGCGGAACGGAATGCGTAACCCGAGGGGGGGGATGTAGGAACCGGAACCGGGTGAGGTATTTATAAAGCGATTTAATAAATTATTTCTTCTTACAAGGAAGATATTTTATTGAATTTGCGACAGAGCGAGCGGAGCAAGAGAACCGGAGGGCTGGGGGGAAGATCCTTTCTCGATGCAAGACGCATTATATGTCTTGGGCTTTTCCCTTTTTCCATGAATATTTAAAGGCATTCGCGCTCGTCCAGCTGATGGAGACGGGGATTCGACTGGTTGGGAGGTGGGATGGGGGAAGAAAATTTCCTCTCAACGACGACGACGACGACGACGATGGTGTGGAGCGAAGCCAACAGGAAATGGGAAAACGTCAGAAAAAGCGACAACGGTTTGGGATTGCATACATACGGGCTGTGGAACCGAAGAAAGACCAGTTTGGAGTGGTCGGTTGACTTCGAGAAAGTGCACGGATGGAAGCACGGATGGACCGAGAGTGAGAGAGAGAAAGTGGCTTGGTGGAGGGCTCGCAACGGGAGCTGACAGGACGAAATAAGGACTTACTGAACGGAAACGACGACAGAGTTACGACGAGGTCGGTAACTGCAAAAGTGTCTTATTCGAATCGGTTGCTGCAGCAGGAAACCATATTGAATAGTTAGTTGCCGCGGTGGCTGGCTGGCTGCAGGAAGCGGCAAATCGGCTGCAGGAGCGGCATTTAAATCATTTTTGCATGTGTGCGATACAATTCTTCCCGTTTGGAAACTGTCGGGAAAAGCGAACCGAGACAGAGAATGCTGCTGCTGCTTCTGTGAAGCGAGCGGAAATTATGTGATAAGGAAAATCATGTTATATTCCAACAGACGGGCGCACACGTACAGGACTACCGGGCACACTTACAAACGAAGGTTGTCTGTGTGTGTGTGCTGCTGCTGCTGGTTAGCTGGCTGGCTGGCTGGCATGGCAGGTTGCATGGCAGCGAGCGGATGATTTTTGTCGGATGCGTTGCTGCGATGTGATGCGATGCAGTGGTGGAAAGCGTACGTATAAGAGGGTTACACTGAGTGGAAAATGCGGGCGTCCGCCGTCGTGGGGTTTTCCCGCTCACTGCTTGCTTGCTTGCTTGCTTGCTTGCACTCGTTTCCCTCGTACGAGTGAAACGTGAGCGGTGATGGTGGTGGTAGTTGATCCCGGCAGGAGGACATATATGTACGTACATACGTGTACGGTGCCCGCGCTTGCAACACGAGTGGCGCTGGAAAAATACGCAATAATGAACAGGGGGCTTTCCCGTGTGTCGTCGTCGTCCTCGTCGTCGTCGGTAGGCACACTGCAGCTCACGGTAATGGGACGTACGCACCTACACGGCATGTACCGTCGTCCGCCGTCGGTCGGTGTGGGACGTGGCTGTCTGGTCGGGCCGGGGCACGCAGCGGACGGCCGGACGGACGGCAGGCAAGCAAGCAAAGGGTTGGTTGAATGTGTTGAAAATAAGCGTATTTGCTAGAAGTTGGCTGTCTCGAGTTGGAACTCTTCGGCTCTACATTTCACCGTGGTGTTCTAACAGTATTGATTTTGGGTAGAGAATGGAAAACAATTCGGGGTCGAGTCGGGAACGGTTTGGAACAAGGCGCTGTAGGTTATTAATAGAATCGGTTGGAATTTATGGTTGTTTCACAATAAGAAATTTTTTAACAATAGGTATGTTATAAGATGTATTCATGCGATCTATGGTGTCTGAAGTACAAACTTCGAAGTATAAATGCACCATCTTGAGGAATGAATGCAGAAAAAAACCACCCTCGAAGCTGAACTTTCAATTTGAATAAAAAAAATGGACAGAAGAAAATGTTAAATGTAAGCTCAAAACTTGTAAACTTGTGTTTGGCCTCTAGCAAGCTTGAAATTTGAGCAAAGCCATTTCAAGATTTATTGTGGGGCCTTCCGGGGCCTGTAGTGTGAGTAGTGACAGTGGATCTCACCGCTGTCACCATTTAATGTAGGACCCTTCGGAGCTCCTACGGTAAACTTAAAAGAATTAAATCAATGGAAAGGATGCTCGAGTCTTCAACCTTCTGGTTGAATTTGTTAATTTAGACCTCTTTATTTTTCCGTGATACAGTAAATCTTTTACTAACCTAATGTCAAAGGGGATTTTCCCCACCTGCTCTATGTCCCTATGCGAATTATCCTTCTGGAAATCGTTTTCTCTTATTCTGGTAATAGCCCAATTGGACCACGTTCGCTGCGTTCTCCTGATCCTCTCGCTCGCACGCGAGTTCATCCACGCTACGCGGTGGTTGAAAATTGGTAAATAAATTTGACTAATTGGAGAGCGTGTCTCGTTCTCTCTTCACTTAGCGTACGCGCGCTCGGAGATGGCAGGTCCCGAGGCGCGGTAATCCTTTAGCGCTGATTCAGCTAGCTAGAGGAACAACCTTGTCGAGTTCACGTTGTCATCAGACCAGCGGGATCTGACTAGAGCATCTAGGCCATGGATTGACCGGTATCAATTCCCCCGGCTGACATGCTAGGTTCTAAATTCGCGTTGATTGGGTACGGTCTTTACACTAGTAAGTTAAATTTTAGAACCAAATTTTTGTCCGACTTAAATCGATGATTTTAGCAATTTATTCAAAGTCATTCAAAAATCCTGCTCCTCCGAACGGAACATCAACTTCAAGCAAAAGCGCATTCAAAAACTGACCACAAAAGGAATGCAAAAATCAGCAACGTTTTTTTCTTACTTTGAGTAAGTTTCTTGGACCGTGCACATCAAGTATCAAGTGGTACAATATTTTTCTATGTCTTGAATCGACTGTTAGCTCTACAGTTCTACGTGCCTAATAAGGATTGTTATTATTAATGTTATTAATGACAACTTAAACAAGATACTATTGAAAATTTATAATCGGAGCAGAAAAGTGATGCAGTATATTGCAAATTGCATAAAATCTTCATAAAATTTAATAAAACCATGCAACCGTAGATTTGTTACTTGGGCAGTGTTGCGAAGCCCACACTCTTGTGGTTTAATTTTCTCACACGCGCGTACTCATTCTAACGAACATGCCGGCATAAGCATCCCTTTAAAACTCCCGCTCATATTTCTTCATGCACTGCAACGAGTTTTTGTGTTTAACGGGTGCCAACTAAAATTTTGGAATTTTTTTCTTTGTCAAAAAAGACAAAGTTATATCAAGAAGATTAGTATACATTTGAAAACGGTTCGTAATCGGTTGTTCGGCGAAGCTTTCGTTTAATGTCGGAACAGGAGCGTTATACGACTGTCATGTCAACTTTGCTAATGCATCTCTTGATTCTAACAGTCAACTGTTTGCAATTCGTGACTCTCCAGTTATTTTTGTGCACCAAGAAACTCTAAATCCCGAAGAAAACTTCAATTGGGCGCACTAAGACAGATTTGTCGGGTCGTGGTTGTTGGGTACAAATGGGATTGAATAAGTATTCAGGAACGATTGTGATTGTCCATCTGAATGATATTTTTGTAGAAACGGGATGAAAATTTTTCTTCAAATATTCTCGTCTAGTGCACCTCTTAATTGATAGCCAAACCAGAGGGCTTGTTGTTGAAGGCTTGAGAATGAGAATAATGTCCTTCTGCGCTCATAATTTCGGCTGGCCTTTCACTACCTTGCTTACGAATAGTTGTTGGGCATCTTAGGATATGGTAAACGGTCGAAACCGCAACATATTCGCTTTTTAAATGTTGTACCGTATACTTTTTGCCGAGATTTCTGTGCCTGTTCGTAGAAGTGTACAACGCGCTCCCGAAATGCTTCTTGTTTTGACGCCATTTTAAGCAAAACTGGGCAAGCAAAAATAAAACACAAAATATTAACAAAAAGAGGAAAGAGAGAGAGAGCTAACTCATACATACTCTCATTTCTCTCTGAGCTCGTTTGATGTTGATGTTGTCGAAAAAAATCCAAAATTTTAGTTGTAACCCGTTAGCTAACAGCGGCAACTGCTCGTCCGTCGTCGTTGCAGCCCGATCTGCTGATACCGATTACTCGCTGCGGCTCGTACTACCGCTCGTGGCTCGAATCGAGGGCGAAGATGAAGAAGAAGAAGAAAAAGTAATGCGAAATTAATATCTCAGTACGCCACCAGCCTGGCGGGCAGCTGATTCCCCACGAGTTTTTAGACTCGGAAATAAGATATGCAGGAAGACGATGTGAAGATGTGCGTGCGCGAGTGTGTGGGTAGCGGAATGTCTGCACACAACACCGGCGGCTATTCGTTTTACACCTGCGTGTGCGACGTAAGCTTTGAATGCTTTGTTTCTGATATTCTTTCGCGTGTGATTAGGCATGGTTGACTTCTCGCTCGATTCGCAACATTGCTGGTAACGCGCTACGGCTGGTTCGCTTCAGCCTATTAAATTGACTTAATTCGACCCCCAGCTCATTTTTCTGTGGTTGAAATCTACCAGGGTATTTGATAGGTCTATTGCAAGTAGTATGAATTTTTCCGCATAAAAAGCGTTCCTGTTACCACTAGATGGCAGTCAAAAATGCACTGAGTTGTAACCAGCTTTCGAGATCGGAGATGATCTTCCTTTCTTTGATTCTATACAACAGTTCTTGGAATACACAACTTAATACTCCTTAATATATGATTAAGATACTACCATAAGTTCTATATGACAACACGCACGACTGCAAAACAACTTATTGTTCACTTCGCTTTGACGCACTCTAATCATTATGCAATTCCAATGCAAAATTGACATGCATACGACTTAATGTGGATTTTATATTGCGACCTTGTGTTATCTGGGATATAACTATTTTTTTAACGGTAGTTTGTACAATCCACAAAGAGGACGGCAGAACTAATGAAACAAAGGTGTGGATAGTGTTCAATCAGGATGGGACAAGGCTTGAAGTGGTAAGGGTTCGAATATTAGGTATGGGAGGGTCAACGAAGTAACGCTTGAGAAGTTGTATATCGTTCCTCTTTGCCCTAGCAACCTTACCCCAAGCTTTCCATTTCACGACTTGTCCTGCTTCTATCCTGTACTGGAGAAATCACTTAAAAATTGGCTCGGTGAAAGATTGGAGGGCAATTAATATTTCTTTCATCGACAGAAATGCCAGATATGAAGACACTTGTGTGAGCATAAATTTGAAACTCACCAGTTATTTCAGTTAAAGTACTCAATTAACTATTTGTATTACACAAAAGTTTCGGATGAAAAAAATCCTCTCTGGTAAATCTGCTCATCAATCACTTTGTAAGTAACATTGGAAAGACTTAAAATCGGTCAGTAAAACCCGCAATAAGACAGTAATACTAGGTACTAAAATTATAACTAAAAGTGTAGAATCAAAAGCAAAATAATATCAGCTTTACTCAGATTTGCCACATTTTTCCACTGTCTCAGGAGTCGGGAAGGCACTGAAAATAACTAGAGGTTGGACGGATTTGCGACTGAAAGCAATTCCTATAAAAATAGTTTACACTGATGTCTAGCTCATAAATTTCACATCTTTTAAAATGCTGAGATTTCTTCCAATATATCTAATATTCACCAACGAATGTTTATCTTTTCATTGTCGATTTTTGAGTTATTTATCCCCAACACTTCCCGTCATTGGCACACTCTCAAAAGTTTACTTAAGTCGCAGATAAACATAGTTTTATTTAGCACAAAAAAGAATCACTAATTGGTTTGTCCGTGATGTGCACTTAAAATATGATATAAACAGTTTGAACACTGAATTTCTGAGATTTCAGTCGTAAATCATCCACTGAACTGCAGCCGTTTGTTTACGTGACGTGACGCAGCCGGTTACCAAGACAACATACCCAGGGATTTACCTGCGAAGTCAAACCTACTAATTGAGCTTGAAAATATTTGATAAGCTAAAGTTTATGCACTATTAAATTGGCGACCGTAAACCGTGTTGAAAATATGCACTAATTTGCACCGCGAGCTGTTTTAACTGCGCGAAAAAAATCCCAATCAAATCCAGTTCAGTTGCATTATTCATAAAAAGTGAGAGAAGAAGAAAAAAAACAACACGCATGATTCCACCAATAACCGCGCTCTTTCCGGAAAAGAATGTCAATACTTAACGGTAATGATGGTGTGGTTGCTGTATAAAATTTTGTAATCAGTGGAAAATGCCTCGCCTTGCCCCGCCAAGACCCATTTCGAGCCCACAAAGCATGATAAAAATTCACATTCGCATTCGAATTAGCTTCTTTTTTTTTATTCCTGATGGTGATGCTAAAATTCAGTTGAAGCGCTGAAAGATGCAAAAATGCAATTCGCGGATAGCACCAAATGCGGTCATTAGTCGTTCATTGGTTATGTTACCATGCTTAGATCAATCATCATATTTTTGCTTAACCTTAACGATCCCTTATTTTCCATTTTATTCGTATAGAATGGTTTCTTTAGGTTTTTTTTAATTATTCTTCGTTCTCCTTTATTTTACAATTCAATCTGATTTATCAGTCTTAACGAATTAAGCTACATATAATAAACTAGAACTGGTCATAATTCGCTTAAACTTATGCAAAGGAGCACCAAATTGAAAATATTGTTCAATTTATCGCTGAACGGCCTAAGGCACGATGCAGTTGGTTCATTGCGGTGGGGAGGCCTGTTGAATTTTGCGCAGAAACAATTGTATTAAACTCTTCTGGACTAATTTAGTTCGGAGGGGGCTAATAGAGTTGATGCGAAGTCCAAATTAGGCACATATTTTCGAGAAATAGACGAACAGCTGAGGAGTCGTTTTTGAGACTTCCGTTATACGGTGACGATCAAAAGTCAGTTTCGGATCGATAATTACACCAACATTACTGCTCAATTTTTTCCAATCAAGCTTGGTCGTAAAATTTCTAGCCGAAAACTATAGGCGATTTGATTCGGTGAAACGTCATAACCTCGCATTTAGAGGCGCTGAGAGTCAAGTTATTCACAAACGTATTCAAATGAGATTGAAGAAGATGACATAGCATTCAACGTTTACGCCGCACACGCAGGTGTAAAAAACAGCCGCCGGTGCTGTGTGCAGACATTTTGCTACCCACACACTCGCGCACGCGCTTCCTCACAACATCTTCCTGCATAGCTTATTCCCGAGTCAAAAAACTCGTGGGGAATCAGCTGCCGCTGTGGCTGGAGGCGCAGTCACAACTTTTGCCGTAATTCTGCTCATTGTGATGAAGTAAAAAGTTACACTTTGTGTACATTGAAAGAGAAAACTTGCTGTTTTCACCTGACACCAACGTTGCAAATCGAGCGACAAACAAGCTGGTTGGTGCCTCGCGAGTGCACAGCCTCAGAGGCGCTTTTCTGCACAGCTCGCTCACGAAGCCAACAGATCGTGAGCGTGAGAGGCAGCTGTCAGGATGTATGGATACCGATTTTGTTTTACTTTTCCTTTTCTTCTTTATCTTACGCCTACGCCTATACACGCGAGTAAGAGTGCGGGCCCTCGCGAGCGATTGGTATCCACAATGACGAGCGAAAGCGACGATCGTGGCTGATAGCTAAAAACCTGGCACTAGGAAATTTGACATTAGCGAGATCATGATTTCGGGCATCTCCTTGCTGAAATAGTGGTTCTTTCTCTGTCACGGGACTTTCATCAAAAGTGCCTCATTTATAATTAAAAGAAACATCGTTGCTGATCTACGGTGTCGGTCTAATAAACCAGCCGGTATGGTCAAATCTCGACTAGAAGACACGTCAGGAGTAAGATTGTCGTACCACTGCCTTCGAAATTGCCAACTTCAGCCAACTTCGAAGCCTGCCAAATAAAACGGAAGGTCATATTTTTTTGTTTTACAATCCCAAGAAATCCCAAATGTTTCTCATTGATTTTTAATCTCTTTTTTTTCGTGTGGATGGATTTCACATATCTTGCCGTAATTCTAGTCATTATGATGAAGCGAAAGGTTGCACTTTGTCCACAATGAATAAAAAATAACAAGACTGGCACCAATGCTACAAATCGAGCGAGGAAACAAACTATGCCCGCGCTTACGCTAGCGACTGTGAGAAGCATAGTATCCAACACTTACTCCACTGATGCAAGCGTACGACAAACAACCTGGCTTGTGCTGTGCGCATAGATTATACTACCTACGCACTTGTGAGCGCTCAGCCTCGGTAGCGTTTTTCTGCACAGCCTGCTCACGAAGCTAACAGCTAGAATGAAAACGCGCATGTGACCAATATTTCTAATGGGTTTGCAATTACTAAAATTTTTGAACCTCAGAGACAGAGTAGGATTGTCGCAGCACTGCCTTCGAAATTGTCTCCGAGCCAATTTCGAGACAGTGCTTTGACTTTATGTTTCACAATCCCCATAAATCCCGATTGTTAGACTTTCTGTTTGCTTTTGTACAGTGATTCAGTTTTGTCCGAATTTTGTTGCCTGTTAGTTGCCACAGTTAGTGGCCACAGACAAAGGGTTCGGACGTTTTATTCAAATACTCGTTTTATGAGTTCGAAAAACTGTCCATTTTTCCCTTCAAACAAAAAATAAAAAAAAACAAAAGATCGCAATAAATGAATAATAAAATACTGGATCGAATAAGAAAGAATTGTCTGTTTAGAGTTGGTATTTAAGCAAGTCAGATGAAAGTGCACAAAAGATATTCATACATTTTAGAAGTTGTGAAGAAGCTTTAAAACGATTTTACATTTGAAGTTAGTTATTCATACAGATGGCATACTGCTGTGTTAACGACGAACAATAATTTGAAGACCTTTGCTTCCTCAGAGTACCTTATAGATTGATTTGTCTAAAATATATTTTTCCAACTATTCGCAAAAACAATGTAGAAGGGTTTTTTTACAGTTTATTTTGAGTGTTTAAATGGTAGCAAAAAAGCATTAACTAGCTGTAGTTATAAGAATCGAAGGGGAAACGATTGACCAAGTAACCTCTTCAAAGATAGCATTGAACTAGACTTTTCATACATTCTACTCAATTTATCTTTTCAATATTTGGGTGAAAGGAACTACCTGCTTGAGTACGTTTTCAGCAGAGTAAAAGTATACGGTAAAAAAACAAGAGGTAAGCGCAGCCCTTACTTTCGGGTTGCAGCTAAACCCGATTTTACGAGCGTACCTGTTCAGTTCATCCGGCCAAACCAAACCGCACAAGCGCAAGACTTAACGCTTAAGCTGAATTTAACTATTTTATTTTAATAGTTGCTGTTCTATGCATCTGTTTGTATCTTGTGGACTCTCGAAAAAGTTAATCGACCGGATGGGATTGGGTCGATTGGCTTTTACACGAAATATTAACTTTTCTGAGTAGTCCTAAAAGCCGTTGAAAAACGTCTAATACAAAAGCGAATACAATATAGATTCGCGGATGATGCAAATTTTAATGTTTGTGAAAGTATTGATGGAAGGAAATTGTAAGATTTTTTCTAGTACCAGTAAATTTAAAATAGTCCGTTACACTAGTTTGCTGTTGTTCTTTCTTAGTCGAGCCTTTCGCTGCTCTGACCACCACATTAACCGTTAATGGAACTTTACTCAGTCAAGAGGCCTCAAGTAGAACGTCATTTCGGTCAACGAATTGCCTGATTGCGTCGCATATCAGGCACTTATTACCAGGCGCCTCCTTTCAGAAAAAAACAACAAACATTTTCACGCATATTTAATGAACCATTTACCTTTAATTACTCCCGGTAGATTCGGAATACCTCTTTTGTTTTATGACAATGCCTCTAGCGCTCTGGTCCCGGTAGAAGTAGCCTGGAAGGCGTCGAAAGAATATTCCTCTTTCAGCGAGGAGTTAAAATTCATCGCGATTTGTGCCCGGCAGTAAAAAAACCAACAACACAAAGGTTTAAAACGCCTCCCGTGGTCGTAAAACTCCTCCAGCGCACATCGGCCGGCACACCGGCCGCTGGATGGTGGCTCAAACTAGGCGTCATTTAACGGCAGCCCCGCAGCACGCATTTCGCCCTTCGACGAAACCGAACGTGGCCCTTTTGTGCTAGTCGACAAACCAAACGCAGTCCATTCTTAGCATATGTACAAGGATAATTGGCCGATAAGATCCCATTGCGCTAACACTAGGAGCTGTGAAACCGTTTATGGCGAATCAAACTTCTCTCATTCATTGGAAAAATGCGGGATTTTTTTTTCTCTACTCGCTTGGTTGGAAAAACCGGCCAGCGGAGCCACGTCGTTTATAATTCAACTTTATTAGCAGCAGTTGACTATGTGCCGGTTACTGCCTCCATCAACAAAGGCAAATGGTGTAATTTTATGGCATGTGAAGTTGGCAATCTTCATTGAAATCTGTAAACACAATTTGTAATTTAGAACATCGTTAACGGTGTGATCGTAACTCTAAACGTAACTAAAAGGGTGGCTGAAAAATGTTCTGATTTTCATGTTTTAACGTTTCATGTTCAGGAAGCCCAAACTTCTGGTCGGCCATCGGACAGCTGGTCAAAGACATCCAGAAGTCATAAACCGAATTCGGAATACATCACACAGCCGTAGAAAGATAAAACATAAACTTGCATTCGGTTTAGACACAGTCTGCCGGCATAGATTCAAACTATTGTTGGGGCAGGTGAGTTGGCAGGGACGGAACGGACGAGACGAGCCTCAAAGACTGCACAACTTCACACTCACATCTTCCGAACCAGCCGCTGCCAGCAGGCTGGCTGGCTGGCCTTCTTTTATGCGCTGTCTCGTCGTGGTCGACGTCCGAGATAAAGATGGTTGAAAGATGCAAAGCGAAAAGGTAGACTAGAATTCAGAAAAAAAAGAACGCCTGCCGGTCGTCGGTCAGTGAAATATATCGGACCGAGTCCATCTGCATGCGCCTCACAGCAAAAGGAAGTCGAAGTTCGCTTCTGCTGCTCACAAACACACCCAAGTTCCAAGCTCTCTCCAGTCAGTCGAGAAATTCTTCCGCACGGCCCGAGAACCGGTAAGAACCGCGTGTGCAGCTTGATTGACTTTGATCCCAGCAGCCTTGGTGCCCCCCACCCGATGCCTAAATGAGCGTAAAGTGCCGAGTTCGAGTCCTGCATCGTTATCTGTTTTTTTTCGCTCTCTCTCCCCGTTCAGTAATCCTCCAAAAAACAGACGGTAAAAGTTTTCGGAAAATCAGACTTAAACCTGGAGGAGAAAGGCTGTCAGGGTTACTGCCGGTCAAATGACCATAAATGCAAAAATAAATCTGCTCGGCTCGTTGCCGAATTCCGCGGCTTCTTTGCCAGCCAGTGGAACCACCCGCCCCTTTTTGAATGGGACACACCGGCGCATAGTGTGACTGCGGTTTCCAAAAGCCGGCCAGAAAGTGCACTTTGCCACTGCAACGTCCTCAACGCAGAATTTTGGCTCACTGTCCCTTACCTTAATACCGGCTGGAAGCCGGTGGAAACCGAAACGGAGAACAATTCCTTTGTTATCTGCCTTGGTTTCCACAAGGCGGAGGAATGCATAATCAGTCTCCTTTTCATTTGTTTTCGGTCCACCCGTTTCAGTGGAGTGCCTATGTCCACCGCGTGTGCACCCGAGGAACTCTTTTTTATCGTTCGATTAGATTCCGTTTCGTTCTTTCCTCCGTTCCCTCGCCATCGTCCTTCCCTCCTGCCACGGGTTGACGACTCTTCTTTTGTTGCACGTAACCAACAGAGAGTTCGGAACGGAGTCACTTTTGTCGTCGGTCGGTCCGTCGTTTTGTATCAGTTACAGTTTTCCCGCTCCCCCACCCACTTTCCGGCTTCGTTCAACCGACACGGCAGACACGGAGTTCAGGCACACAGCACAGTAGCACTTTCGGTGACATTTACCATCAGCAGTAGACCTCAGTGTTTCCATGCTTCTCCACCCGCGCTCGCTCGCTCACCCCACACCCCACACCTAAATCACTCACAATGCCCACTTCCGAGGGAAGAATTTTCCACCCGAACATGCTCGGCTGGTGCGCTGTGGTGCAACTTTATGATATGCATGTCGGAGGGAAATGTTTTATGACTCGAATGCAGTCCCACTTCTAGACACAAATGAGCACAGACACACAAAGACACCCGAGCCCGGCTGATGCACTAATAGTGGATGCCTAACTCCCCAACCTCCCACCACCCGCCGCGGCCACCCAACCCGGCTTAGTCTTCAGTTTTTAACGTCCCCAACGAACGAATCCCGGCACACGCAGCCGAACACCAGAAGCACAACTTTTCCATGTAAAAATTACAATATTTTCCGGCGACTGAAAATGACAGCCCAGTAATATCGGGAGAAGGTTGAACCGTGTGTGCATGTGTGTGTGTGTTGGTGCGCGAAAATCCCACACGATCAGAAGTCGGTGCATTTTCCATCCACTGCACTGTGAGCCTGACTCCGTTAGGCTCCAGGCTAGGAGAGAGTTTTAACCCAGAAGCCACCTCCACTAACCGGCTAAACGCATCACACAGGCGACAAACGCTTCTTCCCAGTGCCAGAGAGAGCCAAGTTAAATGGGCTTCACTGTCGGATAACGGTGTCACTTTGACAGGCCAGTTGTCACGTCGGCCGGCCGGCCGGTCGATCGGTAACGTAAATCCACGTCCGGGAAGGTTAATTCCACCGACACAGCTTTGCTGTGATGTGAAAGACATTCCTGTCCGCCGTACTGTGTCCCCCCGTCGGGTTGTGTTGGTTGCAAGTTCGTGACCCCGTTTTCCAGGAAAGCACTGAGCGTGCGTAATCAAGTGTGACTTGCGAAGGAAGCGGTAATATTTTGCTTCCGGTTCGGTTCGGAGTTCCGTGGGAAAGTAATGGTCTTCATCAGGATATACCATAATTGCTAGGTGGTAGTGAACTCATCTGTGAACATTTTCCTTAATGGCCGAATAATTCTGTACTGATATTTTCTCAAATTTTTACTCCTTTAAAACGGACATTTTATTCCGCAATAAAAACTTGTCAAAGTACGACAATGATTGACGCGCCTAACCAAGTAGGCTCGCTGTCCAACGTAAACAATCTGCACGGTGATCGGTCCAGAACGACCGTGAGACAAAGTGAAAAATTGTATTTATTTTTGCAGCGTCAACACGTCAACACAACAAGTTGTAAAGTGCCATTATTGCAGTTCAAATTACATATGTCGACAAATGAGAAACGAGTTGATTTTTAAGTGCTGCAATCCCAATAAAAAATCACCGCAAATCAACTGAACCGCGCCACTTAACGTTCGTTCTTATGGAACATGAAGGAAATTGCTTGTTAGTACAAGCTTATTGAAGCATTAAAGCATGACAAGCGATTGTACTCTCAAATAGTCAAATATCAATAGTTATATTCTGAACATATTTTGCTTATTACCCATTCGAAGCAAATTTCCAACTCACAAATTCTGGCTCTGAGGTTCTAAAAGCGAATCCTGTCCACTGATGTTAAAGTTTACGGAGGTTTAAAACAGTCACTATAACGATTCTCTTCGTAGCAGTAAACTCAAGCTGATTTCAAAGCTATGCTCAATCAAGTTGATTTTCTTGGCTGAACCCGCAACGGTTTGAGTTTACAGTTCTGATTTATTTTCGATCTCATCTAATACATCGAAACTAAGTTAAAAATAAGAAAGGAACACTCGGAGAAGCAATCCTTGTACCGTTTCAGCGTTCCGCAGGGAAGTAATACGAGACTACTTCTCTTTAATATAGCGACTTTCGATAGAAAAAGTTCCATTTTTGACCACTTTTTCCAGCAATGATGGTCGTTCATTAGTGAAAACTCGACCAATGATGTCCTTCCGCACGCATCAATCGCCTGCGATTTGTCACAAATTCTACAACAACAGTGGCTTCTCACGGTCCCACAAGAGCTACTGCAACGATATTAAATCACATGATCTTAATTTTTTGAATTCACGAGTCCATCACGCAACGTTATTCAATAGGCAAATTTTTCCTCCTATAAATCAATCTTCTTCCTGTTTTGTAAATTCATGACGTTTTCCATATAAACTAAGGAATTTAATCTCGGTTAGTAGTGATAACCAATATCAATTGTTTTATTTAATGAAAGATCATCAGAAGAATAATAGACTGTTTTTTTTATAAATTTTAATTTATTGTAACTATCTTAGTCGCATGGACCGACTTTACAGAAGTTAGGAGAAGAAGGAGGTAGAAAATAGAAAAGTTTAAAAATAGAACTTAAAGTGCTATTTTATAAATTGTTCACAAACTTTCTTTAGAAGCTGCTTAGTGTTCTGTGCAGCAGGCTTGAGGCAACTTTAAAGTTCGGTTAATTGCAGGTAAAGCTGCTTAGCAGGCTATAGATCCGTAGACATAAGGCTTGTTAACCTTCCTAAGACACCATTATCCGAACTGTCAGTTACTTTCAAGTTGCAAGTTGAACTTTCAAGCTGATATGTTGAACCGTCAAGTTGCTACAAATATTAATGGTACTTCATTACTTTATTGAGAATGTAGCGTCTGATTGTTCAGCAATAAAGTTCTACGGAACTAAATTTGAACCAAACATAAACTTCCAAGTTCGTTTCTTAAGTGAAATTCAAACTTTTGGTTGCTTCGGGCGTGCAATGTGGCATGTTGTTGTTGAAAGCGCAATTCCTTCACATTAGGGGATCTCGATTGTGGTACAAAACAGTCGGTAGGCCAGGCATGACCCTACAGAGGGTATCTTTTGCTGTTACATTAGGACTGGCATCATTTCTGTAGTAAATCGAACCGTGTTCTATATATCTTCACAGGAAGGCAAATTTTGAGGATAGTTCCAAGGAAGATTTCTAGTCTATCGATCCAAATTTCTTAATACGGGCACAAACAATATCAAACAATCCCAACTTGGGATTCCCAAGTAAAATTTTGAACGGACTAGCAAACGCTATAAAGCTTCAAAGTAAAGGAGATCAGTGAGCTCCTCACGTGCTATTCCATAAATAAACTCAACTGATCAATGTAACTAACGACCCAACATTTTAACCCAACACTCTCACAGCAATCGCTGAGTAAATTTAAATTTTTTTTGTAGTTTTAAGCAATCCTTAATCTCCCAGATAACAAGTTATATTTTCTGCTCGTTAGCGTCAAACTGTCTTCTGGTCAACAATCAGCGTTGCACCATTTACGGGTACCGGGAATAACAGAGGGCCTAAATTACTACCCTGTGGCGCACCTGACTGGTTCGTAAATGTAATAGATTGTAACAGTATCGATAAGCGTATGATTCCAGCCACTTGCAGATCCTTTTAGTGCTGCCAAGCGTATTGCTCATTTACAGTGTCGCAGCGTGCGGTTGACCAAACTGGCCTCCGTCAAGAACGCTAGCTTTAGGGGGCGGCCTGGAAGGTCAAGGCCGTCACAATGTCACGCAACGGTTCTGGAACCAAATCTAGAATCTGGTTCCAAAATCTGATAAAAAAATGTGGTCTGAAACATAGTCCACAATCTAGTTCAAAATTTGTTCCAAAATCTGGAACAAAATTTGATAAAATATAGTACAGATCCAAAATATGGTTTAGATCCAGAATCTAGTTCAAATTGATTTGATTGATTGAATTGATTGATTGATTGATTTGATTTTGCTCAAATTAGTACTTTAATCTGGTGAATTTGGGTCAATTTCGGCTTGCATTTGGATCAGTAAGGGTTTGAATATGACACATTTTGCGCATAAACTTGGGTCAATTTAGGATTGAATTTGAATGTAAGTCAATCTGCGCTTAGGATTGTGTCTACTTGAGCTTGAAATGTGGTTTCAATTTGGGTTAAATTTGGCTCGAAATTGGGTCATTTTCGGTTTGAATTTGACCCTATTTGGGCTTGATATTGGGTAAATTTCAGTTTGAATTGAATTGATTTTTGATAAATTTCAAATTATATATTTGATATTATATTTGATTAAATTTGAGCTTGATTTTAGACCAATGCGCATTTAAATGACGGTCATTTTGGGCGTGAATTTGGGTTGATTTAGGTTTGAATTGGACCCTATCTGAGCATGAATTGTGCACAATTGAATTTGGGTTAGTGTGGTTTTCAATACAGGTCAATCTGGGGTTCTCGGAAAATTTGGACTTCGTTTTGGTCAATTTGGGCTTCAATTTGGGTCATTTAAGCTTATTTTTGGACTTGTTTTGGTTTAATTTGCACATGTTTTAGTTCAATTCTGGTTGGAATTTAGTCCAGTTTTGGTTGTCTTTGGGTCAATTTAAGCTTGATTTTGCTTCAATTCATACTTTAATCTGGCGAATTTGGGTCACTTTCAGCTTGAATTTAGGTCACTTTCGGCTTGAATTTGGGTCACTTTCGGCTTGAATTTGGGTTACTTTCGGCTTGAATGTGGGTTAATTGAAATTTGAATTTGGATCAGTGTGAGTTTGAATATGGCTTTGGGTCGATTTCAGTTTGAATTTGTGTCAATTTAGACTTGTATTTAAGTCATTTTACGCTTTGGGATTGTGTCAAATTAGGCTCGAATTTGGGTCAATTTGTGCTTGAATTTGGGTCAATTTAGGCTTGAATTTGATCCAATTTGGACTTGTATTTAAGTCATTTTGCGATTAGGATCCAGTTAATTTAAGCTTGAATTTTAGTTTAAATTTCTGAATATTTTGTGTAAAATTTTGGAAAAATTTGGCTTCAAATTGGGTCAATTTCAGTTTGAATTTGGGTCATTTTGGGCTTGAATTTGAGTAAACTGGGGTTTGAATTTAGGTCAATTTGACATGACTTTTCAGGTCCAGAGCCTGGTCCAAAATTTGGTCTGGTTCCAAAATCTGATTAAAATCTGTTAAAGATGTGGTTCAAAATCTGATCCAGAATCTGATGCAGGTCTAGAAGCTGGATTTAAAACCTAATCCAACATCTGATCCAAAATCTGATAAAAAATCTGATCACAAGTGTGGTTCACAATTTGGTCCAGAATCTAGTCCATATTTGGAGGACTAACTTTCCCATAAATATGTACCTCTTATAGACGGCAGATAACCAACAGAAGACATTTAATTCCTTAACACTAAAGACAAACGACTAAGAACGGTCAATATTGTATGTACAATCTAAAATAATAATAATTTACATCTAACTAACAAGACACTTTCTAGCAATTCTTGAAAAGGGTTTAAATATAAAGACGAAACGTCGGAAAGAATTAAAAAAAACTGTTCTGATTTCTACAAAAGACTGAAAAACTGGATAAATAGTAAAAATTAACATCGAAAAGACACCAATCGATGGAATACATTTTATACATAACTAGTCCATATCTGTTCCAAAATCTGAATCAAAAGTTGATAAAAAATGTGGATATGGTCCAGGTTCGAAATTTGTTGTAAAACGTGATCCAAAATCTGGTTGGTAGTTTAACAACTGTTCAAAATAGTGTGGCCCAAACTTTGCTCCAGATTCAAAATCTGGCCGAAAACAACCTGATCAAAACTGTGGTCCAAAATCTGGCTTGAAACCTGGTCCAGTTCCGGAATCTGATTCAATATTTGGTCCAAAATCTGACCCACAATCTGGCCCGAAATCTTATCAAAAATGTAATCCAAAATCTGGCCCAGAATCTAGTCCAAATCTGTTTCAAAATTGGTTACAAAATTGGATGCAAAGCCCGATAAAAACTGTGCTTCATAAGTTAATGCATCTGGTTCAGCATCTGGTTGGTGGTACCAAACTTGGAAGGAACACTGATTAAGGACACGAGGTAGTGCTGATGAGGGTCTTCGCCAAGGGTGCCTCAATGTCACGCTACCGGTCTGCTCATTTATAATGGTTTTTATGACCAAAATTGCTCATAAAAACCCCAATAAGAGTACAATAAAACTCACATCTTTACTTTTGTTGGTTACTCGAATTATGTCGATATGAAATGGACGAAGAGAACGAAGCTTCTCGAACTTATCTAGATGAAAACGAAGTGCGAAAAAATAGAAATAATTAGACGAAGTGAGCGTTTAACAAGATTTCACCTTCATTGTACGAAGCTTAGGCAAAAAAATTAAAAAACCATTCTCCCTTTCTGTACCTTTATAGGTTAGGTTAGACAAAATTTTTATATAAAACCAACTGCAAAACTAATGACTGAGAAAAGGGCTGCGCCTAGGACTTCCATTCGCTGCGTGAGCAATACATAAAACTGAACACTTTATGTAAAACAACCAGTCGGGAATGCTCTTTTCCGATTAATTCCCATGAATCTTTTGCGACGAAGTCGTCCACGATGATCAAGCGAGTCAGGCTGCTTGCAATGTTCCACTAATGACTGGAAAATGTTCTCGCAAGCCGCCTCAAATCTTAAATCTGTGGCTCGGTATGGTATTCCGTCAGGGTTTTTAAAAAAGCACCTTGAAGACCTCAAGCGGGGTATTTTCGCTTGGATGGAAGATCGCCAATATGATTCCCGTTCACGAAAAAGCGGAAGTGGATAGATGTAAACAACCAGCGACGAAACTCGTCATAGATTCGTCACAGGTAGATCAACCACTACAATTCTCCTATGTCTCAAACATATGTTGCATAAAGCTTAGCAGATCCCGTCACAAATGGATCTAATCTAATCTGATTTGCTTGCGGCGTTTGACAAAATCAGTCATGATACTGGTAATTGCTAAATTGGAAAGACTCGGTATCACCGGCAGTGTATTGTGTTGATTCCGTTCCTACCGCGTAGGTCGTAAACTAATTGTGACAGTTGAGGGCTTTCAATCAAGTGTGTTTGCGGACTAGACTGAAGTCGTTCAAGGTAGCCACTCAGGACCGTTAATCTTGTACTCAAAGGTCCTCGTTTATCTTTCGCCGACGATTTGAAGATTTACTTTAAGATACGCTTTTTGAGATACGAATTGGTGCAACCTGAAGTGCATGCTCGTAAATCCTGAAAAACTTCGTCGATTTTTGAGGGTATTCATTCTCAGAAGTCTGCATCGGTGTGTAGACCCCTACCTATCTTTTTTCCACCGTCCGGCAGTGATATTATGGAAAAGGTAACTGCAGTGATGCTTACTCTTTCCAATCATCTTAGTGTCGGGCTATAGAAGGTGATAGCTCAACTGACAGTCCAAAGACCCATCAAGAATGACCGCGCACTTGCAGCGCATCCAGGCGTCATTGTTCTGTCAGCAAACCCAACAAGAAAGTAATACTAGAATCAAATGGATTTTATTATTTATTTTGGACTTTTAACCCATTTGGTATGTTCTTACCAAAGGAGTCGAAACGGATATAATTTTATCGCGGAATTCAGCTGAAATAGGGAATATGATCCCGACGTTTCGTCGGTATTTGGCTTCTCCTGAAAACATAGTTCTGAACCCATCATAAGTCCAAGGTCACGTAAAACGTTTGATCTCTTAATTTCTTCCTTTCCTAGTCTGTATCTCCATTAAATTAAGTTCTTTTTCCCCGTCACCGTAATTACAGAGCATTTCGCCACGTTAATGATCATGAAATTACGTTGGCACCAGCCGTAAAACCTGTCGATGACTTTTTATATCAACTGACAGTCTGTGAAAGCACTGATAGTCCAGAAGATTTTGATTTTCGGTAGCTTACGAAACCTTCCGGTAGCATATGGTAGTGGTAGCGGTCATTGAAGAAAATGACAAACAACAATGGTCCTAAATTACTGCCTTGTGAGATACCTGAGGGATTATGAAATTCATCTGACTCCATTGATCCCAATTTGTTGCACAGTCGTCGTTTAATCAGATACGACTCGAGCCAGCAGACAAAGTTTGATGGCACACCTAGACGAACGAGTTTGGCAAGCTGAATATGGCGGTTGACTCAATCAAAGGCTGCGTTAAAGTCGGTGTATATCCATGGATGATCCCTGGAGGTAAGACACAGTGACTAGAACTGGACTAGATTGGTAACGGTAGATCTTCCAGGAAAGAATCCTATTCGGTCTGGGGAAATATATGATTTCGCAGCTCTAAAAAGTTCTTTGGTTACAAGTACTTCAAAAAGCTTAGATGTGACAAATAAAGAGGCTATCTATCTACTATCCACGGTAGTTAGATACTTTGCATTTATCATCCTTTCTCAGTATCTTTCTTCATTACTGATTTCTTCCTGTATCCCAGGAAAACTGTTTGTGATAGGGACAGATTCAAGATTGACCTTAAACGGGTGCTGAGAATATCGGTGAACTTTCAAAATTGGAATCAAAAATTGGAAATACATTCGACCGACAATTGAGAGTTTCTGGATTTACGTCTTTCCTCTCTAGACAATATTTTTTCATAATCCGTACCATATTTTCCAATTCTTTTAATTTCCATTCCTTACGAAAATGTTCTCTCCTTCCTAAAAAATTTGAAATAGCTTGGTTAGCAAAACAAGGCAAGGAAAAATTACCTCGAATTTCGTAAAACCGGCTTTATCAGCTAAGCTTAAGTAAACTGATAAATCGAAAGTTGTTCGATCTTGAATGGACCCATAAATCAGCAGTGAAACCTTTACCTTCCAAGCACCAAATTATCGCTTCAAATAGCCCTTTCAATGCAAACAAAAATCGTAATGCAACGCGAAGCGCACGGGCACCGAAGCTTTCCCGTAGTAGATGAAACGGATCCGTTTCTACCGTACCTGCCGGTCTAACCAGCTCCTCGAGGAGTTCTTCCCACGCTGCTGCTGCTGCTGCTGCTCTGCAGCAGGTTGGCGGCCCTGACCGCGTCAGCAAACGGATGAACGGTACCTGGTCGAGAGTCCCCCACCCATCGCATCGCTTCCCTTGGCAGAAAGATTCTACTAATTATTATTTTCGCTTCAAATTTGAACAGAATTAAGTTCCCCGAAACGAAGAGGAAGTTTCCAGAGCGCAAACACTGTTGGGCTGTGCTGAGAGGTACGGTGCGCGAAAATCAAAATAATCGGCAATAATAGCACACTTGGCATTGCTGCTTACCTGCTTGCCTGCCTTGCTTCCCACTACTCCGGAACGGAAGATTGGACCTAAAAGAGATGGGTTCATTCGGTAGTTAACGTTTCGGGGGTTGTTGTTTTTGTTTCGGGGTAAGGGTTGTTGATCCGCAACATCTTGCCTGGTGCTGCTGCTGCTGATGATGCGGATGGGACGGGAGGCGGATGGTAGGAGGTATAAAAGAAAATGCTTATTGAGCATAAAACCTTCTCTTCCATTGAACAAGCCACGGAACAAGGGAACGATTGTGCACCGCCGCGCGGTGGTGCGAGGTAAGAAAAACTAAATAATTAAAATCGTTCATTTTCGGTGTGTGCAAACATATTGATGATTCCATTACGACGGGTTGAGCAAATGGAGGATCGGACGGGGGGTGGGGGAAGGGGATGCTAATGGATCCGACAAATATTCCACGGGCCTGGCCCAGGCTCAGGCCAGGGAATTTAATGGTCGAAAGAAAGACACGCGGCCGTGGGTCAGGGAGAAAGCACAGACAGCACTTTGCTCGGAGTTAACAAACAATTCGGAATGTTCATGTTCCGAAGTGCGGCCGGCCGGTACTCACGGTTTGGTACTTTGAGTTTGTCGAATTATCTGCCACGCCTCTGATTCGCAAGCTGGCAAATGAAACATACTGAATCGACGAAGGTTCCAGCAGAGTTGGCAATCGCGGCGGACGGTCATTCGAAAGTTACCTTGAATAAACTGTTCGGCAATATTAGTACCGGTACACTGGGCTAAAAGCATCGATTAGCAGCACATCCTAAATCGGAGGTAAATTGGCTGCTTCTTTGCCACCTTCGGTGGTAACATCTTCACTCGAGCTCTAAGTGCAAATTTTCCAACCGTACCATTTTCGGATATATTTAGGTCACCTGCCAAACAAGTGTAATCATCGCCTGCTGCGAACACTTTGTTTCTCTTTTTCAGTGGGAATTTGGCCTCCGGCCATTCGAAGGTTATCATCTAGTCGAGTATTTTAATGGCCAATTCCAGCGACGCCGAGGTACGGGACTCTAATGAATAGTTCCCAGAGCTGTGCTGCATCGTCGAAAATCTTCCAAATAGTTATTTAAGAAAATGAACAATCTCGCTTGGCCCGTCTTCTGCTGAACCCACGGGATCCGAACGAACATATGTTTCAATACCTCCGCTCTGAGATTCCGCTGCGCTGGCTGCGGCCGTTAAGTTCGGTTGAGGTTTAGCAGTGTTAAGCTGCCGTCAACAGAGCGGCGGTGTGCAGGGTTCCGGTTTTTTCCTCCTTCTGCTGGAATCCAGTTTTGCATGAAACGGACCGACCGACACCAGCACTCACACACACACACCAACCAACCAACAACCACCAGGGAAGTCAAGACTGAAAACAAAAATCTAATAGTCATCAAAAGCTCGACTGGTCCAAGTGGGCTCTGATAATCTGCTCTGCTCTGCATGGCAGGTAGAACACACGGCCGCACTGTGAGATCCTCTCCATACAACAGCTGGGCAAAATTAAAAACGTTGTCCGAAGATGCTGAAAGTGTCAACTAGGGGTAATTTTCGGGGTCGCTGAGTCCGATTTTTACATTTTAAAAACTCTTTAAAATTATCTTGTAATGGTCTATGGTTAATTAAATAATTATTGATGTTGTAAATCACACACTTTACACGCAACATTTGCCGCAGGATGATTCTTTAAAATGTAACAAAACCAAACATTATTTGATCAATGATACTTTTTCGAATTTATAGGCGAAAAAGAAACGGAGCAAACAGTACCATCCGTTCCAATATTTATATAGAATTTTAAAATAGAAATGTTGGGAGTATCATTGCTAATAAAGTTAAATGATACTCCGGATTCTCGGGGACGAACAGGTGCAGGCATTACCTACAAGCCAAGTTGACATAGGCCAAGGGGCTAGCGTCCGATACGCGGAAAATCAAAGGCAACATAAACAACAAAATTACAGAATGTTCTCACCGGTATTTCCGGTTCAGCTGCCCGGAATTCTTCGCATTCAACATAGAAAGATTCAACAGCAACGATGTCTTTTGTATAATTCTCGAGTTGGTGCGTTGGTTCTTCCTTCCAGTTTATTTTCCATTTTGCACTGTTTGTTCGGCACTGGTTTTGAACAATTCATCTCTCCTTGCCGTTGCAAAACTGACACTACTGCACTCTGGGATGTCATTTTTCTACTTCTGGCCTTCGTGCTTCGTCACCATACGTACCGTCACATTTCGTCGGTAGGAAGTTTTGGCCACCATACGAAGTAACTATAAAATCTGGATTGACCAAATTACGTTCGAATTTGATCCAATTTAAACTTGAATTTGAGTCACTTTGGGCTTGAATTTTGGTAAATATAGCTCGATTTGTATTTAAACTTGGGTGAATTTGGCTCAACTTGGACTTGAATTTGGATTAATTTGGGCTTGAGTTTGTGTTAATTTGGGCTGGAATGTGAATCAATTTGGGTTTGAATTTAATCCTATTTAGGCCTGGTTTTTTTTCAATTTGGGCTTGAATTTTAGGAAATTTGTATTTGAATATGGTTCAATTTGGGTTTGAATTTGGGACACTGCATTTGAATTTGGATCAATTTGAATATGAACTTGGGTCAATTTGGGCTTGAATATAGCTCAATTGGGTCAAATTGGATTTAAATTTGTGTCAATTTGAGTTTGAACTTGGGTGAATTTGAGCTTCAATTAGGGTCAATTTGGTCTCGAATTTGTGTCAATTGGAGTATGAATTTGGGTCAATTTGGACCTGAATTCGGACTAATTTGGGCTTCAATGTGGATCAATTTTGTTTTGAATTTGGGTTAACTTAAGATTGAATTTTGGCTCGAATTTGGGTCAATTGTGGTTTGAATTTGACCCTATTTATCTTGATTTTGAGTCATTTTGAGCTTGATTTCAGGTTAGTTAGGGCTTCAATTTTCAGCAGTTAGGGCTTGGATTTGGGTCAATGTGAGCTTGAATGTAGGCCAATTTAATCTTAAACTTGGGTCAATGTGGGCTTGAATTTGAGTCAATTTGGGCTTTAATTTTGATGAATTTGGGCTTTAATATAGCTCAATTTTCACTTTGGATTAATTTGGGCTTAAATTTGTATTAACTTGAGCTTGAATGTGGGTCAACTTGGGTGAGTTTGAGCTTGAATTCGGGACAATTTAAGTTTGAATTTGAGTAAAATTAAATTCGATTATGGTCCATTTTGGGCTTGATTTTGGCTTTAATTTGGATTTAAATTCGGGTTTAAACTTGGGTGAGTTTTGGTTTGAATTTAGGTCAATTTCCGTATGAACTTATGCCAATTTGGGTTTGACTATGATTTAATTTAAATTTGAATTATTTTGGATCAATTTGGGCTCAAATTTGTGTTAACTTGAGCTTGAATGTTGGTCAATTTGGATGGATTTGGGCTTTATTTTGGGTCACTGTACGCTTAAAGTCAATTTGCATTGGAATTTGAATTAATTTGGGCTTAAATTTGTGTTAACTTGGGCTTGAATTTGGGTCAAATTACATTCCGTTTTAATCCACTTTGGGCTTGATTTTGGGTCAAGTTGAATTTAAATTTGTGTCATTTTGGGCTTCAACTTGGGTGAATTTAGGACAATTTGCGTATGAACGTCAATTTGGGCTTGAATATGACTCAGTTTGAACTTGAATTTGGATTAATTTACGCTCAAATTTGTTTCTTCTTTGATTTCTTATTCTACTAAGACGCTCCAAAAACTTCACTCAAACTTTGCGCTTGAATATGGGTCAATTTGAATATAACTTGGGTCAATTTGGGCTTTAATATAGCTCAATTTGCACTTGAATTTGGATTAATATGGGCTTAAATTTGTATTAACTTGAGCTTGAATGTGGGTCAACCCGGGGTGAATTTGAGCTTGAATTCGGGACAATTTAAGCTTGAATTTGGGTCAAATTAGATTCGATTTTGGTCCATTTTGGGCTTGGTTTTGGATGTAAATTTGATTTAAATTCGGATTTAAACTTAGGTGAGTTTTGGTTTGAATTTGGGTCAATTTGCGTATGAGCTTACGTCAATGTGGGTTTGAATATGATTTAATTTGAATTTGAATTATTTTGGATTAATTTGGGTTCAAATTCGCGTTAATTTTACCTCGAATGTTGGACAATTTGGGTGGATTTGGGCTTGAATTTGGGTCAAATAACATTCGATTTTGGTCCATTTTGGGCTTCATTTTTGGGTGAATTTGGATTTAAATTTGTGTCAATTTGGGTTTGAACTTGAGTGAATTTGAGCTTGAATTAGGGTCAATTTGGGCTCGAATTTGGGTCAATTTGCGCTTGAATATGGCTTAATTTAGGCCTGAATTTGGACTAATTTGGGCTTTCAAATGCATCAATTTTGTTTTAAATTTAGGTTCACTTAAGATTGAATTTTTGGCTCGAATTTGGGTCAATTGAGGTTTGAATTTGGCCCTATTTAGCTTGATTTTGAGTCAATTTGGGCTTGATTTTAGGTCAGTTTGAGCTTGAATTTGCAGCAGTTAGGGCTTGAATTTGGGTCAATGTGAGCTTGAATGCAGGCCAATTTTGCCTTAAACTTGGATCAATTTGGGCTTGAATTTGAGTCAATTTGGGCTTTAATTTGGGTGAATTTGGGCCACTTTGCGCTAGAATATGGGTCAATCTGGGTGTGAACCTGACTCAATTCAATTTGAACTTGAATTTCGATTAATTTGGGCTTAAAATTGTGTCAATTTGAGCTTAAATTTGGGTCAATTTGAGTATGAATTTCGGTCAATCTGGGCTTGAATGTGGCTCAATTTGGACATGAATTTGGTTTAATATGGGCTTGAATGTCAGCCAATTTGGTCTTAAGCTTGGATCTATTTGGGCTTGAATTTGAGTCATTTTGGGCCCAAATTGTGTCAATTTGGGTTTGAATTGTGGGGTATTGGTGAATTAGACGTCGTTGACTTGGACTTTGGAGCATGAAATTGGTCCAAAAATTGGCACTAAATTTAGTCTTTGAATTGTTACCTGGAACTGTAACTGTAAATTGGATTTGATATTGGACTTGGACTTGAACCCAGATTTAGACCATCGTATCGAGTGGAATTGAATCTAATTTTGAACCTGCAGTTTATCGAAGGTTTGCAATTACATCAGGGCTTGGAATTGGGTCTATGGTCGGACTTGAACTTGGTATTGGACCTCGCCTTGGGTGTGTTCTGGATGGATCTTCTGATGTGTAACGATTTACAGGCTGATGTGTTCTATCGCTTTAAGCTTTCTATTCTGTTGTCGACTGAACATGTTGCGAACCACTGTTCAAATTCATTAGTTCGAGCCAAAAGCAACAATTTTCCATCCGCAGCTGTATATTACTTGCCAAACCCGAGACCAGATATAACGGAAGGACAGCCATCGCAAGTTTTTAAACTAGTGTTTCCACCGACTCTAAGGTTCTTTTTCGCAGCGTAGAAAAGCTTACCTGCGTTTGCCACGGTCGCAACTCCAATAAAATTCCTTTTCCGGTTGACCTTGTTCGTCATAGTAGAAGAATGGAAGTTGAATATCCGCCGAAAACTACAAAACCTTTGAGCCAACCATTATTATCCTGCAACTTGCAGGCTGCAAGAATCGTTCGTCAATTTGCGTTGACTTTGCTACCCATGATGACGATTGATACCGGTCATACCGGAATCTGTTAATCGAAGCCTCAACAAAGGTGTTTGAAGCGTAACTTCAACTTCTCAAAACCACTGACGGATTTGCTCTTCTGTTACAATTGCATCAGCTTTTGAAAGTCTTAAGGTGCGTTTCTTCTTGAGATCAGGATATCCATCCAGGAAACGTTGACCCACTTTTTGCCTGTTCATTGTTCGGGAAAAAATATGTTCTTGCATTTGTAATAACGGCAAATAAATCTTAATCTTACATTCATTCGAATTTGGTTCGCGTAATTTGCAGTAGTTTCAAACAGGTGACTAGTGCTTATTGAAAATCCTGCTTTAGACAAGCACAGAATCCTTGTCTTGATCCGCACTTCTTCTTACGTCGTTAATGTTGTGCCGGGACCGGAATTTCTTTGCAGTACTGGGTATTTTTCCGGTTCTAAATCTTCTTGTATGTAAGCAGGAAAAGTATTTCCGTTTGCTGCAACAAAAATAATTAAATTTTTCAAACTTAATATGGATGATAATCTGCAAAAAAGCGTTCTATAATTGTGTGAAACTTGAAATCAATAGATAGATTTTAAAATCAAAAATCGATTTTAGCATTTTTGTCCGACCCGACCCCACTGTGGGCCGTCCGTCGTCGCCGCCGCCGCCGTCTTGGATCGGGCTGGGATTTCTTTCGGGATTCGCCTGTGTGCGAGGGGCGAGATTGTATCGTGTATCGTGTGTACGTATTGTGCGGTGCCTCCACAAGCTCTTATAGCAAGCGCAGGCTGCGTTCTAGCACCGCCAGCCAGCCAGCTAGCCAGAACCTACTACCATCCGAGAAGAGGGCAATCAGAGAAGGCCAAAGAAGACAAGATCTTCGCTTTTTCTTGTTTTGCTCGGAAACCAGCTCCGGCGCGCGATGCGATGAGTCGCCCCTTGCATGCCTATACCTATATTGCCGTGTCGGACGGGAAGGAGAAGAAAAGGCACCCGACCGACGATGACGACGACGACGATGACGACGACGGGTTGAGGTCGAAGTGGTCCCCCCGGGGGCTGGGTGGTAAGCGAGAGAGCGAGGAAGTGGCGTGACGATGGTGATGGCGAGCGAATGAGGAAACGAACAAATTAAGTGAGGTGGCGCATTCAAAGCGACTGACATGCGTGAGTGTTAGTATGTCAGTTAGCGTGTGTGTGAAAGAAGGAAAATGAAATGGCGGCATGTGGAGTGAACCCCCCCCCCCCCCCTTATCATTCCTTTCCCCGTTCGGGATGCGAATGCGAATGCGAACGCGATGCGATGGCTGCGATGGATATGAGGTGTGATATATGAAACGTTTGGGCCTGCGGGGATACGATTAACGAGTTGATACTTGGCTGCATCACCCACAAGAGGCAACTTGTCAAGTGGATTACTCATGCCCCGGTGGTTTTAGTCGGAAATTAGTTTCGAGAAGTTTTGTGTCCCCAGCGAGGCCGAGCAAGATTGCCGAAATCCTGCCTGACTGAAGTGTCCTTTCGGCCTGGTCTGGTCGCGCTTCGCGCTACTCGTTCACGCATACTCTCAGCTCGACACGACCACGATAACTCGGCACGTCATCACAATAATGAAAATTACAGATTCAGTTCAGGCGTGTTAATAGGTGGTATTTCGCTCGCTTGTTCGTGAGATTGGATTTTCTTTCCCGTCCCTTCCAGCGAGCGGCTCTCGACGACCCGAGCTGGAAGATACAAAGTCGTAAAGTTCCGCATGCGGTAGGAGCCCCGGCACTGGTTCCTTCCCTGAAACGAGGCTAATTAATCAAATGATATATAGTGAAACGACGCGAGAGGCTGGTAATTTTCTTAAAGTGGCCTTTCGCGAAATTGGCCCCGACACTCTCTGCGAGTCTGTCTCTCTGTCTCTCCGTCTGTTTCTGTCTGTCTCTGTAGGGCCGGTTTTTGAGTTTCAGCCTCAGCCCGGCTGCTGCTGCTGCCGCAGTTGCTGGATGCAAGCGCGAAGTCTTGAATGATTGAAAAAGAACAACTGCTGCTGCTGCTGCTGCTGCTACGGGGCGGTTGCGGCTCTCTACGGCGACAGCAGAGAGACGGTGGTGGCAACTGTTCGATTGCCACCTTCGAGGTTCGGTCGAAAATTGCCGGTTGTTTGCCATCCAGCCACCCGTCCGGCCCGGCCCGTCCCGGTTGCCGTCGCCGCCGACGGCGGTGGTGGTGCTGGCTTTCACCTTAATTTGAATTCTTCACACGACGGCGACGATGACACGTCAACGACAACAACAAAAAAGTTTACTAGAATCGGAGGGTTGAAGAAATATTACGCTTTTTTGTTCAAAACAAATTAAAAGCCTTAACATCTCATTGGTCAAACTGGCAACTGCTCCCGGCCGATTCCACCTGATAAAATACTTTCCCCAACCAAACACGGATGGCTAACTAGATTGGCTGTTAAAATTTCTGACTTTAACTGCCAGGGCTGATATGCAGCTATCATAGGTATGCACCTAGAAACAGAGGCGGAGGCCCCCCGGGGGGCCAGACAATTTCAAAGTTAAGTGTTTGTACGCAAAAATAAGGTCAATCATTTTGAGTACCATACATACCTGATGATGCTGCTGTTGATGCTATTCAAACAGAGCAGTACGCTTCAGTAGGTATGGTATGTAATTGCTACCCGTCCGTGCTTTCGATTCGGCGCCAAAAGGATATAAAATACCGCTACTCTTTTTAGCAATAATGTTGTTCAATTATTTTTCATCATTTTAGTAGAGATGATGGGAAAAATATGCAACAGCATAAATGCATAACGAGCAGGGCCGGAGCATTTGGGGCATCATTTCGAAATTATGAGTGAATTCCGTACCCTACCTACCGTAGGTAGGTAGGTAGGGGTCTGCAACTCACAGTCAATTAACAATTTCAAATCATTGCTACAAAGAAAAAAAAGCATAACACAACACATACCAACCGATTCCGATTCCTTTAACGAGGATATTTGAAAAGCGCCACTGCAGTTGTAGGACATTACCTTGATGGGGTAGTCAATTTTCTAGCTGCAGGCCAGCTGCAGGCCCTGGTAATAAGAGTGTGTCAATATTTTTTTTATTGGCTCACAAATATATTTATGCTGGTCATTATTTCATCCAGCAATTTAACGCCACTCGATCGCGCAGCCGGGCAGCCAAGAATACTTACGCAGGGCGGTGTGTGTAATAATTTTGACCGTGGGTTGGCTGGGGCTTTCGAAACACGAAAATATTTCCGAAACATTATTATTATTAACCCGGGGAATGACCGGGAAAATGATTTACAAATGTGGAATATAATTGGAATTCGTGAAAGTAGAGTAGTTTTCGGGGTTTCGGAGATTTTTTTTTATTATTTTTCAATAAGCGACGACCGAAATGCGGTGTCCGCTGCTAAATGAGATTGTTTTGTGAGTTTCACGACTTTCGGTTTGGTTTTTAACAACTGCGCAGAACAGAACAAATTTATTTTTGTGATCACGAACTGCTGGTTTGCAGCTGATTAACGGTTGACAGGTGCGCTCTGTCAAGTCAATCTGTAATAATTTATGACGTTCAACTGTTGAAACTGTTTTCCGGTTTACAATGCATTATTAAGCGCCGCGATAGTTTATCTTTTGTTCGCCCGAAATTAAGGTTAATATTTCCTCCCAACATGTACTTAACCCTACATTGGCTGACTTGGGTCTTTGTTGATCTTTGACTTTAAACGATTTTTGATTCGATCTCACTCTTGATGGGTACCATTGAATTTGTGAGAAAATTGAAAAGTTAGACCTACATAAAGACATCATCATAATCAAAGCTTCAGTAAACGTGATGGAAAATATGATTAAAACACCAACATGCCAGCATGGGTAATAACACATTTCCATCACATTTAGTTGTTTCAACCAATTTATGTTTGAAATTAGTAGACTTTTACAACCAAATGCGACGACTCCTGGTACCTTGGAAGGTGTACCAACAGTACTTACTCAACAGCAATTTTATAATTAAAAATGGAGTGCGGAATACGGAGGGATCCAAACTCGTCGACCCGACTTTCAATGGGCTTACTCCTGTGACGAAAGACTTAGAGGTTGTTCGAACCAGTATCGATCGGGATTGAGCTGAACCCGACTGGGGTGCTGGGACTGAGTCATACGTTCCTCACAGTCATCGACAGCGATGTTCGGTTCGTTTTTTCGCAGTGAAATTCAGTGACCATCTTGGCAAACCCGAACCAGAAGAACCAGAAAATTATGCTCAGCATTCGGCATCGTTCTACCGTCAAGGAAGCTTGTAAGAGCAACGATTGCTAGATTTCTTTTATAGAAATTCCTCATCGGTAGGAATGTTTTGCGTTCGACATTGTGCTTCCGTGAAAAGAGGTCAGATTTACACAGAACGCAATAATGGATGGTGCCATTTTATCGCACATCAGTAATTTGCCTGGTAATTGTGATTAATAATGCACTTTGTAAGCCTTGGTCAGCTTCGAATTGCGCGCAAGTACGTCAATCTATTGAGAATAGCGAAAGGAAAAATTGTGGTTCTGTCAAAATTTGACGTAGTTAGAAGCCATCCACCATTCCATTAAGCTGGAAGGAGTACGATCTTAACTCAAACGGAGACGCCCAGTCTTTGTTAAGCCTTCGATTAAAAGAAACCAAGTATTTTCAGGATGGCCGAGGTCCGGATTATCGAGTTTTCGGATTATTGGGTGTCGGATTAGCGGCAGGTAATCGCTTAGAAATTGTTCAACTAACAGATTCACATCTGATAGTATAAGAGCCTTATTCGGTCTGTAACGAAAATCCCAGCGCCACAGTGGCGATTCGCCGTTCTGTACAAGTTGGGTTCAGTAAAGTCCTTGAACGAAATCGAACAATCAAGGCTTGTAACATACATCTACTACAGATGGTACTTTATCCGCTTAGAGTTGAAAATGTGGTATGCCAATGTGGTTGCCAAAAGGTTCTCTCGACAATCTGGCAAAAGAGAATAAATGCCACATGGGGTAGCGTTTTTGCGTTAAAACAATGAATATTAGACACAACTTCAATATTTAGGGGGAAATCCTGTATGGCCGAACAGGCCTCTATGCCCGGACACTAACGATTTCTCAAAAACAAGTAAAGATAAAATTATTTGGAATGAATAGGACATTAGCACCATTAAAGTACTATTGATCGCCAGTGTCCGGCTATAGAGGCCTTTCCGGCCATACAGGCCTTCCCCCTGCTCTTGATACAAATATAGTCACCCTGAAAATATCCGTTTGGTTTGAATGTAAAAGGATTTATGTTGCGAGTGGACACGGCAGGAAAAAGCTTCGCTCTGTACAATCGATGATGGAAGAGCCCTGAGAGAAAAGAAGGTCGAACAGTAGTAACGGATTAGTTTAATTTACTTTACCGAAACTTTCACTCAAAGCAACTGTAAACATGGACTAAACCTGTTTGCAGATACACGGGTTTTGAAAATGTATCCACGAACTGTTGGTAGATCATTATTATAGAATGGGTTGAATGCCACTGTTGTCGCCTTTCGCAAACCAACTCACTTTCGGCTCGTGAAGTTAAGGAAAAATAAAGCTTAAATAGGCGATAACTTTGTGACGAAAGGTCCTAGAGATTTGCAACCTTCTGCAAAACCATCTGTTTTGAGTCTTTCAATAATCGCCTAGAACCATATACTTTTGTAAAATGCATGTACGCTAAATATGAAAAACTTATTTTTAAAGAATTTCCAAAGAAAATGCTCTACAGTTCTGCACTCGATAGGGATAGAAATGTCATTTCTTTAGCAAAATGGTTTATCTTTATATTTTCCATAACTTTGCCGAAGAAATCATGTGTCTATCTACGAACACAAAAAAATGGATGTGTATCGAGCCTTTCGCGAACGCGAAACACCTAAAACGTATGCTTGCCGTACTCTCATGGTTGGGTGGTCGGGGACAAGCGGAGCCCATACAAGTTTATAGTACTCGACTTAAGCTTTAAGATGAAGCGCTGATTTCATAAATCCGCTTGCCCCATTTTACCCCATGGGCTCGTGAAGCTAGGGAAATTTAAAGCTTCAATATGCGATAACACAGCAAGTAAAGGTCCAAGAGATTTGCGGTCTTCTGCAAAAACGTGTGTTTTGAGAGCTTCGATAATTACCTAGAACATTGTTTTCTTGTAAGATGCAACTAACAAAAGTTAAGTATGAAAACCCAATTTTTAAAGAAGTTTTAAAGAATATGCCCTATAGTTCAGCACTCGATTAAGATAGAAATTTTATTTTTTCAGCAAAGTTGCTTGTCTTTACAATATTTACAACTTTGCCGAAGAAACTATGTCTATATTTCCAGATACAAAAAAGTTATTTTTTTATTTTCACGACTTTTGACCGTTTTATATTAAGATCCATACGAACAAAAGTGCTGAAAACCATAAATGGTAAAATGAAAGCAAGAGACACTAGGAAAAAAGCTCAATTTTTCACTCTTTTGGACTACTGTGCAATCAAGGTGAGGACTTCCAGCTATTATCCTGCTGCTAATGCTAGGTGCGTCCGTTGAAGAAAACGTCAATTAAATAAATTGACCGCGAGCCACGCGGTCAGTTGGGATGTCCATGTGTTACCTATGCTTGGAAAATTGAAAGATCGTAAGGAAAAAGTGTAGGAATCTGATATCTTTACACATATTTTCAATTTGCATTATTTATCTATTGAAATACGACCTTTTTCCATACGATTCAGTTCGAAGAACATGTTTTGATTGATTGGTGCCAGAATGTTGTTAACTCATTGACAAAGTTTAAAACTTAAAGGAAAAGGGTTAAAGGAAACGGGGTGGGTAATTCCTTGACCCTCAATTGATCAACCGGGTCACCTGTACCCTTGCCTAGATTTTCGAGTTCCAGTTTTGGACTGTTCCTTTGAAAATATCGTCAGAGAGCTCCAGATACTTGTTGTTTACATAATTTCACGTGAGTTGAAACGTTTTTATACCATCTTTTATATTTATAACCGACTGCTCCGGCTGCTCGAATTTAGTCGAATTTTCGGTCAATCAATCTAAGGTTAAACCCACATCCACTCGCAAGACGCAGTCCTACGTCAACTTGCTATTTTTGATTTTTGACGATGAAGAATGCCTCACGGGCAGCTGATTGGTCAGGAGTTATTTTACTCGGTAATGAGCCGCGCAGGAAGACGATGTGGGGATGTGCGTGTGCGAGTGTGTAGGTAGCAGAATGTCTGCACACAGCAACGGTGACTGCTTGTTTCATGCTGGCGTGTGCGGCGTAAGCGTTGAATGCTGTTTTTCTCATACACACTCGCGTGTGAGCAGGCAACATTGACTTCTCGCTCGATGGGCAACATTGATAAGAACCTACGTTTCAACACAATTTGTTACGAACTTCTTCTTAAATTATTCGCCTGTTTCCCGGCGATCGAATTTTTGTTTATGAAGTGTGAAGTTTATGTCTGATTATACTACCTAAAATAATATGTTTTCCCATTATTCCCATTGAAGGTGCATTTTGAGTAAATATGCCCTTCTGCGCATTACCGAGCAATACGAACAAGAACTGAATGTGATATTCCAACAAGACGGAGCTCCATGCCACACCTCAAACCGCACTAGTAGGGGTTGTGAAAAGGGAACAACTTCTAAGTGACTAATATGACGTCAAGGAGACCAAGGTCTGCTTCAAACTCACTCACTCGAGTGTAACAAGACCCAGACAGACATTGACCTGTACCTGGAGGGGGGTATGATTATATCATTAAAACCAGTCGCGCGTTCTGGAAGCGTGTCGAGGCCACAGTTGCGGTAAAACGCAATTTAATCGATAAGGTAAGAATAAACATACCCTGTTAAATCCCGCAGGAAATTTCAAAATTTTTTCTCGAAGATTTTACTCTGCCAAATGCTAGCAGCAAAATTACGCACACAGTAATTTATCATTCTTCCGATGAATTTGCTTCGATTCTACATTTCAACCGGATTGGTTGATTAACCGGCATGTATGTTGTATGCCTTTTAATTTTTCCACCTTTAATTGATTGGTGCACTCAAAAAGGACGCTCAAAAAAATCATCATCAAAAAGCGATTGATGCGTAAAGCGCGTTTGAACGAAATGCACCGACTGTACAGAACAGAACCGAACAGAAGTGGATTCTGTGGCAATCTACCCCCTAATTATTTCCGAATCAAACAGTAATTCTAAAAACTGCTGCTTTCTGGTTGTACGGTTGTTACTGGGAAAAACATTTTTGAAGCGCTGTTCACCAACATTTCCCACTTTTTTTAATTACTTTCATGGCCAAACCAGACCTGAAACTGAAGGTTGTGTACGCGAATGCATATTTATTTTATCGAATCAAGCATTTTTCAATTGCATCTAGGACGTAATATATTTCAAATAAGCACTAAATTTAAAAATTATACTCTTTCGCTGGCAGGGTTCCATTCAGCCGAAGGAAATAATAATCATAAAATATTTCCCTGCTTTCTGGTTTCCAAAATAGAAGGTTTCGTTTGAAATGCATTTCGTTTTTTCCCAGCCACAGACTCATAATTCTTCGATCACCAACCAGTAAGGAACGTAACAATTTCACCTTTTCATTTGCCAGCCAGAAGAAAGTTTCCTAGCAAAACCCCAGAGCAGTAAAAGGGGGTATAAATGTGCCACACCAGAGCAAACCGCAGTCGTCGAATAATGGTTCCACTTTTCTTTCTTATTGTCGGCCATTTGTCAACCAGCAACCATCCAAGAGGCACAAACACAATTTCAATCAACCGAGAGTGGCTAAGCGAGGAAAAATAGCCGATTCTCATCATCCCAGGTCCCCCCGGATAAGACGCTGCTGGCATTTCCATCCAGTGACACTCACTCACCTACTGGATGGAACCGACGGCCGAGTGAATGGAAACTTTGTACGCTATCGCTATCGATCAGGCATGACTCCTCCTCGCTTTCACCGTTCGGACAGCGAAAGCCTGACGTTTCCGTTTCCGTCCGACGGACGGAATAACACAGCAGCGTTGCATAGGATATTAAAACCTTCCACCGCCCACCACCACCCAACCTGGGGGCACAGCGCAGCTCAAGACAAGCTTCTAACAGTTGCCATAAACATTTTTTTCCATTAGTCATGCTGTGACTTCTGGCCTAATTTTTTTCTGCCCCGTTCTGATAAATACCTTCCACACACTAATTGCCGATATAAACATTGTCCATTTTCCCCCGTCGCGACGGTTCCCTACGCTAAACAGACGAAATTGTTTTCGATTTCCAAAACATTAGGCCATTAAAGCTAGCACCTTTTGTGTGCCGGGAAAAATATCACCGCCCACCATCGTCATCGTCGTCGTCGACGAGTCATGAAGGCAAGCGGTGCGCGGGCGTCTCGGTTTTTCCGTCTCAACCAACTTTCTGCGAAAGATTTTCCTCCTCGTCCTGCTTCTCCGTCGTCGGAAAGCACCGAATTCCGGATGGCAATTTATTGCAACTCAACAACAAGAACGACACAAAAACCTTCTGCTCTGGCTGGCGGGGGGCTGCTGCTCTCACACAGCTCCCATATGTAGGAATACGGCAGATAATGATGACGACGATACGGGAATGTCGCTCCCCTCGGGAGGGTCTCCGGTGGCACATAAAGGCTTCTCTCCCCCGCCTCGAATGCGAAATAACTTCACTGTTTTGCGCGTGCTGAGTGGGGTGCTGCTGCTACTGCTGCGGGGACACATTTCTCCTTATGGTTTTGTGAACCCCCCAACTTACCCAATTGAACCCGGCAAGCTAGAGCCAGTCTGTCCGGGTAGGAATGATTAATCATTTTCATTCATAATTGCCATAAATCTTTGGGCTCCCGCTCCCGGAGCGAGCGTTAGTACCGGGCGCGTCGGTTGGTCCGTCCGTCGGTCGGTCGGTCGCTCGGTGGGCAGCGCTCAATTTATGGTTCCGTTTTCCACCCAGTCCGTTTGGGTTCGACTGCGAAATAAGGTGACATTGCTGGGCTACGCCACGGTGATACGCTCCAGGATGCGAGGATGTGAAATGCTGGTGGGGTTCGGGGTGGTGGCTAGCAAAAAGCCTACCGTCATTCACTTATTAGGGGATGGATTTGTAACCGGGCCATCTAATGGGCGCTAAATATTGTCTTCGAATGATAAATGGTTTGTGACATGGTGTTTCGTTGCTCGGTTTTACTCCGTCTCCGACGGAGGTTGTGTCGATCAAAATGGTTGGTTGTAATTGAATTTTCGGCTGGAGATTGATGGAATGACGAAGTTTAGTGATTTGAGTCAAGTGAAACAAAAGCACAAAAGTCAGTGGGCTAGGGGCTAGGGTGGTCGAAAATGGGGTGGCGTCAGGTTGGAAGGTCACCCGTCAACACAAACAGTAGAGCAAATGAGTGACGTTTCGTTTGCGGTTGGTACCTGCAGCGGAAATGTAGTTGCATGTTTCATATTCTCGGAATGTCCTTAACCAACCTTTCGTGTTGAGCGAAAGTTGCAGATCGTTATCGAATTAGCTTTTTCCCCCCGGTCGAAATATGGTTACCTTCCCCCTTTCGAGGGTGGGGTTGAACGTGAACTGCGACCGGATTCGGGTCACAGGTTTTGTTACGTGAGAACTTTTGCGCTCGCAAGGGTTTGCCTTAGCCGTGATTTACAAACCGCACGGGTTTTTTGATAAGTGTGGTATGGCGAAAATTTACGGGTTGTTCCGCTAGATTGGAATACTTTCCGTGCACTGAAAAATGTTAATGTTCGATTCCATGATTGGAACGATGCATTAAATCATCGCAAGGTGCCACTCAGATTCACACAGCTGGGATTCAATTATGCTGCTGGGGTTTATCCAACACAAATTTTAAAATTTGAAATTTAATTGAAATATAGGAAGAAAAGAAATGGTCCTAAACTATTTCCCTGTGTAAGATTTGATTGAAACGAGCGATTTTGCTTTACTAAACAAAAATTTTCAACAATTTTGACTGTGCCACAGGAAAATAATATTGCTCGGTGCTTTCTCTATTTTCTCCCACGAACGGATATTAAACCTTCAACAACGCTTTAGTAATGAGAGTTTGTCGAAGCAAATCCTTTGCAAAGGTCAACATGACAGCTTCATTAAGCTGCCAGCATCTAAGGTCAACGAAGCCGATGGTACGTCGAAAGGAAACAAATTCAAGCATATTTCCCGGAACATAAATCGTTAACCTTTATTGATTAACCTTTTTGCTGGATGAAGCTAAAAACGCCTCACGCAAACATAATTTTCAACGTGATGTTAGTTATTAAAATTCTGTCACTTATTGAATTAATAGAACCTAACAACTATTAAAACTTCCTTCTGTTTGAAGTTGAAATGCTTGAAAGGCATCAGATTTTGCATTAACTCTGTTCGTCGCCTTCCAGTTGGCGCCAATGTTTTTAATAAATTAGTCGTCGCATGTTCAAGCCTTGATTGTGTGAAATATTTGGTCCAACTAGCTTTGAAATGAAAAATCCACGACCATCCTTCGCGCTTCGTTGGTTGCGTTTCAGTTTGAGCCGCACATTTGATTCGTTCAAAAAGTCATTTGCTTCTATAATAGCTAGGTAAATTAAGCTGTCGTAAACACCGTTTCGGCTATCGAAAAGTACCACAACAGCATAACATCCGGCTTTTGGAAGTCCCACGGTTAAAATGTTAAAGCTTGGAAGACCGATGGTTTCAATAGGATGGCGCGACATGCCGTCTCAAAAATCGTCAATTTTGCCAACCTTTTTCTTTCTATAAAAATTCATATCTTTTAAACCATTGAAACGGTTTCAAATTATGTTTAAACGTAATATAAAAGGTATTTTAATAGGATTTTCAACAAACCACGAAAACGATCGCGAAAACGTTAAAAATATTCGTTTTTTCGAACCAAAAATTCAAAATTGTATAATTTTAGTATTTACGATACTGTTTCTTGAAGAAATGAAGTTGCGAGAAAGCAAAGAAGACGCATGGTATTTTGTTGTAACCCGCAATTGAACTGATATGTCAGGTTCTGGTTCAGTGCAAAAATCGAAATCACAATCCAAATGAGCTCTCCCAAAATATTATAGAACAAAATTCCAATCCTCAAAATATTACACGCCATAGTCAAAGCCACCATTCGGCTAAAGGCTTACTGCAGTTTAAATCATCAAGCATACGTTAGTCCACACTAATATTGATCGTTGTTGCAAGCTCGTCATTTTGATGCTGTCCAATCCTGTCCCAACACGTACCGGGTGATGGTCAAGACACCATGTCAAAAGAAGTACGGCGTGCCAGCTTGGTTGCTCTCTTGTTATCATTCCATGTAAAAAGATTGTTCATCTTTGTTTGGGAGGTTTAAAAATCGCGGTGAAATTGTATAGAGAATTTGGTCCTTCTATTCCGACTGTTCCAGTCAGTTCTTCTTTCGTTGCTTGTCCCTTACACTTATCATTAAAGTTCATTATTGAAAGACCGATGGTTTCGGCAGGATGGCGCGTCATGCCACACAACATATCAAGCAACATACGTACTTAGTTTGATATGTCTTTTGTTTGTGGTCAATATTGTGCGAAACATCCCCAAACTAGAGTCTCATAATTGGTCTCTAGGTAAGAGGTTGTTCTAGCAAGCCGGTCGTTGCATGTTCAAATCTCTGTTGGGAGAAGCTGTAAGCGTCAGTTACTGGAATAGCTGGCTGCAAAGTCTGTCGAAAAAAACAGACGGTCAGGTACAAGTCTGCGTTTTATCCACAAGCTGTACAAGCCCTTAGACTGTATATTTAGCGAGCAATTCGCAATTCGAGCACTGTCCGGAAAAATTTTTGGACTCAGAAATCGTCACTTTTGCCAATCTTTCTTTGTTGAAATATTCATAACTTTTAATGGTTTCAACGCCAAATCAAAGGAATTTAAAAAGGCTTTTCAAAAATAAAAAAAACTGGATTAAAGCTGAAAATTCTGACACGAGACCAATGACGATGCAATGAAGACGCGTGATGTTTTGTTATAACCTACCAGTTAAACAGACATTTCTGGCAACGAAACGAATATTTCTGATTCTGGTTCAATGCACATTCCCACTGCATTCGTTCCGTTCCATTGCATTGCGTGACACGTCCGGTTTGCTCTCTTATTTCCAAGCTGTAACCACGACCGCATCAAGGCACCACGTCAAAAGAACTTAGAACTACGACGTGCCATACTTGTTTGCTCTCTTCCCCATCATTCCGTCTGTCCATCAACTCCATCAACTTGTCTGTATGTGCATGTGTCATATGTGCTTGGGAGGTTGAAAAATCGTGGTAAAAAGAGTACACAGAATTCGCTCCCACTCACTCCCAAGTACTAATTCTTAAGTCGCTTGGTTTTATTTGATTTTTATAAAGGTTTTATTGCGGTATGAATGGTTTTATCATGGTGTTGCGCACTGATGATACAAGTCAAAAACTACTTATTGCTAGCTATAAAACCATAACAAAACTGTCAATAAAGCAAATTCATTGTGGTTGCTTATACAGTAATGTTCCGATTTTGTCAGCTCTCGATATTGTCTACCCCCGATATTGTCTACCCCCGATTTTATTAGCTTTTTATGCCGATTTTGTCAGCCTATAAATTTTGTTTAATTTTTGTGCTTTTAAACAAGATTTATAAAAGTTTTCAGCCTGCTTGAAACTATTCTGATTCTCTGAGGAGAGTTTTTGAATAAAATGATGCCTTCTTGCGAGTAATTCGCGGTCAAAATTAGGGTATTTTTATAGTAAAAGTTCTATAGTTCCTAAACAAGCAAAGATAGAGGTGTACTATATTCAGCAATGTTGTGTATTTTTACTATGTTTTCAACTTTGTAGAACTAGAAAAAGCCATACAACAACTACAAAAACAGCTAAAATAGAAAAACTGATTTTACCGATTTTCCACTTATGACAAATAGGGTTTTTCTATCTTTGCTGAAGAGATAGAAGGTTACTGTCTTTAGCAAAATTTCATGTAATAAAATGCTGTAAAACTTTGCAAAACTCACCAATGAGTTATATTGAAACTGAAGAAAAATAAATTTTTTATTTCACTTTTCGGGGTATTAATCAAAATTTGAATACCGCTGGACGATACAACTTTTAATTTTAAGAAACTCTTCCAAAGGTTCCATAAACCTAAAATCAAGTTTTCCCTCTGAAAGCTAATGCGCATCAAAAAAGGTTCTGGACCAGAGCGCTGGGCCCGGTTTATTGAGCTTTCGGTTGACCAATTGAGCGTTAAAATTTAATTTTTAATAAAAGTCTTCAATATTACAAGGTCTTAAGTCTTGAATTTTGAAAAAAAAATTCGGAAAAAAATTTCCCGATTTTGTCAGTTTCTCCATTTTGTCAGCCCAAAATTCAACATGGGGCTGACAAAATCGAAACATCACTGTATTATGCGATAAAACTGGTTAGCTGCGACGCATCTCTTGCGTTTGTGATACAAACTGTGAGTTGCAAAAGTGAGTTTTCAAAAACTGCAAAATTTTGAAGGTCCCGGTTCATTTTAGCCGCTGGAGTAGTACTCCAATATTCACGATAAAAATTAATGCGCATATGTTGCACAAATGCGGGAACTGCTGAAAATTTATTTTATATTTATTTATATTCTTTCAGCGGCAATAATCGCTGTAAACCAATTCGATCAGGATGCTCTGGTAGCAAAACGTTCACTTTTCTGCTCACGGCTATATATTTTCAAGTTAATAAAGCTGCCCGGGTGATTTAGCTTCTTACGCCGCAAACGTTGTGGTGTATTGCTTTGTCGAACGAAGTGAAAAGCTTCATTGGATTATGGCGTTTGCAGTCATATTGCTGCTTTCAGCAGAGCGTAATAACCCTACTTAAGCTTATGCCCTACGGGGGGCTCCGTAGCCGCAAGGTTACCGCTGCTTTGACAAGCGAGAGGTCATGGGTTCGAATCTTAGTAGAATCAAGCCATTCGATGTCAAGTGACTTTAGCATGGGTTTATTCTCAGGGCCCCCCCATCATTAACCCTTCCTTCATGCTGAATTCTAAAATTTATCCACTGAAGCCTCTTAAAAGTTCAAAAGTCCCTCCTATAGTTAAGTGTGCTGGTCAGAGGAACGAATGAGTCCTCGCCAGGGACGGCTATAATATGGGATAGTACTGGCAGTGAGGAATAAGTGGATAAAGTAGATCAAGCTTTGAAGGTGGGGTAAAACCCCAATACACACAAGCACGCATAAAATTTAATAAGCATATCGCTCATTCAATAGCGATTATAGCCAAAAGAAATGCAGTGCAGCTCATACAACAAACACCCGGGCGATATCACAATAGATCAACTATACTGGTCGCAGTGATGAGCCCACATAGGAAAAAAAAGCGTATGCCCTGACTCTTCAAGCGGTTATAAAAACCTTCTGAATAGAAGAATTGTTGGTCGGAAGGTAGTTGTAGTGAAACTCACAGTTTTATTAACGGTTTAATGAAATTAGTTATGAAACCCACCTGAGGAATAAGTAATAAAACTTAAATTGCTGCTTGGGTTATCATCAAATTTCACTATTCAGTGACAGAAATTCGATCTTTTCTTCCATATGAATTAATTCGTAGACAGTTGTCTGAAAGATTGATGCTTAAGTCTTGTTTCGTCCGTTAGAAAATTAATGAGTTATATGCTTACGAAACTTGGCCATTTCTCTACTTTAGCTTTCGATTGTACAGCCTAATTTTCCATTGTGCGACAGCTGAATCGCTGTTGCAATCACTCTGCAACCATCGCTCTGACAAACTTCCTTGGCAGTATCATAGTGCCCAGAATTTAGAGCAGAATGGTTGATGTCGGTGAAAAAAATCTCCAAATTAACCGCTTCATCATAGGATATAAGAGCAGGGCTTTAACGGATCCTTTTTTTTCTACCGCATCCACACCACGGCGCATGAAGTTTCACACCGTCCGTTTAGTGGTGGAATACGGACGCTATGAATAACACAACCAGCAGTTAGCTCAGTCATACCTCCTATTGTACAGTAGAACGAATGCGTTCTGATTTTTTTACGTTTTGGTTTCGATCAAGTGTCCATTACTGTTTGGAGTAGCGAATGACTAATTTATAAGTCAATTGACTGGCAGTAACTACACTAACAAAAAGCAATCGCGCTATCGTATGTTTCAATACTACAAAAACAACCACTAAATGTGCACGGAAGAAGTCGGTCGAACGCCGTCGGACATAAACGAACATTTTGCTTGCGCCGGACCTACATCGGGCGACAAACTTTTACTGTGGGTAGCTGATTTGGAGACGCAAAGTGAGAGCACGACTGTTGGCTTCTCTTGAAAGGCCACACGGATTCCAGGCGGCAGTCGTCGCAAACAGTTGAATGATCGTTTTTCGAAGCGCAAGTTGAATGCAGAAAGCGTTCGCATTCACACAGTCACAGTCAACTTGCGATCCCTTTTCAAGCCCTGCATAAGAGTACAGGACAACTGCAGTGTTAGTGCTACAATCCTAGTGACTCTTGCAGTTTCACCCAGTATAGATTCGAACATGAGACGGCTGGCTTGCTAGACCTGTATTGTACCTCGATGGTAACTGGGACGGACCCGCGGTTCCCGTAGAAAATGAACTAGAATTCCGAAAAATCCCGACAATTTTGAACTGAATTTATCACTTTTTCTAAATTTTGAAAGACCTTAACATTGGAAATTGTAGTTTTAAAAGGTGCTTGTAAACAATAGCTTTTTGAAAACTTTTGAACAAGCGCCAGTCGCCAGTTACAAGGTAAAATTTTTCATTGAGAAGCTGCTTGAAAGTAATTTTCAAGTTGGTTTCGATCCTCCATCAAAATACATTCGTTGAATTTCGCTAAAACTTGCTCGTATAAAGGCACTAGTACGATTCTTGGCAACCAAATTCTGCTTCAAGAAGTGGTGCCGGTCTGGATGTTTACTGGCACTGTTTACATAACCCATTACCTTCTCGATTGAGGATATTCCGCGTAGTTTGATAGTTAGCATCATACATTCTAGACATATTCCGGGCGAAGATGCCCGGATTGGACTTAACAAACCTCAATATCTTTCTCCTTAGGTCTAGGTCCCGGTTGATCTACCGGTTTTCAACACCTAGGTTCTCCTCCTTTAGAACATTACACACTGTTGTTGATTAGCACTTTATTGAATTTTGATCCTACTTTCACTAAAAATGCCACAGCATTATTTCTTCGTCCCGTTTGGGATGGGACTGACTTTCACGTGTAAAATAATAATGAAAATCACCTGTGAAAGGGTAATTCACTCAAAACTTCGCACATCACAAAAACTATCCGCGCGGTTGCTAAGCAACCACGAGGGAATTTGAGTTTACGTTTCGCTCCTCGTGAAATCAGTGTTAACTATGTTAATTACAGCACACTAAAGTGCGTTTTTGGAATGCTCGGCTGGCTTGACGGCCAGCATTGACTAATGGTAATGGCAATGAGAGGGAATGTGCAATTAAAAATTTAATGGTGGCGGGTTCGGCAATGTCGGCAGATCGGGGAGAAGAAGGTTTTATCATTAAGAGACTCTGCCATGAATACCTAAGTATTGTTTCGATTTTTACTGCTGTGCAGGCTTCATGTAAGCTTATTGTAAGACGTTCGAAATGTAGAATCAATTATTATTTTCACTCATCAAGCGAAAGTGAAGGAAACCATAAACGCTGTACCACTTTGTTCGTTCAGCAAATCTTCTCTGGTGGAAACCCTGCGAACAATGTGCGATTCCTCTCCTAGGTTGGTACTTTCTAAAAAGGAAGCAATGCAACGGAAAACGGTACGGCGGTGATCGACACAGCAATAATGCTTCAAAGCTTTGACAACCGATCCGAGAAGGACCGGCGGAAAATACAATACGAAACTTGCCACCATTATTTTTCCCGAACTGAGAAGATGGAAAGTTTCACCGGTTTTCCAGCCATCCATCACCCACTCGAACTGGTACGTACGTTCGTACGGTACGTACATGCAGTGGACGGGCTTTGTCGTCGTGTTGAATGCTGCTGCCGCGCTACCCTACATTCCGAACCGACGAGCGAGCAGGCATTCGCCCCGAAGCCTGTTTCGACCCTTCGACGGATGGTTCACACCGGTCGGTCGGTTGCACCCCCACGAGGTGTTCCCCCCGGGGTATGTTTTAATTATTAATTTACTATTGATTCTTACCGTCAAGGTGGGGTTGCAGTCTGTTACACGAAACACACAAATACAGGCCTGCCGTTTCACGCTGAAAGGTTTCTAAGCTCATCGGCCGAGTGAATAGAAACTAAGCCTATTCTGGGCAGACTAGCTGGGTAGCACTAGCATGCCAAGATGCTGAAGTTCATTAAAGAAACATAAACGATGCGTAACACTGGTGGAACCTCTAGAACCAGCAATTATTTTCCACTGGGGAAACGTGTCACTCTTGCCACCCACATCAACACACACACACCTACACGCAGGGACACACCGACACACAAACGTTCACATGAATCCGGAGGCAGTCCCGAAACAAAAGTGTCGCGTAAAGGCAACAAGAACAACAACAACAACAGCAAGTACCGGAGTCGTTCCAAACAAACTAGGTGTGTTTCGATCGATGATGGTATCGCAACATAAGCCTAGCACACAGACACCGTCCGTCTGCCACATATGCACTGTGTGCACACTCTAGCCTAGGTGAACCGATGCAAAAAAAAAGCGAAAAAAACCCCAAGGGGAGACGGACAAGCCTCCAGAATGCACCAAATGCTAAAAAATCACCGGGAAAACCCGAGCGGAAAAATGTGTGTCCCGGCGGAGAACGAGGTTGGAAAAACATGTGTACCGGAGACGGTCGCTATGTTGCAATTTCACTTCCCTAACTGCCTTCCGCTCACTAAGCCCACAGAATGGGGCATCAGGCGAGTCTTCATCACTTCTTTCGTTTGTTTTTGCTGCATCCATGCACAAGCACAGAGCCGTGTGCACACCACGTATGTAATGTGGAGAAATGCATGTGCATGTGTCAGCACCAGCGTCGCCACTTTTGTCAAGATCGGTGCCGGCCCGGTATCGTGCTGGTTCGTTCTGGGAATCGTCCTGAAATCGGTGCCAAACATGCCAATGCCGCTCATTAATCTGGAAAAGTTTTTGGCAGCTTCAAACGGTGGCAGTTTCCCCCTTGTTTGATGCCGGGTTTTCCGGACCGGGTCATTTGCCACAGCTGATTGTCACTATCAGTCAGCCACAAAGGTCCCGCCACCCTGCTAGGGGCGAAACGTCCCCGGACAGACATTCCCGTATGTCACACACTTACGAAACAAAATGCGAGCCCTAACTCAGTGATGTGCAGTGCTTGTAGTGCTCCGGATTCCCGTCCGAACCGAACCTTGGCAGACACTGTGCAGTACAGGAGCGGAGGACAAAAATTAAAACAGCAGAAAGCGAAAACCCAGCACCCAGGACGAAAAGCAGTCCGTCGTCGGTCGGTAGCTTTCGGCGCAGGCATTGAATACCGGTCGGTTCGGTAGGCTAGTGAACGAGTGTGAAATAAGAATCCCAGAATAGGTGACAAGAATACGGTAATTGAAACAAGCACTGAGGCAGGCTCTTTTGATAGGAAAGAATCATTTTTCTCCCTCGAGTTCCGAGAGAAGACTGGAGAGGACCTGCGGAGCAGGTGAATCAAGCCATACATAAGACGTGGAGCCTCCCCGTTATGGATGACAGACCACCACCCTTGAAGCCGAACCGGAGTGTGTTTAGTCGTCGTCGTCGACGACGAAAGAGGAAAAAAACGGCAAACTGTCCACAAGACGATAACCGTGGCAGCATGAGTGGAGAGTGCGGCAGCCGGCAAAAAAGGCGCGTGAGTGTTCACAGCTATACATACATCAATCAACGCCGTTGTCGTCGTCGTCGTCGACGACGTCGCCGTGGATGTCTCCGTTCCGTTGCTGGTCCAAAGACACCAACCAACCGCGTTGCATCGTCGTCGCCGGAGTCATTGAAGCTGATGATGATGATGTGATTTCACTCGTTAGTGCGCGCGCGGCGAGAAGCCCGCCCGTGAGTCCCCGTGGGTCTGTCATCGCAGCTCAGGTGGGCAGCAGTCACATTCCCAGACACCAGATCTATCCATGTAGTTCCTAACTAGCGCAAAAAAATACGGAATCCACTTCATCTAGTTAGAAATTTTGTAAATTAGAGTCGAAAAATATTTGCCTAGCCGCTACGCGGTGGCTTCAAAGTAGGCTCTGCTCGCATGATGATGTCAATGACCGAACGCATCAACCTTTTTTTTTTGAGCGGTCATCAATCAGTTCTCCCGCGCGCGTTGACAGACGGTGGTTCCGGTGGTCGTCGTTGCGGTTGTCATTAGAGAAGTTGTTTTTTTTGCTTTGTTTATTTAGCTTGGGAAATAACTAAATTGAGTTTGCAAATTATTGTTGGACCTTAATTTGTGGTGATGGATTTGTTCCAATTCCCATGGTTTGGGAAGTGATTACTAGCTACGGACGCAGAACTTGGGTTTGTGACTGTTTGGTTCATTTGACTTGTTCTCTTTGTTAGGATCTTAGGATTTCATATTCGATGAGGTTTTACACCTCAACCGAACGGTACCCAATTGAGTCAATCATGATGCGTCATATTTGGCAAAATCTTGATCAGTAAGCAATAAAATGTGACCTTGCACTTCATCAATGCAGCAGCGGCCAATTTTACGAACACAAACCTATAAATTTTATTTTTTTGTAGAATTCACTCAATCGACCGATAATAATCTGCGACTTTTTGTTTTTGTTGAGTTCTTCTGATTTAGCTCACGGGTGATATTTCTGGTCAAAAAAAAAAAAAAAGATCCGAGGACTATAAATTGTTTGACTCACTGTCCTTGACAATGAGCCAACCGGATTTTATAGCTTAGCGATGTGTCAAAGTTTGATATTCCCAAAGGTGTGGCGCCAGTCTTTCAACACGTTCTTATGGTTGAAAAAAAAACTGATGGAAGATTTATGCTCTATTGATTATACTACCGTAGATTACAGTTTGGAAATGGTATGAAAATGTTATGAAAGCCTTGAAAATGGTACTGGAATAGTGGCTTTGAAAGCTGAGCTCAGAATCCATTTCCACTTCCATGTCTTTAACAGTAGCAACACGTTGGAGAAGAGAATCTTCGACCCTATATTTTTATACAGAATTGGGTTTTTACTTCTAGTGAAGGTGATTACTGAATATTGGTTGACGCTTATAATCCGCAAATTGATTAAAAAAGTCTTGTAGTTGTTTGTGGTCCTCTAGAAATCTTAAAACAAAGAATATTTTCAGATCATCCGCATACAGTAGTTTGCATCCCGGTGAGATAGCGAAACAAAGTAGTGGTCCCAAATTACTCCCCTGTGGGATGCCGGTTTCAGAACATAAACGTTTCAGTAAAACCTAGCTTTACCGATAGGCCGCGATTCGTCAGATATTTCTAGAACCAACAGACGAATTTGTAAGCATGATCAGTTTATACTGTATCAATTCGAACAGCCTTCTTCATTAGCCGGAGACAAAACGAGCTGAACTGCAACAGGTTGGTGTTAATGGAGAGCTTTAAAAAATAAGCTTAATTTTACTTTGCTAAATAGTAGCTCATACACAAGAATCTCTAGCCATTTAGAAATGTAATTCCCCGGTAATTTTCAACGTTGCGTTTTTCTCCCTTTTTAAATACCGGAAAAATAAAAGATTCTGGAAACTTATTTTGGTGAAAATACTTATTTTGGTGAAATATACGTGTTGCAAATCAACAGTAGAAGTCTACAGAGCGCTTCAGCACATTTCTGCAAAACTTCTGGTGGAGTCCATTAAGACTTACGTTTCCCAAACAACAAGTTAGGTTTTATTACGCTCTTATAATGGCTTTTATGACCAAAATTGTAAGCGCTTAACGTATCAGGAATTGGTGATTAAGAGAAAAATAAAATAATTTTTGTTCTACGATAGTTACCTAGAAACCTAGAAAATTTCGAATAAGCTTTTTCGAAAAATAGGACACCTGGAATTTTTTTGTTTTCGGTCTTAAGTGCATGAACTCATCCATGTACAAAATTTCATAGAATTCTTTCGCTTAAACTTGTTTGATAATTTTCGATTGTAAGGTTCAACCTTTCAATCTAGAATAAAATTTCCAATTTCTTTTTTTTTGCCTTATTACTAAAAGGCAAAGTTTCCATACGGTGAATCCTATAGTGGAAAGAGGCCATCTTATGCTGAAAAGAATGGTTTGAAGTTAAGTTAAGGTATAGTTAAAGAATAACCCACTTGGTATTCGTGGGTTTTAGAAAAAGCTCGTACAGAAATAGTGAGAGGGAATTTCCCATAGGAGTTCCCTTATTCTGCTTGTAAAAATTGCCTTAAAATGAGAAACCATTTTCACTCATGCAAAGTCGTGTTAATTTCAGATAAGTTGTAACTATGCATTTCCAATATTGGGGAAGCAGCCAGTCTTCAAGCAGGGCCAAAGCTTCAGGCACTGGGACACCGGGGAACATCGTAATTACATCAAATGAAACCATTAATCCCTCTAATGTCAACATCATTTTTAGCACCGCAAAATTCACTAAAATGGCCGTAACATTTTTATCTTTCAACATTTTTACACCAAATTTGGTAATTCTCCCGAAAATGGCCACATGTCATATGGTCCAGGAGTTATTCCGGAGTTCCTTGGGGGACCGTGACATGGCTTTTTTAGATAAAGTTGCCAAATATCTAAAATTTGTTTGAAATCTGTTGATTTTTGTAAACAGGTCCCGGTCAAGTTCCTTCGAAATCCGTTCCGTGCTTGAATTAGAAAAGTAACCCTCCCCGGGCCCGAAACCGGCCATACTGCCTCTGAGAGACATGAGATGATCACCAATCGCTATTTTGTCGAATGCTGATGTTTTTTGATATGCGACAGGACATACTTTACTGATGCTGAACGGTCCCTTTATGGGCAAAAGTATCACAAAAGCTTAATATTCGATTATTAAAGCTTGAACGAACGATGGTTTCAACAGAATGGCGCGACATGCCACACAACATATCAAACCACAGTGATACTAAGTTTGGTCAGGTAATTTGTGTCGGTGTTTTTTCATCCTATTTTCCTTATACGCTTTTCATTACTATGCAACCAGTGTGGAGACTAGTTGTAAGTTGCCCTTGGACAAGAGGCTTCTTTTGTGCCTCGAGCAAGGCCAGCTTTACAACTAAGTTTCAATCTCTGCTGGTAGAGACTGTAAGAGGCAATAGGATCGTACTAGTATTAGCGTCGCAATTGTTCTCTTTACTCTTTAATTTTTGGCAGGGAATTGAAAATCTCGAACGCACAACAGACAAAGATATGCTTGTCCCTGCTTCAAAATCTTGCAACAATGTATAATGAAAGTGCATGGAAGTTGGGACAATGACAAGTTATCGTAGCTGTTTATCGTGGATACAGATGTTTCATGACAACAACCACATTGTTGCCTGCGAAAAAGACTCACTGCTGTACCCTACTAGCACGGTTGTTACAAGGTAGTTGTGGTAACCGAATTATGACTAATTTCAGTCGTAATCCGGTTGCTTCAACTAAATGGACCTAAAATGTGCTACTTGGGTATGCAATACGTATTGTACGCAACAAAAGCAATCCTAATCATGTCACACTGTGTCGGCAACGGCAGTGTTTGGTAGTTGCCGAGGTAACGTTGGCAACTTTTGTACGCCAGACTTTAGAGCAAAGCAAGCTAGTCTTTTTCTTAAGGTTTTTACTGTTTGTCCCTTTTGTTCAAGTTGCTGATAAAGTATTGTCTTTAACCAGCCGACTTGCGACAATGAGATATTTTATTGTATGCCTGCATCGCCAACAACAAGCGGTTGTGAGAGCGAAAGTTGTGCTTCTCACTGGTGTGAAGGGACATTCATTTGTCCTATTATTTTGTTATAGTGATACATTCTGGTTGCTATGTATGTTTGTTTCATAGGCAGAGAATAACTGGTTTATCGTTCTTCGTTTTTGTCGGTTATTTCTGTGTATGAACAATGATATTTTGATTCTCTGATTGTGATATTTTTCCCATTTTATTAGAACTATGTCGTCAAGACGACGCACCACTATCAGAGGCGATCGTCATTGTTTGAGTAATAGCACTTGTTCAGTCTGATGATGCATTGTGCCGGGAGCTCTCCTCCAAGTGCCAGACAGTTCTAACAGTCCTCTGTCGAAGAACCTTTAAAAAAAGGGCTCTGAGCATAAGGACTTAGCTCCTACAAATTGATGCGATGATCCGAGTCTTGCAGGTGCACCAGCTCTTTCATTTCCATCAATCCCGAAATGACCTGGCACTCGGTACAAGTTGATTAAGTTACGATAAGACAATTTATTGAAGGGATTGAAGACGTTCCCAGACATATTTTGATGCGCATGTTAGCGACTTTAAAGCGTTTAGAGCTGCTTGGCAGCTTGGCAATCTATAGTTCCTACGCAAGGAGCTTTCCACGACTGTGAAAAATTTTATAGAAAACTGGAAAAAATTTTCCTGATTGAATTTTTTCCCGATTGCTGAGCAAATTTGCTACGATTTCGACAAAAATCTTTCTAAACCTTTGAAAGTGAACTTGTGGGTATGAAGGTATGTTCCGCCGTATGACTCTGGAACGCCTGAGCGGTTCTTCATCAAACTTGGCACACATAAGAGAATCTGCCCAGATCTGTCTAACAAAATGGGAATGGGAGGGTGCGGGGGTCAAATAAGTAAACGGGATGCATTTCCTTTGCATTTTGATTGATATCAGTTGTACAAGCGGCTGAATGACAAAAGTGGATGTCTAAAATGGGGAGACTTCGAAACGATGCGGGCGGCCCGGGGACTGATTTGAAGGATGGTGGACTTAGTTTAGTTTAATTTCAGTTTAATGCCTCGTGCAGGTTGGGGATCTGAATTGGCCCACACCATGCCTATGCTTAGGCACCACTGACCTGGGTGGTTGGTCAAAATAAGAGAAAAAAAGGTTTCCTTTCCGTATAGGGATTTTCGGAGAGAAAACAGATGTATCAATGGCTGTTGGACAAAAGCTGGCAGCTGACAAGGCGTCAAAATGCGGAATAAGCTCAGCTCGTAGCATTATAAGATGACTAAAATATTTTTTGTTTCAGCTTTATAGCCTAAGTCGACATGTCCAACGTTTTTTTTCCAATGTTAGGAAGGATTTGATCCGTCGGATGGGAAATAATTTCGCATTTCAGTGATTCCGACTAGATTTTGAAGGATTTGACAACGTGAGATCGAGCGTTGTCATGTTGTACAATCTCTCTTTCGAGCGTCTGCTCATATTCTGGCGGTTTTTGTGCAGTCTTAAGCTGGACCGTATCAATTGAACTCAATAGTGTCTTTCAGCGATGGTTTTGTTCGGCTTCAACAGCTTTTAACAAATAATTTCGGAAAGGGAGTAAGTGTCTGATGCGACGATTGGATTGAATTGATTGGATGAATTGAAAAATTTCGATGTATAGATCAAAAATATATCGGGTCATTCAATAGGAGGTTGGGTCGTACAATGGTTTTTGTGTGACTGCACTTTGTTTCTACCTTGATACCAGATAGATCAACTCGGCCACAGTGCGATAGAAACAGGCAGTGCGTTGCCGTCAGTCGCTCTGGCAGTCACACAAAAACAAGCATCAACCTCATTAAGCAATGCGTTCAAATCAGCGTCTTCGGAAGTTTTCGGCTTTGCCTCACGCTGTAATAATCGAGCGGTGCAATTTTTAAAAGAATATGGTGGGACGGGTAGGTCATGAAAAAATGAACAATTGCACCGATGAACGTCCCTCATGAACATACACCCAATATTTAATTATATGCCGAGTTTGGCAGAAAGGAACGAACTACAAACCTAGAAAGTGCTGTTTCAATTACCTTCCTGTTACCTAATTTTACGTTCTTTCCCCTTCACATCTTGTCCCGCCCTAGAGATACTATAAAACGTAACTTTAATTCATTATTTTCTTCTGCCATTTCGTTATATAAAATTTATAAAAAAAAAACAAAATTAGCAAAGCCCATGTCAGGCAGGGGCAAGCTATATTCCCGTGGCTCATGAAACTCATGCTGAAAAGTACGTTAGTCAAAAATTCGTTAGATTTGATTTTAAAAACGGACGTCGAATGAACGTGGAAAAAATAGATAAATAAATAAGAAAGCTAATCCGGACTGAACGAAGTCTTACGTGGGAAGGATTGTATGCTTCCATGTTTTCAAGTCAATAATCTGTAAATTCCAACCTTCCAATTTGTTAAAAGAAAAAAAGCAAAGCAAAACCTGGGTGCTAATTCTGTCATCGAAATTTGACCTTCTGTTTTTTATACGACAGACTTCGCAACCAGCTGTTAAAATACAGGACAGTGCGGGGTCAGTGCTACGATCCTATTGACTGTAACTGCCTCTCCCAGCCGAGATTCGAACATACGACGACTGGCTTATTAGGCCAGCGTCTTACCTCGAGGCCAACTGGGAGGCTGTTAAAATTTATTAAAAGAATAACCCTGAAAAGATCTGCTTTGATGTTTACTCCACTTGGCGATGGAAAGCCGGCGTGGCTCGTGCTGTATCAAAAACTTGTCTTTATTCGGTCCTGGGCTACTTGTCGCCAATTCGTTGAGCGTCTCGACTCGACACTCGCAGGGCAGTTTCTACCTGGTCGAGGTTTTGGACAACATTAGAGCTTCCCGATTTGCACCAGGTGTACGATGGGAATCTTTCCAAGTAGTGCCTGTACTCGTGGTTTATACGCCTTTGCCACTCTCTGGTTTTTGTCCGCTTCCGGGAAATATACTCCACCAAAAATAGTTCCCAACACTTCTCACGGCAAGTGCCGAGTATATCTTCCGACAGCAAAATTATAGTCTCAAGACCGTAGAGAACGATTAGCGTTTTATTAGCGGTCTTGTGGAGGGAAAAATTGGTCCGACTTCCAGCTTGAACGCGTCGCTGCGACAAGTTCCGAAGTGTTTTTCTATATTCCGCACTTCGTTTTTGGCAGTACAACTATTAAATGCTACTGCTTTTTATCCGTACCCACTGTTGTTCTTCTATTTTTCAATATCAATCTGAATTTTTAGAACCGGGAAGAATGGAAACTTGTTATAATTTACCGTTTGACAAGTAGCCTTATTACGCTCTTCAAGCCAATACCACTTTTCTGGAGCCCCTTGACATGAAGTAGTCTGGTTTAACTGAAATTCAAAACGACGACCATTTGCTTGTCCAGCAAACTTGGAAACCTTGCGAAGGCAAACTTTGGGTTATAATTTAAATGGGCAAAGACAAAGCTTTGAACTTTAAAGCATAAATCCCAAGTTATAATTGCAGTTTTATGGCATATGGTAAAATTATTTCATCTTCAGTTTCAAGAACAAAAAAACAAATTCTACTATCGGTGGCAACGCCTGTATAAAATAAAATATCAATGATTCTTGACTGAAATAGTCCAATTTTTAATTATACATGTTATTGATCAGCTAATAAGATTTAAACTTAGCGCACTTCTTATTGCGCCCTCCTTTTCTGATCGGACGTGCCTCTCCACCATACGGAATCGGAAAGAGGAGGAAATTCCCTTCAAAATTTAAATTAATAGGATTCAAAGCAAACAGAAAATCGCTCGATTCCCTACATAAGTTCCTTCGGCCAGCCAGCGAGCCAGGCACGCGACCAGCCCCCGTCCCGGACCAGCCTATTAGTGTCGTCAGAATGCTTCTTTTCTTTTATCAATTAAAAACGGGGCGCAAAGTTTTCACGACGACGACGACGATGATGATGAAGACGACAGTTTGAGAGTTCAAGAAGTGGGGTCGGGGCTTTTCCGTTTTGGGATTGGGACATGTTTTCTGTGTTTTGCAATAAATTTGGGGGACCTACTTTTCACTTTTGTGAGTTGTGAGGGCCCCCCGTTTTCTTCGAGAGATGTGTTGTGTAGATGAATAATAACAATACCAATTGACATATTCTAGTTCTTTCAGCGCTTTTCCATTGTCACCGACCGACGTCGTTGTCGTCGTCGTCGTCGACGACGACGTCGCCGCCTTCGATTTGTGTGTTTGGAATAGAATGGCGAACGGAAGAAAAGAGAGATTTTTGTCGTCGTCGTTTGATTCTTTTTGCATAACAATGGCTCCCGGGAGTAGGATGTCGTTTGTTTTCATGTATTTTTTTCCCCTGCGCTCGCAGGGTGGCGAACTTTAATGAGGCGATCGAAAAGTTTTGGGAATAGGAGCAAATCCCATTTTTATGGAAATTTGTTTGGAAATTGAGCCAGAGTTCGAGTTCGGTTCGGTCGTTTGAAAGCAGATTTTGACAAACATTGAACCAGATAAGTTGCTGTCGAAGCGATTTTCCTCCGCCACCCCCGCTCGGATTGTGTGGAACGTTTTTCTGACCGTTCCGCTGCCCATCGGGGTGGTCGTTAAAATTGAAATGAGAGATGATAGATCGGTTGGCAGGTAGACAAATATCAATCAGCTAATCTTGATCGGACATTATTACGAAAGTGCTCATTATGGCATGCTACTGGCTGTCATTTTGGTCTTCCTACGGCGGGTGGAGCGGTGCTGGTGCGTCCAGGTTCCGGGGGGTTGCGTGGAGAAGAGAGGACAAACATCGACTTCTGTGCGGTGCTTGTATGCGGAGAGCTCTTTCAGCTTAATGCTGATAGACGTGTACACATCTATTCAATTTGCATTTCTATCCACCCTTTCGAAGCACTCTCGGCTACTTGGGCTAGCTCCACGGGTTTGCCTGTACCTAGGTGTGTGAGTATGGATGCGATTGTGTGCGCCCGTCTTGTATTCGCATAACCACTCAATAACAACGGAACAGTAGCTGAGGTTAGGGTTGAGAGCGAGAGACAGCGATACCGGGAAATGAAAAGATGAATAGATTATTTATTATTAATTTTAATTAAATGTTTATCGCATCCGAGATGAAGACGCCTGTGTACTGGCACCATTCCATGCCATTCCGGAGGAGATTTCCAGCTCTGCTGGACATGGTTCTCTTGCTCGGCCGGTTTGTCCGTCTATTCCCGGCTAAATTTACAATTTGAATATTTAAGTTCACCCAACAGACGACTGTGTGCGTGTGTACATTTGGGATTTGCGACCCGTCGTACTAAGAGCTTGTGACCGATCCAAACGAAATTGATCCGTGTCCCTTCGGTTGCTTCTCTGGGGTAGTATTTTATCGTCGAACTGTGACATCAATAAACAAGAGCAGGAGGTAAGCCTCTTTCGGTCCATTTAATCAGGCAGTGTTTGCAGATTTTCGGACAAATTACTTTCACAGGGTTCCACACACCTGCAGTAGATTTAATAATGGTTCCCTACTTAGCCCCACTCTTAGCCCGAATCAATACACGAGCTTTAGAAACTGACATAACTGGGACCGCACCAAATCCGCAAATTATTTGGGTCGGTCGGACCGGAGGTCCTACTCGAAAGCTCATCACTTTTCTAAAAGCCTCAAACAAATATATTTATATCCCTCTTATCCTTTTCTGGCACTTCATGATTCCTCATTAAACCATTCAGAGTTTTATGACGGTTCTTGAAAAAACCGGAGGAAAGCGACCCTTAATTCCGGGTGCCCGGGTGCAGTAGCAGGCAGACAGCAACGACCATATCAGGTACAGCTACTTACCTTTCTCTTGAATCATCACCGTGACGAAAAAGACACACATTCACACAGACACATATCACAAGGAGAACATCTCACCCCACTTGACCTGCTTTGCTGCCGTCTTGGCTGCGCCAGCATCAGCTTCTGTCAGCCGGTCCGTCAGGCAGGCCCAGGCAGTCAATCGGTACAGTACAGTACAGTACGATCCCGTTCTCGTGTGGTTGCCTACTACCACCATTCAAGGCCTGCTGGGAATTCCGCACTGTGCGATGGCTGCCAAAAATTCCGGCAACAATGCCCTGCCAAAAAGAATGAAAATGGGAGAAAAATAAAAACGAATCATAATTGAATTGGCTTCCTCCATTGTTTGCGCTTGAGATTTACACAGTTTTCTTTTCTTTTCTGCTCGGTCTGTCGAACCGAGAAAAAAAATTACCTGCGTGTTAAGTGTCCTGCTTCCTTGAACGAAACACAGCACCCGGGGCCTACAACACTTCAGCAGCACGGTGGGAGACTCTCGACAAAATTCCAAGAAATCCGGCTGTCAATGAGCCGTGTTGAGCTGTGGAGTGTGCAGTAATTTTCAATGAATCGAAAATGATAGGCAGATGAAGCCGATGCGATGCTGGCTGGCAGCTGCTTAGAGGATGCTTTTTGTTCCTCCGACCGTACTCCGTCTTCGGTTTGAAGTGGGTCGTGATAGGATCAAAATATGGCCTACTGGGATTCGGGAAAGCGGCGCTGTACACGTGCTTTCCTCTCTACCGGCTGTCTAGTCATCCTAAAAATGGTTTTTTAATTATAATTTTATGATACTGGCATTTCCACAGCACAAAAATGAAGCTTGTAATTATTTCGGAAGGATAAAAGGATCAAGAACGACCGGGAACGACGGCTTGCGGACGTGAGTGCGGACTAACAGAACCGACTATTATGACATTTCATTTGACCACTTCGATGTCTATCACTATCACCTGTTCTCTACTTAGTAGATGTGTATATTTAGACTAAGAAAAATCGTGAATCTGAAAACACTCGAAGTAAACGAAAACTGCATGTACGTACACAGCCACACACAGCAACACACCCACATACATACACAGTAACAACAAAAACAAACAAACAAACAATGAAGGAAAACCCTTTCAGAAAGTGTTTGCAATCATTGATGAAACGATATGAACATTATTATTTTTTGTACATAGTTAGATTGTAGGTAACAATAAATTAAACACACCTAATCACTAAATAGAGCAGCCAGGGAGGAAAAATAAAAACGCAAATCCACGCTACCCGCGAGCGAACGGAGCTAAACCGCGGCTGCCGCCTGCTCTGATCAAATCGTAGCAACCGAACCGTGCGTGGCGTGGCGGCAGTGACAATTGCATTTAAAAGTTTATTTTTGTCAAGCGAACAAACACACCACCACACCCACACAACCAACAACACGCGACACAGACACGGGCGGCGAATTCTTTTTCCTAATACATTGAAAATGCATCTGTTTTCAGGCCAAACTAAAAAAAAATGCGAAAGGCGCGAGAGAGAAAGCGAGAAGGTGGTGAAGAAAAATAATGTAAATCACGACTAAACTGACTAAAACAAATTGTGTACACTGTAAAACACTTTTAATTGCAGGCAATGCAAAAACCTAGGCTAAACAAATTTAGAAGAAAAAAAAAAGAAATACTGAAAACTGAAAAACAAGTGTGATTGCGAATTGAAAAGAGGTAAAAAAGGAAAAGAAGCTAAACAAAAAAAAAATTAAACAACCGATTACAATTTGTAGATGAATGCAGAAGTACTCGTAAGCACTAAGTTATACCAAGTAAGTAAAAACAATTCGAGCGATTGTGATTTGTGAAAAGTACTGAGAGCCTAGCCGTTATTAGCGTAGAAAAGCAAAAGCGATTAGCGAAGAGATAAATTAAAAATTAAAAGAAAAAAAAATAGCGGAAAAAATACCCAAAACAACGTTGAGCACGCGAAAGAGTGTGTGTGTTTGTGTGTGAGAGACAAAGAGAGAGTGCGAAAGCACCAAAATGATCAGAATGTTTTTGTGCCGTTTTTTTCTGTACGTATACACAGGTGTGAGAGAGCGTATAAAAATTGCCTTCAAATTTTACTACGGCCTGGTTTGGCAACCCTGAGTGAATGTATAAATAATGAAAAAAAAAAAACAAACATATGGTAATGAAAAATAATATTTAAAGTAAACAAGACACAGACAGAAGCAGAAGAGCGCCAGAACGAAGAGAAGGCGAAAACGCGAACGAAAATGAATAATCGGAAGCAACTGAAAAAAAAAACAACAGTAAATGTGTAAAAAGAGTTAAATGAAAAATAAAAATCAATTCAAAAATGAGATTCGCTTTTTTTCTGGTTTTTTTTTTGTATGACATTTGGAGAGAAAGAAATTTACCTTTACAGGTTGTTGGGGGTTTCTGAATTTTGTTAGTAAAAGTTTGACCCGTGGTAAGTAGCGTTTTGCAGAAATATTTGGTGGTCAAGTTAAAATTTCTACGTTGTAGAAATTTTAAATACGGTAAGTTCAGACTACTTTCGACGGTATTCGAGATAACAAGTATAGAGAAAAATTATGATATTAAATTATGTTGGTTTCTTGGTTTTGTTAGCAATTTAAAAAAACAACTCTGTCGCTTCTGCCGCTTATTTATGTTTTTGTAAGAATGCCAAACATTTCCCCGTTAATGTATCACACAGATTGTGCTGAAATGCGGCACTGTTCCAAAAGTTTCTCTGAGTTAATTGACGCAAATGGAAGATCCAACTACTGGAGCAGTTCCAAACGTGATTCAGAAGTTTAATGAGGACTGTATTTTCCTGTAGGTTCACCATCTGGGCGTAAGGCCAGGACGTAAATCTGGGCCAGAAAGGGACCCTCGAAAGACGCTTTTGCTTGAGGTACGTTGAAAAAAGTGAGAACTTCTGTTAAGTGTTATTTATGTCGAAAAGTTGACTTATACCGAAAAAGTCCGTAATAAAGCTATGGTTTGGCAAACCTTGCCAGTGGAATGCATTCCAAACCCTTTGAAATAACAAATATAACGACAACCAACAGTGCTTGAATTGGTGCCTTTTAATTGTGATTTGATGACATGATGGACCAGTACGTAAAGTGTTGGTTAGATTTAACTTTAGTGTATTACACAAAAGATGCGGTAAAATATTTCAAAGCCTTCGGATCGAATCTAAGAGATATATTTCAAAACAAAACAAACATCTCAGGATGTATCTCGGAAGTCTGGAGAATTTAATTTGTTCGATCAGTAATTTTTGCGAGTAAGTAAATTATAATAGTAAAAATAGTTCCAGTTTCAAATCTTATTTAAATCCAATACCAGTTACGCTTTTGCTACCACTTGGCAGTCGATTATACAGATAGGGGGCATTGAAAAGTCGTTTTTCGTAAAATTTTCCCAAAGAAAACCTTTTAACTGATTATGTTATAATAACTTTCACTAGCGTTTCAACCGTGCAGAACCAATTACAACGATTTGAGCTCCTGCGAACGTAAGAAATAGTGAAGAAACGCTAAGGTCATCGTCACAAAATCATCATGAAATAATCTGTACTGAAGTTGATAAGTAGTCTATTTTACCAAAAACAGCGGGCACTTGGAAAAGTAGATATTCAGAAGTAAGGTCGCCAACAGGTTTTCACGAAAATCTGGAAAATTTAAATGTCTGGCAAAAATCTAGCAATCATTGGGTCTGATAGTGAGACAGTTTTTGGGAAACACCTTGGAGGTTTCGTTCCACAGAGATATAGAATTTCGAAAAGTTTGGAAACAGAAAACTCAATAGTGGCAGAAAAGCAAAATCAGTTGGTTCTGAAATTCCGTCAATAGTGGTAGCACTTTTCAAACGGAGTCTGGAATTGTAATCGAGAGATGCACATAAGTTGTAACGAACCATAACGTGCAGCAAAAAGCTAGAGCCAATGAACCTTTCTACAGGAATTTGCTGCGGAAATGCGATTCGGTCATTATAGTCATCATTCGGTTTCATCAAGAAACGTATTGCTTACAAGGTCGTCCTCGGACGAATTCCTAGACAAGCTAAGCATTTTACGAAAATGTTCTTAGATTTAATCTACAAGCTGCTGCTGTGAACTGAAAAGTTATGGTTTCGTAACCTCTGGAACAATGAACCAAAAGATTTACCAAACGAAGTTCCTCCAGAAATGGTAGTTGCCTTTTGTGAAGCAGAATGGGACTACTTGCATTTTTTTGGACTGACTTGGTAAGCTGTCACTATTCAAATTCGACCAAACAGCGGTACAACGACAATGGCGTCACTGTGGTTTCCAAGAAATAGAACACGACCTAGTGAAAGGAGTGACACTGAAACAGTGGTCAAATAATAAGCATAAAATGTTCACCTTATGTTAAAGAGTCATATAGTTTGACTCATTGGAAAATAAGAAATAAAATGCATTATTTTAGACAGGATTTTCGTGTTTGATTTTATTCATAATCAACTTCTAGAGCCGGAGTGCGAAATATCTTAATTTTCTCCACTGTAATTTTGAGGTGCATCCAACGATTTATTGGGTGTTGTAACGGGCTGGAACCGAATGGTCGAAACACAAATGGCCGAACCGCGAATGGCCGAATTTCAACAACAGTCACAGAAGGCCGAAATTTCGTTTGACCGAATCACGAAAGGCCGAATTTTCTCGGAATGCCTAAATAACTGTCCAATATTTAACAAAAACATGAATTGGTAAACAGTTATCAAATAACTTTAATCAAACAAAAAAACAAACTAAGCAACACAATTATTTACTATAACTATAGAGTATAGATGATTGAAAGTTCGTTCTTTCCCTACGCGCAAATGCACTACGTTCATTATAAGGTGTGACACTAACTTACCGTGTCAGTAGCAAGTGTTTGCTAGCGGTTTCCAACCTGTTCTGGTTCGCGAACTCCCTGGCGGAATTCCCTATACCATTCTGCAGCGAATTGAATTTTTGGCGAAACCCCACTTGAACACGCTGTTCTAGATGATTCAGGGCAAGCGCCGGTCACTATGAGGGAGCAACAATAACTTCTATTTAGGGGCATGACTTTTCCTAGGTTTACTGATTAGTAGGGATTATCCCTTAGTTAAATCCGAACGAGCGCAGCGAGTAAGGACAACATGTACCCAAGGTTTGTGCAGGTTGAAGGCCATGAATATTTTCGACCGGATATGACGTTCGGGCACTTGTGTTTCGTCCATTCGTGTTTCGGCCATTCGTAGACAATCCGTTGTAATGAACCTTACTCACTTACTCACTTAGCTGGCCTTACGTCTTATAATAAGGCCTGCGCAGTATAATTTTTCCATCTATTTCGGAGCATGGCAGCTGGTCTCCAGTTCCGCGGGCACCCAGTGCTCGACAGATCTCGCTCCACCTGGTCTTGCCACCTCGCACGCTGCCCCTCTTCATCTTGTTCCTACCGGATTCATTGCGAAAACCATTTTTGCAGGATAGCTGTCCGGCATTCTTGCAACATGTCCTGGCCAACGTATCCGTCCAGCTGTAAGCACTTTCTGAATACTGGGTTCGCCGTAGAGATGCGCGATTTCGTGGTACATTCTTCGCTTCCATATACCGTTCTCTTGCACTCCGCCAAAGATGGTCCTTAGCACCCGCCGTTCGAAAACTCCGAGTGCTCGTAGGTCCTCTTGTAGCAGTGTACACGTTTCATGCCCGCAGAGGACAACCGGTCTAATTAGCGTTTTGTACAGTGTCCATTTTGTACGGGGGCTCAGATTGTTCGTCCACAAGTGTTTGTGGAGTCCGTAGTAGGCCCGACTTCCGCTGATAATACGTCTTTTAATCTCACGGTTGGTATTGTTTTCCTCTGTTGCCAGTTAGCCAGGGTATACAAACTCGTCGACTACCTCGAACTCATTCCCGTCGATTACCACGGTACTGCCCAAGCGGGCCCTGTCGCGCTCGGTCCCGCCCGCCAGCATATACTTCGTTTTAAACGTATTTATCTTCAATCCAATCTACTACCGCCTCAAATATTCTGGTCCGTGGCACAAAACCTTTGCGAGATTTGTTGAGTCTCTGATAGAACTTCCATGTGCCGAAAAAGCGGTACTGCTCCTCGAGTTCTTCGCACTCCTTCTTCTCCAGGTGGTGCTTCTTCTCCTGGAAGAGTCGAGTTTGCCTCTCCTTCCCTTCTCTTTGTATCGCTCCACATTCTGACGGGTGGCATATCTTTCGTATCTGGCTTTCTGCAACTCATTCATGCTTGCTCTTCGCTAATTTTCACGGATTCGGCCCCCACCCTACTAGCACAGTTGTTATAAACTAGTTGTGGTAACCGTTTAATGACTGATTTCAGTCATAAACAGGTTGCAGCAACCATAAGTGACTACTTGGGCACGATCAAACCATCCCTTTTGTCATCTGAATTTAAACCGTTATCAACCACCTTATCAAAGATTTTCAATCGACCACATATTATTTTGTAGGATTCAGTGACAAACGGTGACAATAGCGGATACAACTAGGTAAAGTATGTCACGTTTATCGTTTGTCACTCTTAAGTAGCCTACCAAATAAGCGATTGACGATAGATTTTAAGTCTAGTCCAAATTATCATTTTATAGAATATATTAAGTAGTCATATTACTTATTAAACTTCAGCACTCTCACTGGGCGTGTAAGCTGTACGATTAGCTGTTGATGAAACGCGATGAATGTGACCCGTTCGACGGTGAGAACCTTATCCGAAAGCCAATCTCAACTAAATTCCGGGACTCAAGGGTTTCTGTTCGCGGTAAAGCTCCAGACAGATTCAGTTTGTTTTAGCGAATAAGTTCTGTTCCAATGGCAACCAGCATTTTTGTGACGAATAAGATCATGAATTCGGCAGTATGCAACAGGAAGTATCTCAACAAACGGATTACATCCTTCCTTAAGTCAAGATGGAAACAAAACTGAGTTAAGAAACTAGGGGGCACCAAACTGGATCTTTGCCGAGGGCGCCGGAACGCCATGCTACTGCTCTGGATGCTCTACATTTAAGTTCTTTAAGTCTTACCGAGTTGTTACGAAAGCAAAGTAAGGTCAAATATAGAATAGCTTTCGGTAGTATTTTAGCTCCAACCACTTTTAGGTTTAAGCAAACTAATTATTCTGTCAATCGAATGACGCTGGTTCACCAGTTGACGGATGCTGTCAACATCCCTGGGGTAGGCCAATAGTATCGTTAACGGGCAGCTGGCTTATACGCTCTGATTTGCGCTGGTTTAATACCAGCTTTCACCTGTCGAAATAGATGCTGTTAGAGCTGGAGGCATGTCGGAGGCGAAATATGTAGATGGTCATGTTAATAAACATAATAAGCTGAATTCTAAGAAAACGTTTTGACTCTGAATTTAAGGATTGTATTAGCATGCTCATCGAAAGAGGGTGGCAACTCATCCAGGAAAACCGGGAAAAGACCAGGAATTTTATTTCACCAGGAAAACCGGGAAAAAACCAGAAATTTTTAATCCAAAACCTGGAAAAAATTCTGATGCTTGCTGACGACTTATTACTTATTACTTATGCGTCCATGTCCGCTAGTTCGGCAGAACAAAATGTTTCATTTCCCAAATAATGACAGTAATGCGCCATGGCCTTGATCTGTCGCCAAGAGTGTTTCGAATTAATAGTCTGAATACAGTCGACTAGGCTACACCGCCAACAGCCTCTAGATCGGCCTCTTCTATGTTGTCCCTGCGGGTTCCAGTTGACTATTCTGTAGATTTCGTTCTCTACTCTCCTCAAAACATGTCAGATCCAGGCAACGATTGACGAAGACCTGCGGTTGTGTCCGCTGAAATACATCACATCTCGCAGGCAAGAGAACGGATTTCACGTTCAAATTGAAAATTCGTGTTAGGGTCGGTAAAATGATCTGATTTGAGCGCCAAACATTCCCAAGATCCAAACATTACCGCTGGCCATCCTGATTCATGTTACTATATCAGTCTTGGTACCACAGTCTAGGGTTATCTGCTACCAGGATATAAAAAATCTGACACCTCCTCAACCTTTACTGTGAAATTGGAGGGATTGTTGATGTTTGCGACATTGACTATGAGATCTGTTGCCTTAGAGTTATCGCAGAGACCATCAAGCTTTCCCTGCACATGATCATATTGTATTTGGGAGAGTTAGATAATGTCGCCAGGTCGAGGTCAATTAATCGCTCATTTGTCAAAGGGTTCCAGGGCAATCTTCGGTTAAGTTTACTATCAATGGCTCCAATTAAAATTTCGTCAATAATGACGAGGATCAGTTGCGGTGAAAGTATGTAACCCTGTCTCACTTCTGCAGCGACCCGGCAGGAGGCCTCATAATGAGCGTCGATAAGATAGACTAGCTTACCAGGAACTCTTCTACAACTTAGTGCGCCCCAGATATTTTCGGGATTTAGTCGGTCGAATGCTTTTTTGAAATCAACAGATTTTGAGTAGTTCTTCAACCATAAAATTGGTAGTAGGAACTTAAAAGTGCGTTATTTGTCACAGAGAATAATTCAATTATCGGTAGCAAGTAGTTAAAATTGGTTAAATTTTTCCCCAAAATTTGAGTTTGAGTAGTTTCAATTAAATTTTAGCTAAATCCGACCAATTAACAGGTAGACTCATTTAAGAGTGCACTATCGAAGAGTAGCATCGTTTTTTTTCTGGATTCGATTGAGGATCACCTTTCAGAGTACTTTATGAGTGATACAGAGCACCATGATACCGCCCAGTTCCCACATTCAAATAGGTTCCCTCAGAGCCGGCGTTTAGACCGGCAAACCCGTGCAGTCGCACAGAGTCTCGCGCTTCGGAAGGGCCTTGCGCTTGGTGATGATGGTGATGGTGGTGATGAAAAATGTTAAAAAAAATCTCAATCCCTGGCTGTATACAACACAGTTGCCTATTCAGAATATATTTGCATGATTTCCATTGTATCCTTACCTCTTTTATTTAACTGCAGAGTGTAGTGCCAAGAAAAAATCGATGAAAGTGCCAAACGACTCGGCTCAGCTTGAACGCCAATTGTTTACGGAGGTTTTGATTAAATGGGCACTTCGATCTTTTGAACTAATGAAATCTTTAGTCCGGATGGCATTCTATCCATTTTTTTTTACAGAAAATCACTAAAATATCAGGAGACGGCACTTTTTGCTTTCCTTGATATTGAAGGAGCTTTCGATTACACGTCGTTCATTTAAATTGTTACGGCTCTTTTTCAAAACGCAATTCACCACACTCAATGAGCTAGATCACGATTTCGGTGATCAAAGGATTATCATAAGGAGTTCTCTCCCTGATGATCAAGCTGTTATGAGAGTTTTGCTTAAGCCATCAACGTAGAACTTATCGTCAGAGAAAATTCTAACGCAGCACTGCCAAGTTGTTTGTTAGAAGCTCTAAACACCATCATGTTATAATGCTTACAAGACGGGCCTAATATAAATCCCACAAAAACAGTCACTATATCATTCACTATTCAAATGCTATTGCTTCCCCTATACTGATTGGTGTCCGGCTGAACCTCAGTAATCGCCTAGATATTGCTATTAAGATAGCATTCCGTTGAAATCAAATACAGGTTTGTAGACTAAACAGTTAAACAGTTTATCTACCCAAATCCTGCAGTAGTTAAAAACTGCTCAGCTTAACTCGTAGTGAACTACGCACAATCACGGCACTCCTAATTGGACACTATTCCGCTTGTGATTGATTAAAGAATATCGGAAAATTCCGAAAACTGCCGCTTTTGTAACTCCGAACTTGACACGGTCGTAGGCGTCCTGCGCTACTGATTTTGTTGACCTGCGATATTTGAGACTCAGAATAGTTATGTAAATGTACAGTTCAACGGTTAAGCTTGTCTGTACGGTAAATTAGTTATTGGCCAGCTCTTCCCGTGAGCGACATTCTCGCATTGCACACAACTAAGGCGGTAGAATTATTTTACATATCCACTTTTATTGGCGATGGCCCTTTCTTCCTCCTTAACTAGATAGTTGACCCTGAACTCAATCCTGGATTTCGCCGTATTTGGAATCAGGCAACGGCTGTTTTCATTGTGTATCCGTTTCCATCTCATCAAGACCGGGTGAGTTCCTTGGACCTCGAATAGTTACAGTATTTGGAGCTACAGGCGGCTATGCCAATTAAGCCAACAGGCCAAAAGAGGCAACTTACTTTGCTGGGCAAGGGTCTGTAAAATAATCTGTGGTCGCATTCCACAATTTTGAATTTTACAAAATTGAATAGAAAGCTTTCAGTTAGAGTTACAGAATGATCTACGTAGTTTTAAATGAGTTAATCGCACTAGATTAAGGCAACTTATAAATGAAACGAGTGATTCGTTTCGCGAGGCTTGCCTTTTCAATGCAGCAAATATAAATTTCTATTTTTACTCTTTCGTATTTAGTAAAAAAGGAATAGATAAATCGACAAACTTGCCAGCATAATATTCCACACAAAAAAACTTGGATTTTTTTTTCTTGTAGCTAATTTTAAGCTATATTCACCAACCAGGAATTTTTCCAAAATCGTCCAGGAAAACCAGAGAAAAACCAGGAATTTGAAACCACCAATTGAGTAGCCACCGAAAGGTATATCTAGTTATTATGTTGGTCGGCCTAAGAGATCTCCCGCTTAGCCTCAAGGTGCGACGCTGATCTAATATCTCAGCGGCCAGTTGGGATAGCTCCACAATTATCCTGTTCCAGAGGTCTTCCACACGACTCTCTGCTTCGATATCATTATTTGGTTCAGCATCCGCTTTTTCTTCAACTGCAGAAACAATTGCTCCAGTAGGAAGCCTTAGTAGCACAACAGCTATTAAAGCTGCCATCGTCGGAATTACTTTCCCGTAATGTCGATGATACCCGCCTTGTTGCAGTCTGCAATTACATTGTAACTAAAGCGATTATAGCTATTTCGAATGCAGACTTGCTCAGTGAGTGCAGTTAGGTGTTTTCAAAGAAATGCTATTTGGATCGTTACCGTTACGGTTGCAGACGCTAGTTGTCATTTAGCACTGTTCAGTGTTTTGACAACTCTGTTAAAATGTTTTGACAACTCGTAGGAGACTTGAATTGCGAGATTCTGTCGTTGGTAACTTTATTGAAAACAGAACAGTTTTCCTGCCCTGGGTCAAGCTGCTTTGGTTCTTTCAGAATGACAACCGGAACCTATAGAAAACTATAAAAATGGATCCACAAAAACCGAGTGTGAAAAGCACTTGAAATCTACGACATTCATAGTAGTAAAATTTAATTGAATTGTTTTAATTGTTACATTCCAGTTTGATTCCGAGAATTGTTTCAATTGAGTTTCTGTCAGTTCTGAAAGCTCCATCCGATACCGGTGGCATGTTGCTGGGGTTACGGTTCACTTAGCCCTTTGAGCTTACTCTCCGAAAAGCCAATTAATATCAAGGTTTATGTTTCCGATATCAGCCTGGGACGAAAGGGTCCTATCGCTTCTATGTAGGTTAAATCCTTTCCGAACCAGTATCGGTCGGCATCGTCATAAGTAAAATGCACTCAACTCTCATTATTAGAGAGTGCACGACACCGGAACCGGAGGAGTCGAAGTCGACTTTTCGATTCGATTGTCCTGTACGTACTTTATACTGTACGTGTTACCGAAATGTTCCCCAGTTTTAGGTTCATATTTTTCATACAGTGCGATTATATACGTAAGTAGGTAGATACGAACATTGGCATATGTTCGTATGATTAGCTTTCCAGTGAAAGGTGAAGTGGGTTGGCCTACAAGTTGGGTGGTTTCAACCCACCGCACCGTTGCAACACTCGTGGGGAGGATATTAGTGCCAGATCCGTTCGTTCTTCCGCTTTTTTGGCAGCCTGTGATCATTATGTAATTAGCTTAATGACATCAATGATAATACAATTTTGGGGCTTGTTTCGCTGTAACCTTTCCATGTTCGATTGTCCTTGTTCGGATGGTTCAGAACTGACTGTGAATCTACCTACTTATATCCACCGCAAATAGGCGTGAGAGTGACCTACAATATTTGGTTTTGTCACACAAAGGAAAATGACTGTTGACAAACACTTTCCAGAACGATATGGTTTTCGGGAATTTTCGATTGGGCCGATGAAAAGGCAAACACACATAAAACAAATTCGTTATTGATTTAGATATCATCATCATCATCAACCGGTGAATGTCGTGACCGGGGCAAATTCCGCGTCTGTGGGAACTCCCCAATTAGGCACCGTTCGTTCCGTCGTCGAGGTGGTGGAACCTGAAACAACGCAACATAAGCAGTTCCATTCATAACCGTTTCGGGTTGGAGGTGGTGACGATGGTGCAGTCAGTCAGTCAGCACCTCAGCAGCAGGCTGTGGTGTGGCATCAGCAATTTCAGCAAACAGCACCTCAGCAGGCCTAGGCCTGGGCCTAGGCGCGTTGCTTTTTGACAGCATCATTACCATTTTTCGTCGACGTTCATTATGCCGCCTGCTGTAATATGTGGGGAGTGTTGAGGGTTAAAGCGTGAATATACAAATACAACTGGGGGTTGCGGTAAACGGAGTGCATTTTGCCCGCCTTCAGTGACTACCGGAGCTGGTTGCTGTGGCACGACTTGGTTTATTTTGGCCCTTAGTTTGAAACCTTTTCCTATACATACCTTCATTACCATGCGTAAGGAACCAAATCGTCTAAGGCTCGACATTTTTCTAGCTCTCGTAATGGCTCGCGTACCCACTAATGATGCCGTTTATTCATATAAACTTCTTTTTTTTACTTGCACGCCTGTGGATTGAGCAACAACGGTGAGGTGACGTGGGAACAACTGCCACAGGGCCCCAGGTGCCCTGGGTTTGGTGGAATAATATCGTCCGTTTAGTGGGGCTCATACACGCCCAGCTGAGCTGTAGGTTGAGGTACTTCGAGAGAGAGAGTGCAGGTATTGTTCGGGTGGTGTGTGCCGAAAGCTCCAAGGCGCGCTGCACCGCCGAATCTGAATGGGTATTTTTGTGTCTGTCGATATCCAGGGTTATTCATGTACAAAGCGAAAAACCGACTGGCGCAGCTCAAAGTGAATGAAGTGCATTGTTGTGAGCTGTCTGGCTGGGTCTGTCCGTTCTTTGAATCCATTAAGGCTCGTGCCTCTACCAGCGTGGCCTATTTTCCCCTGACGGACAGGCCTACATGTGGTTTGTCCAACCGCCTGGCGGTTTTTTAGAAACGGAAAGTCGTTTTTTTGTGGTTAACTCGACAACCTTCGCCTAATTTATCGTATAAAGAAACTAATTCGATTCTATTTTTTCACATCAACCAGAGAATGATAATTACATATAATTTACCAATGATCTGACTCAGTGGGCCCCTTCCAAGCGGTGATATTCGATTCGTTTCCCCCGGCCTGGCCGGGCACGGCACGGAAAAGAAAACGGGGAAAGGTAGAAACATCATCTTGCACGAATTACGAGGCGGAACTGCACAGTGAAATACTCTTACTTTCCGGGTGGGCTTTTGCGGAAGAAGAGGTGTCATTAGGGCAAGTGCGAGTCAAAAAAAAAAAAGAAGGTCGATAAAACCATTGGGAATAAGGCAAACGTTCACCGCTCCCCACTCCGTCGTCGTCGCCATGGCAACGCTGGATTTTACATCTAGCGGGAATCGGCAACCCGTAACCTATAATTGAAAGGATCCGTTTTCAGCAGTGCCAACGGTGCGACGGGGCGACCGGTGAAACGAAGCAACGAACGCAACCTGAGTTATGCGGGCTAGAATTACACGTTTCTCCTGCCGGTGACCGGGCCAGGTCTGCGGCTAGCGCTTCCCTTCGTTTTGTCCTGTCGCGCGAAACATCACTGTGGGCTAGAAAAAGCTATTGAAAAGACAATCGGTTGTTTGCTTTCCAGTCGTTAGAAGCTGATTTTAGTGAGTTTATTGTCAGAATTATATTGACAGAAACATTATTTTGGCTTTAGAAAATTTCAAGCTCAATTGGTTGATTAAGGTAACTGTAACCGACTAAAAACTTCGACTGAACTTGTTCGAGTTTTATAAACTATCATTGCCGAGCGAAGAACCTACGTTATTTCGAAACCAAACAATGTGAAGATCAAAGGAGGCATTTTTTTTATATGCCTCTGCTGTCATAGTTTTGCGCAGCTGCGGTCAGTTTTATTCATTTAAGAAACCCGTTCAAGGTACCAGTCGCTAGTTCTAGTCTGCCATTGTAAAGAATACAATTATAAAAGTGAAAAGAAGTGATTTCGCCGGATTCAAAGGCTTTCGAGCTTAATGGGAAGTACAGTTTTCTGCCCTTATTGTTGGCAGGTTGGTCACAAATGGCGAAGTTGTAAAGTTTAGCTGAAGCAATTTGCAAAACTAGTAATCAATCAAACCAGCATCGGCATTGCGCTGCGAAATGATAAGGAAAAAATGAGGATTCTTAAACTGGTTGGCTTCGAAGTCAGCTTCTTTACAATTTGTAGAGAGGATGTTTGAAGATTCATAAACATTTATTGCAGTTTTTTGACCTGAAAATGGACCTGTTGGGTAAGGTTTGTTCAGAAGTGTGCTGTTCCGGTGTTATCAATGGTTGATAGTAATCGAAAATCGGAACCATAGTCTGTTGGTATAACGCCGATTTAGGATGCTGAAGAGAATTTTTATTGGACCACACATTTCAGGTAAATTATAGATTATGGTGTTCTGACATTTGTAATCGTGAAATCGACCGTCTCGGATTTGAATTAAATTTTGTCAGTTTGTTCGTTTTAGATTAAAAATTAATACCTCCCGTCCCCAAGTGGCACACTTTAGATCCATTTAATTGAAGCAACAGGGTTACGACTGAAATTAGTCATTTTTCGGTTACCACAACAGCTTTGCAACAACCACGTTAGTAGGGTCGATTAAAACAAGCGCTCCCATTTTTAAAAACTTATGTATATTGTGTTCGTTAGAATGTGCTTTATCAAGTGAGGTAAGTGTTCGAAGTTTCAATCAGAACGGTACTGTCTATTGCTAATTTTTTCGAAAATATTTGGTTTAGAAAGACTGACGTGCCCAGCCATCAACAGAAGATGGGGCACCGACCTTTCAGAAGAAACTTAACGTAGGATGGCGGCAAAAAAACCAAAGATTTTTTTAATCACGCAAAAAAAAAATAAGATTTTTAGGAACTTTTGCTTGAAGTTTAATCGTGAAACTCGAATCAGGGCCTTTAATTATCACCAAATTTCAAACAAAACAGAAAATCTTTTTTCTTATTATACATTGTTTCTTATGCCTCTGAGTTTCGTATGTACAACTGCACAGTGATTTTCATCATAGTATACAAGTTCAATATATCGTGAAAATAGAACAGCAGAAAGTGATTTTCAAACCCAGAAGGTGATATTCACTTCAGAAAAAAAAACAATTTTAAATGCAGTAAATGAAAAGAAAAATCTTATGTCCAACAGCTGAACGCAATAGATGCTAAATAACAACATAATTTTTTTTATTGATTTTCACTGCTCAAACGTGAATATCAGTTTGTTAAAATATCACAGGGCGCTGATATTCTATATTCTCGTGCATGAAGTTCATGCTTGCTGTATATAGTTATTATGTACGTTTGATCAAAGCAAGCAGATTTTCAATGCAAGGTAGACTGATAATCCAGAAGTTTGAACGTTATGCTGATGAATATTAACAGCACTGACTCGAATTTATTCTTGCTTTTGATATATACGTTGTTATTTTCTGCGCAAAAACCATCCAAAATAAAGCCAAAACCGAAAAAAAAAATTTTTGCCCGTTTTCGGAAGCTACATTATTTGTACTTCCATTTTTGTTTCGTACAAGAAGGGTTAACACTCCGTACACTCTTTTTTCGAGTTCTTTAGGCTGTAAAACCCACAGATAATTGATTTTGTACAGAAATTTTTTACTCAAATTTAACAAAAAAAATTTGCCCCCCGATTTTTAGAGCCAATTTGGAAGGGCGGGGGGACAAAAACTTTAAAAATAATTTGCAATGGCCTAAAATTCGACTTGTCATTGGACTACAATTTGCATTTAAATTTAAATTTGAGTTCGAACCTAATCTTGGACTTGAAATTGGAATTAAAATTGGTACTAAATTCAGTCCAATTTTGGCTTGACGCCTGGCCTCCTACTAAATTGGAAATTGAACTTTGAATTGAACTTAAAATTGAACTTCAATTTGGACTTGACCTCGAAATCGGAAGTAAGCTCAACTTGAAATTGGACAAAAAATTGTACTTTAAATGTTAGTTGAAATTAGACACAAAATTTTACTTTAAATTGGACGTGAATGTGGACGCGTAATGGGACTAAATATTGATCTTGAATTCGTAAAATTGAGCTTGACGTTTTAATTAAATTACACTTAGAGTTGGGCTAAAAATTTGAAATTGGACTTTGAATTTAAATAACATTTAACATTATGCTAATTTAGACTTGAAATTTTGCTTCAAATTGAACTGTAAGTTAGACTGTAAATTGAGCTCAAAGTTGGACTTAATAGAATGCTTGAAATTGGATTTGAAGTGGGCATCAAATTTAAACCAATTTAAATTAGCAGCTTTAGCTTCACTTCAAATTGAACTGGAAGTTAGATCTAAAACTGGAATAGGACTGAAACTGAACGGCAATAGGAGTTGAAATGAGACATGAAATTGTACCCGAAATAAATTTTAAAACGACATGCAATAAACGTGGTGGGAAAGTGGCATTGACGAGGACTAAGTTTCTGAAGTAACAGGAAATATGAACCGAACTTTTTCGTTCTTGAAGGTTTATCATTCTAATAATGGAATCTCGCCAAGGCAAATCCCTAAGTGCCATACGAATGAACCTTCTCTGGATGCTTACGATCCTTAGCGTCCACGTGAGCGGTTGATGTAGCCAAATTACACTTGAATTTTCAAGTACTGGAGGGACTAATGCGCAATACACGGATTTTAGGCAATAAGGGTCCTTGAATTCTCTTCCAATTTTAGCAATGAATCCGAGCTGTAGGGATGCTTTGGAAATAACATTAGAGCAGTGAGTATTGAACGTAAGTTTAGAGTCGAGTACAAGATGCCGAGGTCATTGACCTGATCAACCCTCCGGAGGCTACTTCCATCAATATTGGAGTCAAACACAATCGGGCTGTGAATGCGATGGAACGTGATTATCTCACATTTGGCTATACTCACAATCAAGTAGTTTAACTTGCACCAGTTCACAAAGGCATCTAGTAAATCCTGCAGCCGGTGACAATCGTCGACAGAGCGCTTTAAGATACAGTTTGAAATCATCGGCGTAAACAAGTATGGAACCAGCTTCGAGTAGTAACGCGACGTTGTTGAAAAAAAGGATGAAGAGTAAAGGCCCCGTATTACTTCCTTGGGGAACACCGGATTTGTTAGTAAACACAGATGAAACGGTAAATATGCGCCAAGCCAACACAATAGTCGTTGCGAGGCTTCTAGACGCTGCAGTTTTCGCAAGAGGATGCGGTGGTCAATCTTGTCGAACGCAGCCTTCAAATCCGTGTATACTGCGTCCACTTGTGCTTTTTCTTCGAATTGCGCGATGCAAAAGGAAGTGAAGTCGAGTAAATTAGTTGAAACCGACCGGCCTGGCATGAATCCGTGCTGGTAGATGGATATGTAGTTCTTAGCACGATTGAGGATTGTGGTGCTGACGATAGTTTCAAAAAGCTTAGGAGGCAGCAGACAGGCTTGTAATACCTCTGTAGTTTTTAACATTTCGGCGATCACCACGCTTGTGGACGGGGAACATATAAGATTGTTTCCAGATATCAGGAAATCTGCCTTGCGTAAAGCACTTGTTAAAAATGCGACAGAGTGCAACAGATAATTCTGATGCGTAACGGGAAAAAATAACGGCAGGAATTCCATCAGGTCCAACGGAGAAAGATCGCTTCAATCTACGAGCAGCTTCGACAACCATCAATGGAGTTATTTCAAAGCTATCGAGGTCGACTAGTTCTTCGGGAACGTTCAACTCAGCTAGTTCAGCTTCAGCGTCAGAAGCAGACACCTTCGCGAACACAGAGGAGAAGAAAGATGCAAACATTTCGCAGGAATCAGTGATGGAGCGTGATTCTGACTCGTCAAGATAAACGTTTGTCGGGATAGAGGTGCATTTCCGTACACGGAGAACATACGACTTGTACAAAGAAGCATTAAGCTGACGATACTCGTCACTAGTACGCTTGAATTCACGTTTTGATTCGGCGGTTCTACGGCGACGATGTTAACGTAAATATGCGTTACGAGCACGTTTCAATGTACGTAAGCGGCCAGTACCCCATGGCGGTGTGCAACGTTTTTTAACGAATGGTAAATCAGACCGGAGCCATACGTGAATAGTGTTACAAAATATGCTAGCCATATTATCCAACTGTCTCGCATTGAATAAAATTTCTCAGTCGAAGACCATTAAAAACTGTAAAAGCAAGCTAAAATCTATTTTGCGATAATTCAATTGTCGACGTTCACTTTCGGAGGGCATATCGTTTTCCAAACAATCATTAAAGGCAGGTAATGAGATCAACAAAGGGGGGTGATGAGTGTCAACAGGGAGCAATGGGGCAACACACGTTTCAACGGATACCACATGCTCAACCGAATGAAAAACCAAATCTAGGACTCTACCAAGCTGATTACGCTCCAAGTTGGTTTGTTGGAGGTTGAGAAAATCCAGACCGTCGATTAAAACAGCACTCGCCGCACTAAGTTGCGATGTGATAGTGTGGCGGATCAAGTCATCATTGTAGTCCCAACCAATGCGTGGTTAATTATAGTCGCCGCAAATCAAAATACCGTCGATTGTACTGCTTTTTTAACATAATTCACGAATAGAGGACACGTGCATCTCGATTACAGCGGGATCTTGGCTCTTGTCGGGAGGGATGTACACAGCGCCTAATAAAATTTTCAGACCACGGATGTTCGCAGTAACACTGACCTGCTCTACGCTACTTGCATGCACTGAAGTGAGGACAACGCAAGGATGTTGCCGGGCGACAGCAATTAGAACTCCTTCGAAGCTGCGCTTGTCACTATTGCGAGAAGAACGATCGCAGCGAAAAACATTGAACTTTTCGCCGAACAGCTGCACTGAGTATATAGTATCGTTGAGTCCAGTTTCCCTCAGAATGATGACATAAAGACTGCAGTCGCGGCTTGCCAATTAAATATCGTCCACTTTTGTTCTCAGTCCCCTGGCATTTTGATAATAGGTGTAAATATCGTTGGAGGAATACTGTACGCAGCGGTAGGATTAATCGTATTTAACAGATACTCTTGTTTATTCATGCACTGCTACGAGTTTGTATTTAGCTAATAGCCACGGTCGTCGCTCTCGCACATCATTGCACCCTGAGCAACTGATAGCGATCATTTGCAAGGACTCACACTCCCACCCGCGTGTAAAATCGAGGGCGTAAGATAAAGAAAAAAACAAAAAGTAATGCAAAATCTGTATCCCAGTATGCCGCTAGCCCCCATGGGCAGCTGGATGCTCACGAGTTGTTTGCCTCCTGAGTGGTTATGCGGAAAGACGCTACGAGACTGTGCGTTTTCAAGTTTGTAGGTAGTAAATTGTTTGCACACAGCAATGCCGGTTGTTTTTCGTTTATTCTAGGGGCGCCATTTTGAGAATTTGCGTGGAGCGACAAATTGACTAGCGCCGGCCCTGGTCAAAAAGTCAGAAAGTCATAAAGTCAGAAAGTCAAAAAGCCAGGATGTCAGAATGTTAGAAAGTCAAAAAGTCAGAAAATCAGAATGTCAGAATATTAGAAATTCAGAAAGTCAAAATGTCAGAATATCAGAAAGTCAGTTAGCCAGAGAGTCAGAAAATTAGAAAGTCATAGAGACAGAGAGTGATAGAGTCAGACAGTCAGAAAGTCAAGGAGTCAGAGAGTCAGAAAGTCAAGGAGTCAGATAGTCAGAGAGTAACAGACTCATAGAGTCAGAAAATCAGAAAGCCAAAAACTCAGAAAATCAGAGAATCAGAAAGTCAGAATGTCAGTGAACCAGAAAGTTAAAAAATTAAAAAGTTAAAAAGTCATAAAGTCATAAAGTCGGGATGCCAAAAAGTCAGAAAGTCAGAAAATTAGAAATTCAGAGAGTCAGAATGTCAGAAAGTCAAAAAGTCAGCAAGTCAGCAAGTCAGAAAATCAGAAAGTCAGAAAGCCAGAAAACAGATAGTGAGAAATTCAGAAAGTCAGAAAGTCTGATAGGCAGAAAGTCTACAAGTCAAAAAGTTCAAAAGTCAGAAAATCAGAAAGTCAAAAAAAAAAAAAACAGAAAGCCAAAGAATCAGAATGAAAAGTCAGAAATTTAAAAAGTCAAGAAGTCAAACAGTCAGGAAGTCAGAATGTCATAGAGGCAGAGAGTGATAGAGTCAGACAGTCAGAAAGTCAAGGAGTCAGAGAGTAACAGACTCAGACAGTCAGAAAATCAAAAAGCAAAAACTCAGAAAATCAGAGGGTTCCACCTACTATACCCCTGGTCCCTGGTCGAACCACTGGGGACCGTCTGGGGTGGGTGCTCACGACCTCTTTTCACACCCGAGCACGAGCGTGAGTCTCTTACGGCTCAAGGTCGGCTCTGGCCTAGTTCGTTAATCAGGACTTGTGATAAGTGTAAGAAAGGAAAAAGCTATATATAATTTTAACCTTTTAATTCCCTAACTTTTACAAGAAGCTGTGTGCGAGTGTAAGAGTATGTGTGGGTGGTTCAGTATAACTTACTGCTGGCGACGATGATGACAGGGCGACGAGGATGATGGGGCGATGACACGGGGCTCTTCCAGGATACTTCGGGATCGCAGGCTCGCAGTAGATCCCAACAGTTGGCTACTTCTTATTTCGATGGGATTACGCGTGCGATCCTTCTGCGGGTCCTTGGTGAACGATTGATGTGTGCCGGCAATCACAGATGCCAGCAACTGGCTGAACCTTGTGCCGGAAGGTGACACGTGGTGGGAAGGCGTAGAGACGCCGATCGAGGGATGCTCTAACGGTAGGTCGATTTTAGTGAATGGCTCTCCTGGTAACGTCAAACGGCAACACGTGGAGGACGGCTGGACAGTAGCGGATCTTCTACCTCACAGTTTTCCGAGATATGCAATATCGGGCGGATTTGTAAGCATCCAAGCTAACCGCTACTTCTTACGTGATCCGAGAATGGCCTTACGGAATCACTTTCCTCGGTTAGCATCGGTTTTAGCCTTATCCAACGGGTCCTGATTCGATTGCTTTTTCTCTGTTTTCTAACTTTAACTCTTTTTAAATACTTGATCTAGCTATAAGTTTTAACTGAAATTTTAATCTTCATTCTATAATCACGTGTTTCGTCTTTTTCGATGTCTTTCTGTCCGCGGTTCGTTACCAATTACCTTTCCTGCTGAAATTGTCGCTTAATTTCCCTCTTACTCGCCATCTCTTTCACTATTCCCTTCTACTTCCTTTTCAAACCACCCACTGAACTGAACTTGAACCGGTTCAGTTATCGTTTTTCGTGTTTAGTGTAGTGTGCGCTTAACTCTAACCCTATTTGTTTTGTGTATATTTGAAATGGCCGTATTTAGTACTCCGGAGACTATTTAACGAAATCGATGACAAATCATACCAATTATTATTTTGACAACATATATACAAATGTTACGAACGGTAACAAAGGTCAAAGAGTCAGAAAGTCAAAAAGTCAGAAAGTCAGAAAGCCAGAAAGTCAGAAAGTTAGAAAGTCAGAAAGCCATAGGAATTGAGAACAACAAAGTCTGAGAGCCAGAGAGTCAGAGAATCAGAGAGTCAGGGAGTCAAAAACCTAGAAACTCAGAATATCAGAAAGTCAGAATCAAAAAATTGGAAAGTCAGAAAGTCAGGAAGTCAAGAAGTCAAGAAGTCAGTAAGTCAGAAAGTTAGAAAGTTAGACAATCAGAAAGTCAGACAGTCGGAAAGTCAGAAAGTCAGAAAATCAGAGAGTAAGAAAATCAGAGATTCATTAATTCAGAATCAGAGAGTAAAAAAAAGCGAGTGGAAAAAGAGGAGGTGAGAGAGAAGGAAAACGATAAAATTAATACGAAAGACGGAATAATGCGGACAAAAAGAAAAGATTTAAAGCGAGAAAGGGAGAATGAGAAAGCGAGAGGAGTGAGAGACAAATAGAGAGAGGAACGATAAGGAGATGTGCAATTTGATAAAGGAGAATGTTCCTACCTTTTATTTAATGCATTTCGAAGGATAGTAAACTGAAACGTTACGTCTGGAAAGAATTTTAAGTGTCCTCATTCTACCGAATCATGAAATTCCGGTAACTAATTCCAAAAAATTATACAAAAAATGCTCCGATTGTGCTCAAATTTTGTATATTTGACACTTATCGTAAAATTTTAGACTCGAGTTTTTTATTCGACGGTGAGATTAACCCTTCCCGGATTACGCTGCTTTCGAAAATCATCATTTTTGTTTGGGCATTGGGTAAAATGGGCAAGACGCGTTGACAAAATGCCGGACAACTTCCTACTACCACCTAGCCATCTACCACCGAGAAGATGGACCGTTATCAACTGTAGTGTGTTAGAAGCAAGCAGTCGGGTGCCGGCCGTCGAGCAAGTGGTACGTTCAGTGTTATACCACACCGGGTGTCTTTTTTTAAATGTTTTTCTTGTGTGGAATAACTGCCGCTCTCTCCTGCTACATTATAGTTGATAACGATCTATCTTCTTGGTGGTAGAAGGGCAATCTTACCAAATGATTCCCGTAGGCAAGAGAGCGTACGTGTACGTGTACGGAATGGTTTGAGGAGGGGAAAACATAGATATGAGACTATCTAATCGAAGAGTGCGGCTGTAGTTTAATTACTAAAACACTCGGGTACCAACCGAGAGAGTGTGGGTTGGAGTCCCACTTGCCATTTATTTATTTATTTCGTCAACCGATGTAGACTAGTATAATGCATATACAGTTTCTTACACAGAAGTCTTATAATTAGATGGTGATTAAAAAGTGTTCTTATTCCTTTGTTTCGTTATCTACGCGTTATGATTACGTATTGAATTAAAGTGATGTTTAAGTCGATGCCGAGACATTGTAAAGTCAATGGTTTCGCAGTATTGATTGTACGCTGCCATCATACGATTTAGTGGACCGAATTTTGCATAATTAGTTCGATAATGGCTTATGGCAAATAAATTTCGATTACGAAGTTGCCGGGTAGGTGTATAAAAGTTCAGTTTTGATAAAAGTGTTGCTGAGTCAATACGGTGCGAAACGATATCGTTTACAAATGAGACCATTGCATAAATACGACGCTCTTTTAATGATTGTATATTTATAAGCATGCAGCGTGCTTCGTATGATGGAAGAGGAAATGCTGTCCAACCTAATTTACGAAGAGCATATAAGAGAAATTGTTTTTGTACTGATTCTATTCTTTCTTCGTGCGTGATTGAAAAAGGAGACCATACAATACTGCAGTATTCCAGTATTGACCTCACATAAGCAATGTATAGTGTTTTGATGGTGTATGGATCTGAAAAATTATAGCTAAAGCGTTTAATAAAACCTAGCATGTTGTTTGCTCTGTGTATTATTGTGTTATAATGGTCGATGAAAGTTAGTTTGGAGTCTAAGATAATTCCTAAATCCCTAACTTTTTCACATTTTTCTACAATTTGATTTCCTAATATGATTGATATTTCCGGTGTAATTCTTTTTCTGCTAAATGATACAAGGTTGCACTTTTTTACATTAAATTCTAATAAGCTTTTTTTACACCATATGTAGAATATGTGTATTTCGTTCTGGAATACATTGATGTCTTCTTCATTTCTTATTTCCAAAAAGAGCTCAGCAAAAAGCGGCATATATTAGCACTTTAAGTTCCTTGAGAATGAAGGAAATGTCGTTTACATACAAGATAAAAAGAAGAGGTCCCAAATGAGAGCCTTGAGGAACACCAGAAGTGACTTGAATTGGATTCGAGGTCTTTCCGTTAAATTTAATTATTTGTTGGCGATTAGTTAAATACGATTCAAGCCATTTCAGGAGCCCTGGCTCAATTCCAATTTTTTGCAATTTGAAAAGCAGCATTGGTATGTCAATGCGATCAAATGCCTTGCTAAAGTCCGTATAAAGTGCTTCTACATGGTTTCCATTATCCATTGCATTCAGTGAGTGGTCTATGAATTCCAGTAAATTTGTCGTAGTCGAACGTCCTTTGAAGAAACCGGGTTGCATTTCTGTAATTCTGTTTTTAATTTGAAGGAATAGTTTTTCATTGATAATAGCTTCAAAAAGTTTTGGAATGCAAGAGATAATGGCAATACCACGATAATTACGTACGTCAGATTTCCGGCCCGATTTAAAGATAGGCACCAGAAATGAGCTTTTCCATATTTTTGGAAAGATTCCGGATTTTAGTGATAAGTTAAAAAGCCAAAACAGAGGAGCAGTGAACTCTATTGCAAGATTTTTTATGAATACTGGAGGGATTCCGTCAGGCCCAGGACCTTTTGAGGCATCCACATTTTTCAAAGCCTGCAAAATATCCTGAGCCTGAAGTTGGTTAACGCCAATATCCATTGAAGAATCCGGAAAAAATGCAAAATAGTCGCGATCGCGATCTTCTTCAGAAAATGTTGTATAGATTTCTTGAAAAAATTTTGCAATAAGCTTACAAATATTTTCCGAGCTATCCCCAACATTTTCATCAAGATGCATTATGGATGGAAAATTGTCAGATTTTAGTTTAGTTTTCACGTAATTAAAAAAGTTTTTAGGACTGGACTTTATTTAAAATTCAATTTTTGAATTGTACTCTTCAAACGCATTGCTGATTGCAAAATTTAGCTGGTTGCATACGTCCAAATATCTTGCTAAATTTTCAGTACTGGCATGTTTTTTATAATTTTTATGGGCCTTTTGTTTGCGATTTTTCAAGTTCTTAATCTTACTGTTATACCAGACTGGACTTTTTGTATTTTTGTGACGTCTTCTTTTCTTTAACGGTATGTTCTGTATCATTACTTCTAATAAAATTTTATAGAATGTGTCTACAGCAACTTCGACATTTTCTTCATTCTTGAGAATAAGTTGCCAATTAACACAGTTTAATCTACGTCTAATGTTTTCATAGTTTGCCTTTTCGTATTCAAAAACTTCTTCGAACTCGCAATCGTTGGGTCTATGGTATTTGTGTATAAATAAAGAATATTCAATTGCTGTGTGAAACGCCTCATTTTTCCATAGTGGATTTAATGATTCAGTCACACAGAAGTCTTCATAAATGTTCGTAAGCAAAAAATCTAGATAGCAATTTTGTTGGTTTTTAATATGGTTAATTTGGTTCAGCCCCAAATTGGCAGTTTTGTCGAAAATAAACTGCAGTGTTTCATTCTCCCCAACGATTGGGAGTAAGATGCATTCATTTTCAGAGTCTGGAATGCAGTCAGCATGGCGTTGATTGAAGTCTCCATAAATGTGAACTTTAACCTCGGGAGGCAGTTGTGATAGAATGTGTTCGGCAATTTGGAAAAATGCTTCGTAAGTTGTTTTATGAGCTTGGTCTGGAGGAAAATACACCGAGGCGAATACATGTGTTTCTCCTGCTAAATGTGATTTTACCCAGACATGCTCGAATTCTTTAAATTTTGTTGTCGTTATAATTTCGGAATTGAAATTAGACGACAAAGCTATGAGGACTCCGCCACCCGACTTCTTTTGAGACTCAAGAAAATTTCTGTCGTCTCTGAATACGTTAAAGGCACTTCCAAAAATTTCTTCACTTTTTACGCTTTCATTCCAGCTTGTCTCAGTTGCCAGAATAACAGAAAAGGATGAGCTATGTAAATTTTTATAAATTTCCTTCATTTTGGCTGGACTTTTCATGCGATTGAAATTTTGACAATAAATCAAAATTTCAGTCACATTCTGTTTTAGTGAAGAAGTTGACGGAAGAGGGTCGGTTGAAGAAATACTTAAATTAGTTACCTCTTTCTCAAATGACCAAATATATTTTTGACCTTATCGAAATTTCCCAGTTTCATCCAGTTTACCATTCTTCTCATCAAAGTGGCAACAGATTCAGAGACAAGAAAAGAAGATTAAAAATCTCCATTTTATTTTAATTTTTTCAAACTTGAAAAATTGAGAAAAACAAATTGTTATGTTACTGTTATAAAAATAGCTGAGGTTTGATCCAATATTATTTTTGCAAATCTCATTAAAATACCTTTTATTTTCAATTGGTTCGGTTTTTTCAAAGATTATGGTTGGGTTATTTAAAGGTTTTCAAGAAAGTGTCTAGGAAAAAATGCACAAAATGTCCCGAAAAAGTACAAGTACCCGACTGATTAAAAAATATATGAACAGCATATAGCAATTTCTACGACACTTGGTTCAAGAGGTGTAATTGATTCAAGTAAAACTATAGAGCAAACATCAGAAATTCTGTCCTTGGCCCACAGTAACCGAGCTGCGTCGGCCGGAACAACAACGCCCTTTTCTTTTCGTGTCGATCTCATATAATAGCAGACCGAAAAAAGGAACCCAGAACATTATAGCAACTGCGAACTGTTCAAATTTATTTGAATTATCTTCCGGTTGTGACTCCGCGGGTGGGCGCCCGTGCCCGAAATAAGGAACAGCGTCCAATTGCTGCCCGCTCGTAGGACGGTGAACCAGGAAGGATTGATTTGATGTGGTTCGTAATTTATTTTATGACGTTTTTTTCTGCTTAATATCCTAAATCGATGAATAGTTTGAACAAACAATCGAAGCAGTAATAAAAAAACATTCGATGGAAAGTGAAATTGAAACCAATCAAAACAATTTCCGGAAACGACCAGCGAAAGCTTATTTCTACGATTGCGCAACGTACGCAGATAATTTCAAGCCGGAATTATATTTACACAATTATTACCTCTAAATTGCATAACTGCATGCAAACTTCCGCTTGAACGATCTTACGGCGCGTTGTGCTGTCCGTATCAACAATTGGTGCAATCGAATGCGATAACTGATAGTTACAAAATAAACCGCGCCTTTCACTACTATTGCACTGCTCAGCTGGTGCGGCTTAAAAGAAAAGTACCATCCCTGGGGCACCCCGAGAGCAAAGAAAATACAATCATTCAACAACCGAAATGGCACTTGCAGCTTATAAAAATCGAATCCTAATCAGGTTCGCTGGATTTTACTGCACCCCCTTCCGGACTTCGGGCGCGGTGGGTCGATGAAAACGATGGCTAGTTGTGCAGCAGTTGCCTTCCCGCAGTTACTGCTCAACTGCCCCAACGGTCTGGAGAGCGATTTAGGGCAAACTCATAAAAAAAAACTTTCGAAATTGGCCTCAACGACGGCGACGACGACGGGGGTAAACTTTAATAACGGGTGAAGAATTTTTCCTTTCTACGTTTGCAGAGCCCCGATGGCGGATCAAGGCCAAACGCTTCCGGTTGGGTTGAAACCGCTCGTCGGTGGGTGGATGACCCGGTCGCTCTTCGGTTGCTCATTGATTGGGACATTTCCCTTAGAAATAAAATAAAAGAAGTTATTAACATACAATAAAAATGTCATAAAATACAGTTTTATATGGAAAATAAAATACCGCACGAGGGAGAAACGAAACACGCCTGACGTTAGTCAGGCGGGTTAAAACTGGATACAGCGGAAAACTATAGCGTACAACTTACCCTCCTCCGGAGCGAGAGAAAAGGCCATGGAAGACCTTCGCCGCAGGTGTCGGAAAGCAACACGAAAATACCATCTTTCCCTGCGAAGACATTCGCACTGCACCGTACACTCTGCGTTTCGAGTCCTTGCATCACATCCAATGAAGATGAGAACTCAAGTAAGTCCTCATGCAGGACACCAAAAATGAGAAGAAAAAAAAGTAAAAAATCACTCAAAACATTCCACGCCTTGGAGATCCTTTTTCGTGTTATATTTTTCGACCCTCGGTTGGTGCATTCACCGCAACCACCACGGCGGCGGCGACCGACCGACACGCCGACCGACGAGCTGCTAAACGGGGTGTCCCCGTTTTCGTACTCGACATCCGGTCGTTTTTGTGAATGACGACGACCTGCAAAAGAAAGAAAAAGAAGAAAAAAATGTCACAAAGCGGACCGGAGTTCTAAATGTTAGACAAATAAAAGGCTCGCTGCCATTCAAAGTTCGCGCCGAGGAATGGGCTTCGATGGAACGTAGGGGAAATGTGTATAATGTGCCCCCCCTAAGAATAAATGGATATATCTCCGTTTTACTTCCCCAAATTAACGTTACAACTACGTGTATATGTTGGTATTTAAGCTGACAACCAATTGCAATTGGTTATTTCATTTAGTATTGTGGAATAAACATGCTAGGAATTATTTAATAAAAGCACCTAAATGTTGTGTTGCTCGTCTGCGCAGGGTAAAATGCCCCACCTGCGGTATAATATGCCCAATGCGGTAATTTGAGTATTTCTACCAGTGACAGACCAACTTTATTTTGTAGAAAGTAAAATTATTTCCTTTGTTTTGCAAAATATCGTTATTTTATGTAAAATAAACCTAGTTTCGGCCTTCTGGTGCACTTTTTCTTTTCTGCATGGGGCACATTATACTGCAGCTGTGGCGTTGTGTACCGGGTAGTTGAATTACCTAGAATTTGGACGTTGGTAATAAATTATTCCCACCACGGTTGTTCTACAATACTAATTGAATTAAATAATGGCAATTGGCTTCAACTTAGATCTGTTTACCTATGTTTATAGCCACATTTGCAAGGGTGGCAAATTGCACCACCGCAAGTGGGGCATATTGGCCTGCTTTTCCTTATTTGAAAAAATATTAAATGCTAAAGCAAATCAAGCGTTTCATACCGTTATTTCTGGCGGGGATGTCTTTTTGAAGTTCACTTTACGCAATCGAATCGCAACAACCGGTTATTTACAGATTTTGACAAGAAAATAGCTTATGGAAATGACACCAAAAGTTACATCGGAAGCTGCTCAAAAACAAATTTATTTTTGTTTTGTTTTTACAGCATGTGACAACTGTCATACTTGCATAGTAGGCTAGTTCCATCAAATACTATGGTTTCTGGATGGTTTTACATTTTAATTTCGCTTGTTTAGCGAAAAACGAAGGGGGGGCACATTGGCCAGGGGGGGCACGTTATACACAATTCCCCTAATAATTTGGATGCGGAAAAAAATCCGGATTGATATAAGGCGGGGAGTGGATGGAGTTGTTTTTTATAGGTAAAAAGGATGTTTTAACGAGACACGAATGGTTGGCAGACGAACACTTCAGATATGTAACGCTTGAGATTCCTAAAATTGAGTTTTGTGCTGGCTGATATGAAGTACACATACACTTTATCATAAAATCAATTCTAATTATGGAAATTATTTTTTTAATATCAAAGACGTAGGATACAACTGAAAACTTCTGAGTTCTCAATACTATCATGGTAACTCTAATATATATATATATATGTACCCAGTTTTTTCGTCTGAGGGGCTATTTTAATTTAAGTGTTATGAAGTGCTAATATCAAATTCCCCAAGCGCCGGTTAAAAAGTTGACTGTCCCGGTGATTGGCCGTTCCTTTCCCTCGAGAGAAAGTCAAAAATATGACAAGTATCCAAGTCGCCAAGTGGGTCAGCTGTTTCCCCAAAACAAAAAGAAAGTCTAATCAGCAAATGTACAATACGGTAATGAACTGTCGTCCCACGGCGGCAGATTGCAAGTAGCCGGTTGGAGGAGAACAAAAAAAAACCGGTCGGGAAAACCGGCAGCAAATTTCCTTGTCTTGTGGCTAGACTCTCTGCAGCAGCAAAGAAAAACAAAGCAGCAGAATTCTAATTTTTCACCGGGTGCTTGCACTCCCTGTCATCGTCGGCGAGAGGAGCCCCTCCTTACCGGCCTTTCCGAACCATGTTATTATTGCTCTCATTCAACACAAAACCTAACACTCCTACTCGAATAGAGCAGGTACCTCGCCACAGATAGGAAATGGGAGTGCAGGCTCTGGCTAACCCTTTACTCCTCTCTGGTTGTAACTCTCAGCAACAGGAATGTAACGCATGTCCTTTAAGTTTTGAATCACTATTCTGTTCCGACTGCTTATGATGGCCGCCGCAGCATGAAGTTACACACTCCACCGGGTTCGTATCATTTTTGCCGAGGAAACGGAAAATTAATTAAATTAAATCAAGTAATAATAAGTGGTTACTGCACTGCTGTTGCCACACTTCTGGGAAGTTTTTTTTTTCAAACAAAGGTGACTAACAGACAGACAAACCATGCAGATATGACACGACGCTCGGTGTTCTAGCAACTAATTTCGTAGACTAGAACTGCCGTCACAGGGGGAAACTGAGAAACCCATGTTTTGCGGGTGCAATGCTTGGCAACGTTTTCCCCTGAATTGACTGCGGCTGAACAACCCAGCAGAAGAAGTACCAGAGAAGCAGACGCCCGGTCTGTTGTAGATTCTGAACAGAAGCTCGACCGAGCGCCGCCACGGAAGTACTAATTCCTTGTTTTAACCTAATTAATATCATATTACGATTCCCGGCGACGACGGTGCCAAGGGAATGAAGCATTGCGACACCTTCCTGTGCTGAGGCGCATTCCCTCTTGGAAACAGCGTCGCCTATTTTGCGTTGGTTGATTCTCAACTGTGCGACATGTGTGCAACTGAAAATCATTAAATTGTGACCTAAATCAGTGCTGCTTCGCAACATTAGTACATTTGGCATGATATTATTTTATAATTGCTCGAGTCCTTATTCGAACTCATTCCAAACATTTTGTTGTGTTCTAAATGTTTATTGATTTGATATTTAACCATTTACTCGTTACTCTTTACTCTTTACTCTTTACTCTTTATTCTTTACTCTTTACTCTTTACTCTTTACTCTTTACTCTTTACTCTTTACTCTTTACTCTTTACTCTTTACTCTTTACTCTTTACTCTTTACTCTTTACTCTTTACTCTTTACTCTTTACTCTTTACTCTTTACTCTTTACTCTTTACTCTTTACTCTTTACTCTTTACTCTTTACTCTTTACTCTTTACTCTTTACTCTTTACTCTTTACTCTTTACTCTTTACTCTTTACTCTTTACTCTTTACTCTTTACTCTTTACTCTTTACTCTTTACTCTTTACTCTTTACTCTTTACTCTTTACTCTTTACTCTTTACTCTTTACTCTTTACTCTTTACTCTTTACTTGAGTTTACTTCTTACTTGAGTTTACTTCTTACTTGAGTTTACTTCTTACTTGAGTTTACTTCTTACTTGAGTTTACTTCTTACTTGAGTTTACTTCTTACTTGAGTTTACTTCTTACTTGAGTTTACTTCTTACTTGAGTTTACTTCTTACTTGAGTTTACTTCTTACTTGAGTTTACTTCTTACTTGAGTTTACTTCTTACTTGAGTTTACTTCTTACTTGAGTTTACTTCTTACTTGAGTTTACTTCTTACTTGAGTTTACTTCTTACTTGAGTTTACTTCTTACTTGAGTTTACTTCTTACTTGAGTTTACTTCTTACTTGAGTTTACTTCTTACTTGAGTTTACTTCTTACTTGAGTTTACTTCTTACTTGAGTTTACTTCTTACTTGAGTTTACTTCTTTCTTTACTTCACTATTTTCATTCTTCAGTCTTCTGTTTTATTTTACATTTTTGTCTATTCTACTTCTTTCTTTGCTTTACCTTTTTCTTTACTTTTTTTTCTTTCTTTGTTTTTATTTTATTTTTTTTACTTATCTTTACTTTAGGCCATTGCCAATTATTTTTAAAGTTTTTGTCTCCCCCATGAACATCCAGCGACTATTGGCGCAGAGTGCAAGGATGGAAACCTGTTGAATGACGAGGTTGTGGTGGCTGCCAGTTGGAGGGAGCACTTTGAAGAGCTTCTAAATGGTACAGGTAATGGAGAAAGCGTCAGACACAGAATACGAATTAGGGAAGATGGTCCAGCTGTGAAACCACCCACGCTAGTTGTAGTTAAAAAGGTGATAAAAGAGCTTAAAAATGGAAAGGCTGCTGGGAAGGACTAAATTCCGCCTACAAGGTACTCTCCCGTATTCTGTTCAACAGATTGAGACTGTTATCGGAATCCTTTGCCGGCGATTACCAGTGTGGTTTCCGAGAGAAAAGATCGACTGCAGATCAAATGTTCACCTTGCATCAAATCCTTGACGAATTTCGGGAATATCACTTGCGGACTCATCATCTGTTTGTGAATTTTAAGGCAGCGTACTATTTCGTGAAAACAAATTAATTATCGCAGATAATTTTCGAGCATAGCTTTCCGACCAAGCTTATAGAACTCTGTCGAACAACGCTAAACAATGCCAATGAATGCCAGAAGAAAGGTCAGCGAAAATAGTGTTCAACAGAGAACCTGGGTGAGTTCGTCGGCTGCGAGGTAGACCACGCACTCGTTGGGTGTGTGCGATCGAGGAAGATGCACGCGCAGCAGGAGTGCAGGGTGACTGGAGACTGGCAGCACAAAACCGAGAAACCTGGGAATCACTAATACATCTAGGCTAGGATCCGCTAATATGGATTGTCGGGCATTAAAATCAGTAAATAAGTAGATTCTCAGTTTTCAGTACAAGATGTAGGGTAAAATAAGCCAAAACACTACCTTATGTGACATTTAAGCGAAATACTGGTCTATCCCATAGGAACGGAACCTTCAACCCGTAGACCAGCGTTGAGAATCGCGGCTAACACGCTAACGGACGAACAACGTCACGTGCACAAGTGCCTCTACAAAACGAGTTAGATTAAACTTCTCAATTCGGTGGTTCGATTACCATAGATCGAGAAAGAGGCACAATTTGTGTCCATAAATAACCCAATCCACCAAATGGTGGAGTTCGAAGATACGTCGCTCGCTTAATAAAGGGAGTTGTGCAGTCTCTTTTTGTCCAGCGCCTCTAGGGTTCAAAGGTACATTGGTACCAGTGAGACATGTGCCCTAGCGGGTGTTGTAGGTTCGAATACGGTTATAATCTCAGATTATAGCTTGGTTCGACCCATGCACCCTCCAGCATTGGACAAAAGGTAGTCGGAGTCACAACGACTACTTGTTCAGCGTAGCTACTAATAACCCCCCCCCCCCCCTTGCCTCTCGTCTTTCCGCTCTTTCTCCTTCACAATTCCCAAGTAGCACACGTTGTCACAATTGAGTCGCAGCGGCTGATATGCGACAAATTTAAATGTAAAACGTCGGTTACAGTAACCTAAAATATAACAGTTGTGTAACCGAAATAGCGCAACTTATGTAACTAAATGTGGTTACATTAACAGTTACTCAATAACCAATATGTAACATGTATAGTTACAAAATGGTTACTATTGAAGTTACACATAAATTGTAAATTGACTTTCAATTGGTGGCAAATTAGTTATCTTGAAACTTTTATTGCATAGCGAAAACAATGCAGCAGGTTTTTTATTCCAATCTATGGCTGTCAACGTCAAGCAGTAAATTTAACTGTTGAATATAGAAGACTGTATAAATTTCGCTTGTTATTTCAACACAAATTTTAATGCAGTTTCAAATTTATGGTGAAATGCATGATTCTAGCTTTGAAAAATTCACGCGCTCTTATTTAATCTAGCTTTTCGTTACTTACCTCTTTGAAAAATTGATTTTTTGTAAAACAAATATGTACTAATATAAAAATTTTAATTTTAATTTACTGATTTTTTAAATTTATTCTTAGCAATAATGAATTTGTGGAGCATTCACAGAGAAATCATTAAAAAACAAATTGTTTTCGCTATCACTTAGTAAAATTCATAGCCATTTTGCCTTTGGTTTTAACTACTACACCATCTTCCTTGAAGTTTTGTATCGTTTTCGGCATATTGCATGAAATGATTTTAAGCAGACATTGTTCATGGATATCGGGAAAAGGTGTTTTTTGTGATTGTTGTGAAAAGAAAGTGTTAATTTAATATCAAAGAATAGTTTCAGTTTGAATAAAACAGTTTACCAGCAGTGTTAATCATAGAAGGTTACATTTCAGTTACATTCTAGTTGCACGTAACCTTAGCCTTCGACCTGGTTACGCTATCGGTTACGGTAACCAATATTAAATCTATTGTGGTCACTTATTTCTTATGTCGTCATTTCTAAGTTACGCTGTAACCTATTTTCATTGCCGGTTTCGTTTCGATGTAACTTGATCGTTTTGACGTTTGAGAATAATCAAAATTTGTTTACTTAATACCAATGTCTGTGCGGAGACGATTCCAAGTACCATCAATTAAGTAAATAAACGCATTTACAAGAGCATTTTACTACTCGTGTACCAATTGTTTATCTGTACCATTAGTAAAATTCTTGAGATCTAGTTTTTGCTTAATCCGTTCCGTTGTGTTTACAAGGAACCGTGAACAAGTTGTGGCGAAAATGTTACTAGCCGACTTTTTATGACTTCGTAACTGCTCGTAACGGAAAATTAACTGTTTTACGACCAGTAAGTTGATGACAGTTTGGAAAAAGGTTTCATTTGTGTCACTTAATAACTATTTGGTAACTCGTAACTGATTGGTGACTGTTTTGCGACGACCAAGTTGTTGACAGTTCGAAAAAAAGGTTTCAATTTGGTCATTTGGTAACTACCTGGTAACTTTTTGAGATTTTTGTCACTAGAAAACTAAAAAGTAACTATTTTTAATTTTATGTAACCTAACTCGTTACAAGTATCCTAAATGTAACTGCTGTGCAACCTTTTTGTATTTTTTTATTTTTATGATTAGTTACAAGTGCTACTTGGGTTGTTATAGAACTACCGTTTCAAAAAATATAAGAATGGATTAGGAATAAACAGGAAAATCACGGGATATAGATCAAAAATATTTCGGGATGATGGCCGGTGGGGTTCACATCCATTTTCTTTCGGTTGGTACCCGACTGTTTTACTAACAAAACTACTGTCGTCGCTGCTACTAGGCACAATTTTTTTTGCTTGAATAAAAAAATCTCATTTTTTTTTGCCCAGCATTGGAAGGCCAAAAACTTTATAAAATATTAGTATTGGCCTTACTTTTTCCTTTAATATTCTTCTAATGACTTTCTTTGCTTTATATAATAAATAAATATATATTTATTTATTCATTTATTTACTTCACTTTTTTCTGTCTGCTTTTTTCTCTCAAATTCTTTCTCACAACTATAAATTCACCTTTACGACTAGTTTCTCAGACCAGTGTCGAGTTCAATTAGGATTTCAGTTGCTCAGTTTCATTGTTTTTCCTAATTTTTTTAGTCCTCACTTTTCGCTTTTGCTTTCTTTTTCTTTAGTTTTCTCTTTGCTTTTTGCTTCTTATTTTTCTTTTACTTTCTACTTTTTCCATTTATATCTTTTTGTGTTGAGTTTTTTACGTTTAATTCGCTTCTTTTTACTTTTTGCTCCATACGTTTACTCTGTATTTCATTTCCTAAGTTTTTTCCTTGCTGCTTCTCTTCGTTTAAGTCTTTTTCCTTTTTTCTCTTTACCACCTTTTCAATTTACTTTAATTTGTTTTCAATAATTCTGATTCTTTTTTAATTAATTCTTCATAATTTTATTTAGCGATTGTCTGTCCAATACATGAAGAAAATTGTAAAAGAAGGTAATGAATCCAAAGTTTTGATAGTATCTCCAGGGCGAGACAAGACGTGAAATGGACAGAGCCGGAAAGTAGACAGGGAAAGGTTATTGAAGCTACACTTATAGGTTCATAGTTCGTCCCCTTTTACCAAACCAACAAAGTTGTTTCATAGCTTTCTTCTACGATTTCCTACGTCTCTTGGAAAGACTATAGTTATAAAAAATTATTCAAATTTGTGATTTCATTAATAAGTCAACACTTTTTTCTCATAATAGCTTTTTCTATTTTCTCCTTTCGATTTTTTCTTTTTACTCGCTACTATACGTTCTACTTTACCCGAAGAACGTAACCATTCTAACCAACAGACAGCCTACACGCCTGGACCAAGGAATCAACCGACCAACAAACCAACAGCCAGCACACAGCACCGAAAGCATTCAATCCCCTTCCGGTTCATCGGAACACGAAATTGGTTCTCGTCGTTCCGAGAAACGCAAACAAAGGAATAAACTAGTACCCAAAGTAACAAGGATTGTTTTAAATTCGCTTCCCGCTTGCCGTTTGAAATGCGCAAAGTTTCTTTCTCCTCCTCCTCCCTCCCTTCACTCACCGGACGGGGACGGGGACTGCCTTTCGGCTGCACTAACCTAAAATGGCACCGAAGCGACAGAAGACCATCGTCACTGCATCAAGCATCATGTTTCTCCATCAAGGATGCGAATTTCGATGCTCGCCCCCTCCCCTCGCATTTCACCAACCAACCGACCGACACCGTCCGACCGGTTCGGTTGCGCCGCGTTCCGGTTTGTTCGCCGTTTTTCTTCGGCGTTCAGTCGGATGCCGGGAATTGGTTGCGAAAGTAGTTCAAAGAGCCGTCTCAAGCTGCAACTCCAGGCCCTGAAACAGCAAGTGCGACTGAAGAAGAAACTTATTTCAAGTAGGACTTGTGAAAAGTTGTTTCCGCATCGTTTCTTGCGAAAAGTAGGTACGTAGTATTGCAAAATTGTGCTTCAATTTTTCAGTTTGTCTTGAAAATGAGTGCGGAAATTTTATGCCAACCCAACTAGAATACCTAGCATTTGATGCTAGACTGGAGAAGGAAGTTGGCTTGAATTCCCTTTCTGCTTTCTGGCAAAGTTTCCAACGCTTCCATTTCATGCATTTATGAATTCGTTGAACTGGCATGATTTGTGTTGTGAAATATATTTCATTCTCACCGCTCGTGTTCGAATAAATAATTCAATAAATATCACGGAATTCTAGGCTATCCAGATTATCGCCACCGAAGGAATCGGTGGCTCCTGCGCTGCGTTGGCTGGTGGTGGGTGGGGAAATGTGCTTACATAGCATTACCCTAGATTCAGTTCTCGCTCTCTGCTGCTAGTCTGGGAATTGAGTTCCACTCGGGGCCAAGTACGAAAGCATGATCGGAATTACAAAGATGCTTCGATTTCCCGAATTCCTCACCCGGTCTGTCGGTCGGTCGGTCGGTCGGGTGGCGATAAATTGTCTCACGATTCCCACCGTACAGTTCGGCATTGTCAAAAGGAAAACAAATCCCGGAACTTCCATTAGGGGCTCATTTGAATGCAATCTGAATCCGATTCCCGCTGAGTAAGGTTGAACCAGCTGCTGGCTGGGAACTGGGCAGGGTTGGGAACGGAGAAGGACAACCGGCAACATTGGGACGACCTTCCGCGTATGGTGCATGGCGCACTAACAAAAACACGGAAAGCACAGTGACGACGGATGCCGTCATTAATGTTTCGCTTTCAGCCCCGTTTTCCCATTCACCTTGCGTCCGCCGCGGCCATCCCGTTCAGCGCGAGCTGCGAGCTGCGAAACACCAAATAATAATCATAATCATCATCATAATAGTGAATTTCGAATTCACCTCACACACGGCCACACCGTCGCACCGGTTTCGAAGTCAGTCTAGCACCGATGGAGTCACTTGGTTAGTCCTGCCGGTCGGTTGGTCGGACGGCGGTAGGAACCACAAATCATCAAACCGTTCCGTGTCAACTGAGTCACTGCTGGCACTTCCGTTGCTACTACTAACTGCTTCTGTTGGCACACTAATAGGCCTCAGCGATTGATTCCCGGCTCGGTCGGACCGGCGACAGGTGCCAGCGACTGTGCTAACCTATTGCGAACTGTCAACATAATGGAATACAAACCAGCCCGGTGGTCTGTGTGACGTGATGACTAATATGTTAGCTTTCCAACAAAAATTTTTTACCGGTGGGTAATAATTACAATAAAAACTAAAAAAAATTGTTTCTTTGAATGTTGAAATTTGAAATTTGAATGTTTGCATTTATACCTAAGTTTTCCAGCTGATCAAATTTTTACAGGACTTTTAGTCCTTCATGTAAAGCTGATGTGTTAAACTGCGTATGCATCGCCGTGATATTGCTTATAATGAGATATGACGAGAATCTCTCAGCGTTACTTAGGTCCTTTTGAATTATAATTTTCAGTGTGATATAACTAATTTATAATGAAATAAAACTTTCTTGTTGATTATGTTTCTGTAACGCACTTCCATGGGCAAAACAATCAGAACCGCAGTTTTATGTTGAGCAACAAAATACTTTTATATCTTCATATATAAAAAGTGAAAGAAACTGTGTAATGTATAAAAAAATCAATTCTGATAAAACAAACATTTCCTTCCGGGTCCAGCTTATGTACCTACTACTAACCTTCATGATCGTAATATGTACACTCCCCAAAATAGAACAAAAGACGTAAATGATATGTAAGCTATGAAAATGAATGTAAGCAACTTAAAACACTAACATTAAAAAAGTATTTTACTATAGTACCCCTTGAAAAAGACACCAACAAAGTGTCGAAACGTCGGGAAAACTTCAAACCTATGCCTTGATAAATTTCTCTGAAGACTGCCCTGCCAAATATCAAATATCAATATTACTTGTCTTCTTGTATCAAATTTATAGGAATGTTTCAGAACATTTATTACCATACAGTAAATTTAAAATTTGCGTGACAAACATTTGCAAAATGTCAAGCTTTGTCGAATTGAACCTGCATTCGTAGTCCTACGTGAGCCTGTCGTTCGTGCCCTTAGGTACAGGCTTTTATACTTTTTTTGCCATAAATCGAGAAGCAAAAATGCAATCCCCAAAAAAAAAACTTGAAAACAGACACAATAAAATGAAAATGATAAGAATGTTGCACAAATAAGATACCAAAATGACACAAAATTAACCTAAAAATGTCTAATAATACAAAAATATTTCAAAACATATACGAAAGTGACGCAAAAATTAAAAAAAATGGAACAAAAATGATAAGCAAACTATTCCATAAATGAAAGCAAGAAATTATGTCACCTAACATAAAATAATAACATAAAAGTGATAAAAATATAATACAAATGCAAGAATGATACAAAAACGGTATCAAAACGATACAAAAATGGCAAGAAATTATGAAAATTTTGTTCAAATAAACTAGGATTATGCCGCAGAATTTAACAAAACATGATAAAAAGTCATGCAGCAAGTCTCCATACATGTATTGCGACATTTACACCTATTTATACAGCCCCGATTAGCATAATTATCGCAGTCGAATCTCGCATATGATTTCGCTCTCGCCGTAAAGAATTTGCCGTTTTTTTGGGACGAGAGACTTCTGTCATTTTTTCTGGCACACTTTCCTAATACAGACATCAAATTGGGCTGGGTTTGATCGCGCTCGTAAATAATTTTGTTTGAACGAACCAAGCAAAGACCTCAAATTGGTCTAGGTAAATCGTGGTATTAAAAAGTCTTGTTAAGACGGGGAGACTTTGTCATTTGTTTTGGCTTACTTCCCAAGCACAAATTGAAAGCAAATTGGTCTAGGTTCAAACGTCGCAAAGATTCTTCGAACTGTTGGAACAGGGAGATTTAGTCACTTTTTTCTGAAAAACCCGATTTAATCCACCTTGTGGTGAAAGGAACCTTTGTTATACCATCTTATATGTCATTTGTTATGGGCATTTCCAGCTCAAATATTATTTTTGCTTTGTATTTGAATTTGTAATTTTCATAAAACTGACAGAGTCAAATTATATACGTATCACTTTGAACTAAATTCTTATATAAACTGTTTCTTAGGCCCAGCCGTTCTCAAGTTATTCAGATGTGAAATCTAAAAATTATCTATTAGAGTCAACACATGCAAAGTATCCGATAACCGTGTTATCGGATTTGAACCAAATTTTGTCAGATTGTTCATTTTAGGTCAGAAAGCAAAAATCTTAAATTTGGTGCCGATTGATACGATTAGTGGTAGTACCCCCTTTTTAAAAAAAGATCCGTTTTGTCAAACCTTTTTATTTTTTACCTACAGATAAACATGGAAGTCTCGACCAATATGTCAAAAGGTCCAATGTGCAAATGAGAGATTCTCTTTGCGTTTCCTCTCTTATGCTTATTATGGTGGCGTAAATACATTTCAACCCAATTATTCTAAAGGATAAGCTTTCTAATAACACCAGTAACCGTTTCATGCAAAATAGACGCATTCAGGTGCATTTATGCCGCCGTAATAAACCTAAGAGACGAGATGCAAAGAGAATCTCTCATTTGCACATTGGACCTTTTGAAATGTTGCTCGTCAAATATTAGGTTTAGAAAGAAACTATTTTCACATTCAAATTCCAATTCCAATCGAAAATAGTCGAGTAAAAATGACTTTTTTTAGCGTTTTGAGCTGGAAATGATCATACAGAAATCGACACGTCTTCGTAACTTAATTCAACTGTTTGTTAATGCTGTGCTAGTTATCATCCATATGCATCCTAGCGATAAACAATCTTCAGTGTGTATTTTAACCTACTAAATAACTTTATAGAACATATGAAAGTAATGAAAACAGCGTGTACAGAATTTTTGAGCAGAACTAATTTTAAAGTTGCTGTTAGTCTCGGGGTACAATGCTAGCCTAACAAGCCAATCGTCGTATGTTCGAATCTCGACTGATCGGTGCCGTTACAGAGTTAGTAGGATCTTTGTCCTAGCCCGTAATTTTCCTGTACTCGATAAAGAAGGGTCAAGTTCTGAAGGATGTTTACACCCATGACTTTGCTTTGCTTGAATTTAAACTGGTTTCTTTAAACAAATCAATAAATTTCGCAACCAGTAAGAGATAGATAGTTACTATTTGCAACAAAGTTGCTTATTTTAGTGTGTTCTACAATTTTTGTGAAGACGCTATTTTTTTGGACGCGTTTCAAAAATAAAAATTTGTGTCACCCTTTTAAGCGGATTCACGGTCACCCTGAAAGTGTAAGAAAATGTGCTATATTTTATTAATTAACTGTTGCAAAGAAACACCCGTTGAAAAATTACACATTTTTACTATATTATTCTGTTTTTGAGGTTTGGTCCCATTAAAGGTTTGGTCATTAAGGTTTTCTTGAATAAATTTCATCAATCATTTTTAAATATCTTGTGACCAGTAGAACCAATCCTTATGAAATTTGGTAAATACATTTGCAGTGTTAAGACCTCTCGTTTAATACTACAACAATTGAAACTAGATACATTATCTTGGTTAAAATCGCTATAAAGTATTGTAAATTTTAACGTGTAACTTCAATTGCTCATAACTTTCAAACTAAAAGTCCAATCAAAAAACCATTGAATACTGATCTATCCGGCTATATTACCTTTCAAATGAGACTAATAGCGCATAAATCGGCTCGGCCATCTCTGAGAAACAGGCGATAATTATTACCTTGTCAAAACACGTTTTTAAGCATAACTTTTAAACTACTTGTTTGTTTTCGATAAAACTTCCTGAACATTTTTATAATTTAGCAAGAGCTTTCCTTTGGTACTAAGATCATTGAAATCGGTTGCGTGGTTCCGGAGAAAATCGTGTCACGTGGTTTTCACATTTTTGCTTATAACTTTTAAACGAAACATCGGACCATGAAGCAATTCAATAGTGATATACTAGGCAATAATACCTTTCAAATGAGACTAATGAGGCATAAATCGGTTCAGCCATATCCGAGAAACAGGCGATAGAAAATGAGCTGCACACACACATACACACACATACACACACACAGACATTGCTCAGTTCGTCGAGCTCTATCGATTGGTATATGTGATTCGGCCCTCCGGGCCTCGGATCAGTTTCGCGTTTTTCGACCAATTTTTAAACCTTTGTTATATACTATAACAAAGGTAAAACACGTTAAAATTATGATGACGTTTCCAGCCAATCACAAATCGACGATTTCCAGTTGGACAATGCGTCATTATTTATTAATTATTATTAATTATTATTAATTTTTCAACAATGCATACTTTGAAATCAATAGGTTTATTTGTTGGAGTTGATGCGTAGAACATAACATAATATAACGGACGGCAGTAGTTTAGTTAGTGAAACATTCGGGTACCAACCGAAAGAGCGTGGATGCGTGCCCCACCTGACATTGCACAATCCAATATATTTTGGTCTGTATCGAAGTTTTCCAGTATCAAATTAATCATTCTTCGCATCAGACACATCCTCCCTTTCAAAAAAAGAGTTTACGTCATGACCGCTGTAAAGCAAAGCCTAGATGCTACATTTCTTTATCGAAACTTTACCTTCTGTTTTTTATACGACAGACTTTGCAGCCAGCTGTTAGAGTGCAGGACAATTGCAGGATCAGTTGCTACGATCCTATTGACTCTAACAGCCTCTCCCAGTCGGGATTCGAACATATGACCACTGGCTTATTAGGCCAGCATCATACCTCGAGGCCAACTGGGAGGCTGACCGCTGTAGTCTGCCGAAATATGACCAACTCAGTCCGCGATCCGTTCTCCCGAATCTCTTGCCAAGTGAAGGCTTGCCCGGCCAGAAACTCCGCCTCAGGACAGGTCAGTTCTATAACTAGGGGAACCAAAGGCAGACGCAATAAATACGCATACAACCAAAGGTGCTTACTCTAAGCGTTTTCAAAGCCTAAACCACAAAAAAATCACTATCCGTAAATCCTCAATCCACCCATCGACTCGTACCCTTTTCCTCACTGGCCCAAACTCTGGACACCGCGTTTAGAGTCATATCCAAGTAAATAAAAAGAAGCTTCTGAAGTTAAAACGGTAAAAAAGCTGTTTATAAATTGAGGCCCAACTTGCTGAAAACTGCTGAAACTTTGAACTTGTTGAAATTGCTAAGCCAGAATCTTAGAATCGATGGAAAATGCCTTTGACATGGTCAGAAAAGGTGAAAATAAAGGCGAATGCTAGAAAAGGTCAAACAAGGAAATAATCCAAAATAGAACACAGAATAGAAATGCAGATAGCAATCTAACACAAAAAAACTGTTCTACTATCAATAAACTGACAGTCAATTAATACGAGAACACAAAAGGGTTATACAAAACATAGATGATATAAAAAATATTCAGAAATGACGTAAACACTGCGCAAAAATGATGCAAAAACTACAATTTGTTCTTAGATGTAAAACGCGTATCTCTTTTACCTTCGTTGCAATTTTATTTTCAACGTATTATATTGGGCGTTGAATTAGTATCTGAAAATTGCACGAATTCATACATAACGCATAGCACAGTAGATTACCGCGTGCGATGAACACGGTCTCTCTGGGACATTTCTGAAAACGATTCCAGTGTTAAAATGTATTCTCCGGAAAAACTCGCAGATATTCACTTTTCTTATGGCTTCGCTAATTATATAGAAACGACACCCGAGCAAGTGCGAAGAGCAAAATAATATCAAAACTATTTAATAGATATGGAGATACATTGATAACACATTTTGTTATTGAGTAGATATTTAAAACATTGTTTGTAAGATGATCTTAATAACTGATTTTGATATCATATCTTGTGGTCTTAAAATGACATTCGATATATTTCATAAAAAAAATTTATTGATTAAAGGGATTTTAAATTATAAATATTTTATAAAACAATTTTTTAATGTGTCATATGCTACTACATTTGTTATTCAATAACTTAATAATACTAAAATATGTTATTCCAAACTCTGAATACAGTCATGTTATTGCTTTGTTATTCAAATAACACAAGTAGTTATTCTTTAGGACTTAAAGGAACAAAATTTTGGCATTATTTTTTGTTATTTTACCAATTATGTCAGCCAAGACAAGATCAAAGTTTGATATGAGTTATTCGATTTCCATAACATATTTTGAAATTAATTGGCTCTTCGCTCCTGCTCGGGCAGCCCGGCAAGAGTATGACTGTAGAATTTGTGATCGTCGGCTTCCTAATGAAGTAAGTGAACGCAAAATAAGAAGTGTTCCTAACACCCTGTATTGCTATATCTGTATTGCTATGGAACCTGCTATGATAAAGTTTTTACTAAACTGATAGTTAACCGGATATAACAGAAATTAATCTAGGAGCGCCCATGGAAGATAGTTAAGCCATAGCACCTGATCTCCAAGAAGTCAAACGAGAAATCGGGCTACTGAAGACCAATAAAGGCGCTGGGAAGGACCGCCTACCTGCAGAGCTTTATAAACATGGCGGAGAAACGCTAGCAAAGGCTCTACGCTGGGTTATTTCGAGGATTTGGAAGGAGGAAAAGCTACCGGAGGAATGGAGTGGTTTGTCCCATCTACAAAAAGGGTGATCGGCTAGACTGCTGCAACTATCGCGGTATTACGCAGGTAAACGCTGCCTACAAAGTACTCTCCCAGATCCTGTTATGGCGGTTGTCACCGATAGCACAACGTTTCGTAGGGAATTATCAGGCGGGTTTCATGGGGGCTCGCGCAACTACGGACCAAATTTTTACTCTCCGACAGATCTTGCAGAAATGTCGGGAGTACAACGTGCCCACGCTTTATTGATGCTTTGTTGATTTCAAAGCAGCATACGATACAGTCGATCGAGACCAGCTGCAGCAGATAATGCACGAACACGGTTTTCCGGACAAACTGACGCGACTGATCAGAGCTACATTGGATCGAGTGAAGTGTTTCGTACGCATCTCTGGGACACTCGCGAGTCCTTTCGAGACGTGGCGAGGGTTGAGACAAGGTGACGGTTTATCCTGTATGCTGTTCAACATCGCTCTTCTACCAACTTCTAGGTAGCCAACTTCTAGGCTTTGCAGATGACTTCGATATCATAGCCAGGAACTTTGCGACGGCGGAGGCAATCTACGCCAGACTAAAACCGGAGTCCAGGAGAATTGGGCTAAAAATAAATGCGTCGAAGACTAAATACATGAAAAGAAGAGGTAATTGTTGACGGCGACGAACTAGAAGTGGTAGAGGAGTTCGTGTATTTGGGATCGCTGGTGACCGCGGACAACAACACTAGTAAGGAGATCCAGCGGCGCATCCAAGCGGGAAATCGAGCCTACTTTGCCCTTCGTGAAACGCTACGATCAGGAAGCATAAGCCGCCGCACGAAGCTAACAATATACAAAACGCTTATTAGACCGGTAGTTCTTTATGGACTTGAAGCTGTTGCGCTGCTCACGGAGGTTATACGCGTCCTTGCCGTGTTTGAGCGGAAAGTGCTGCGGACGATATTTGGCGGAGTACAAACTGAAAGCGGAGAGTGGCGGACGCGTATGAATCACGAACTACAAGCACTGCTTGGGAAGACTCCCATCGTACATCTAGCGAAAATTAGCAGGCTACGGTGGACCGGACACGTTGTAAGGATGCCGGACGACAGTGCGACGAAAATAGTCCTCTTCAACAACCCCACCGGCACCAGGAACGGGGGGTCCACCGTGAAACGATGGCTCGACCAGGTCGAAAGCGATTTGCGACTTCTGAGACGACTAGGAAATTGGCGACGAGTGACCCAAGACCGAGTTGAATGGAGACGAGTGCATGAAACACCACGAGCCACTCCGGCTCTATGCTGCAGATGAAGAAGAAGAAGAAGAAGAAGAAGAAGAAGAAGAGGAAGAAGAAGAAGGTTAGATTAAAAATAAATATCATTTGCATATTTTGCACGCTCAAAAATCGTTAATTTCATAGCGAAAATATCTAGTCAGTTTCATGCTCAACTATTTAGGAGGGCATCATTGCATATTCATTCTCGTTGCCTTGGTTACACATCAACAAACGACGACCATGGATTAGCGATTGCAATCGAAATTAATTGAAGTTTTTCTATAAATTCAAGTGATCATTACCTATAGACAAAATCTTCATCATTTCTTTATCAAAGAAAAAACTCGCGCGGTTAGTCAGTATGTTTTATGTGCGTCTGTATTAACGTTTGCGAATGCATCGATAAGTGGAAATGTATAAAAAATATTTGAAAAATCGACGACGAACAAATGAAAATATAGTGCTGAATTCTAATTGCAAACCAATCTCAGTATTTAGTGAAATTTATTACCCAAACAGTAATAAAACCTATAGAATGCAATGTTTAGTGCTTTGAGTGGCAAAATCCTGCTGCTAGCAGGTTAATTGGCCCAATTTTTATTTTTTTGCAATTGATTCCTGACGCCATAGGAGTATGTTTTAAGTGGAAAAAGAAAAGGGAAGGGCATATTGGGTGGCTGCCGTTCCAACTGCCATAAATGTACTCTGATGACCTTGTTGTTTGAAACATAAACTCGTTCATAATAATTATGTCATTGGATCGAACATTTTAGCTTGTTCATACGCATTTCTAATGATATATTGCGAGCCTAGTTCACTTGACAGTTGAATGAGCTGATGTCACAGCAAAACTTCGATAGTAATAAGCAATAATTGGATCGGCTCTAAAGTCCGGCCGCGTTTGATCGGCTGCGGGAATCCGTGCGTAGCACCATAATTAAGTTAGTAGCCAACTTCAAAGCCAACCGACTAAATCGGGTCAATACCGATAGTTCCGGACGGCAACCACACAGTAAATCAAATCCATCATTGCGTGTAATTTTCCCCATAAAATGCATTGAAGAGGAAAATCCTTGTGAGAACAGTGGCTTTCCATTTGCTTGCGTAAAACTCGTCTCACCGAGCAAAGTCCCCTTCGGTATAAAGCCGTTACAAGCTGTGTACAACTGTTACACGCGGCGTTTGCGGTAATCCACAAAAATGATCCACTCACGGGTATAAACAACACGCATAAAGGCCGGACGGACGCACACTCGCACTGCTCGACTCATTCGCACAGGAAGCAAGGGACAACAGCAGTGTATTTCGGTACAGTTTCGGTTTCGGTTATTCCTCCTGCTATTTACACGGTTCAGCCGGTCCAATTCTTCTCGTTTGTCAGCAGGAAACATGGATTTAGGGCACAGAGAGAAAAAAAACCGAGTCAAGAGCGTGAGTGATAAAGCGATGATTAATTTTTATTTATGAATATTAGTCAATTAATTCAATTTAAAACCAATTTCCATCTAGTTTGCCTAGCTAAACCGTCGGTCGTGTTCGGTGCGCGAAGGCAAGCAAAGTCGGCTGGCCACATAGCGGTCCGCCAGCTTTCGCGCTGCCGCCGCCATGCCGAAGGGGTCTCCGATGCTCTTAAGTGGATTACACGGCTTGCCGTGATAGCTTTGCGCGCCAGCAGAACCAGGATCCGGCGGCGGTGCGGCGCGTTTTGTACGTGTAGGTTGTAGTACACACCGTTGCTGTTGTTGTTGCGTTGTGGGGCTACACTTTTTTGTTTCCTCTTGCATCTGCCGCTGTCATATTTTGTGAAGTGCGTGATGAAGCGATTCCGCCAGGCGCTTATCGCATTCCCATCCTACAAGCACCGCACCGCCGACAAACGGAGGAGGACGACGACGACGTCGACCATGACTGCGACGACGACGACGACGACGGCTACACGGTGTTGAGAGATGAGGTGTACATATGTAACGAATGCCACTTATCCGCAGTGGTGATGTAAATCTTTACGTTTCCTCCACCCACCGCCACACCAGCCGTGCTGGCAGCTGGCAACGGTAAAGTAGCTCAATATGGATTTATATCTACCCAGCTTCAGTGAGGACCATCTGAGTGGGGTCAGTATCTAAATTGTTCAACTTGAAACTGAAACGCTTTTGAGTTTTCTTTAAATGTATCAGCACACAAGCACTTCCCTTCCAATTCACGTTGAGTAATTGTGTTTTACAATTGCTCGATCAGCAGCGTTTGTGTAAAGAGGAGGAGAAAACAATTTTGATTGGCATGAGTTTTTAATTACGTTCACTCTAACAGCCGAAAAGATTGCAGTCATTAAAAACTATTAACATAGAAAAACCCTCCGCTGATAAATCACCAATAATAATGGTTCGGTAAGCTGATCAGCAATTTAAATCCGATGGACCAACCAACTTTGCAATTTTCTCGCAATTAGAAGTGGTGGGCTGCTGCTTAAGGCGGGGGGAGTATTCCTTTACCGTCTCAGCCATCATGCCGCAGGAGCGTTACTGGTTGGGTGGTTGGTTGGTAGGTTGGTTGCTCGCTCGGTTGGTCGGTGTGAAAAGTCAAAACACCAGCAGCAACAAAATGCTGAAGCAGAACCTGAACTGAAAGAAAACTTTTACATTCTGACCGGCCATTTTATCGAAGGCGAGAAAACGCTGATCAATCACAAGGAAGCAACGCACCCGAGATAGGTGGTGCAAGTAGGAAGGACAACAGGCGGGCGGGGCCAGGATGGCAACGTTCTACTTCCGGAGTGTATAAATAATGAGCCAACAACAGTCACCGTGGTGTGTATGTGTGTGTGCACACGGTACGGGTCCGGGAAAACAAGTCCATCCATTCACCAGAGGTGGGTGCACGGCACGGTCGAAAGTGCTGGCTCTGGAGTTTTTTTTCCTCCTCAGCCACCCGGGTTGAGGGGCCGAAGGGGAAAACTATGGGGGCAAACTTTCAGCAGACAGGCAATTTTTCCCGTGGTTCCCAGGGGCTGCCATCTCGGTGGACCCACATCTTTCGCAGTCAGCTAGGAAAATTCCTTTGTCCGATTTTTCTGCGGTCCTAGAGCCTCGGCTTGACAGCGGACAACGAGCGGTTGCATGAACCGCTCGCTTTGTTTTGGGGTGTACCTTTAAGTGGGTAATTAACTGAAGAATTCGTGTTAAATTTTAATAGCAACAACTGCCGGTTCAGTACAAATTCATTTCATCATTTAGTCCATAAAAAATTTTTGCAAACCCAGCAAAGCTCGAAATATGAATCTTATTTTATTGTTGAAAAAATAACTTTTTGGAGTCATTTCAATTTCAACCTAAACATCGTGACGTGATGTTTAATGGCAGCATAAACATTTTATCGATCCTTGCTGCTGCGACCTTTGGCCTGCGACCAACATCAGTCGCATATTAGTTCATTTCCTAGTTTGCAGTTTCTTAAGTGCCGCAGCCAACCAATTAGATGCGCCGAGTCGGTCGGTCGGTCGGGCGGTCGGCGTTAAGTAAGCATTCAGTGTGCCTACTGCCTGGTGTAACATAATAAGTGACACTTATTGCGATCCGCTGAATGCTGTTATTACCAGTTAAGTTAGTCTTCATCTTGACGCGAAGCATCAAAGCGTGCTGGATTTGCAATCGCCGACGCTGCTGACGCTGCTCAACGTGTCGGCTCGGCCGACGACGGTGACGGCGGCGACCACAGCCACCAACGACGTTGACGGACGGCGCGGCGTCCGGAGAAAACACTTGAGTAAAGTGAGTTTACTTACGTACGCCCTCTTCGACACTACTAGAGAGATAACGTGAATAGTTAGGAGTGATACGAACCAATAAGGTAAATTGGAACTGCGTAATTAATAGTGCTCATGGTTCAAACAAAATAATTACGGACCACAAACAGAGTGGCTGTTTGTGCCGAAAGCCTTTGCAAGCCATCTGTTGCGCCGACAGTGAAGGAATGGACAAGCGCTTTGCGTAATTAAGCGCTGTTTTATTTTTTATTTAGCTACAATTTATTGCACTGCCCCTTTAAAACACTTTTTGATATGTTATTATAGAGTAATACAGAAAAAAATTAATCAACAATTTAATGCTTCGAGTTCATGCTTTGTCAGCAACGCTCCTTTAACGCTTTGATGAAAATTGTCTTTACGGCTCTGAATTGCAAGACGCGGAAGCTGTCCCGGTTTTGAACAAACTATCGGCTCCTTTTAGGTAAGACAAATCGGTACTGTCTAGCTCATGATGTTCCCACGAATGCACTCAAAATAGCCAACATGGATTAACCACTGATTAACGAGAACAAAAAAAGTTAAAATAAAGTGACTAAGCCTCCCAGTTGGCTTCGAGTTAAACTAGTCTAAAAAGTTTGCCTTAAAAAAGTCGACTGGGAGCGACTGGTAAAGATAATTCCGATTCGGAGTTCTAGTCCTATTTTATGTTCAACTGTAAGTTCAATTCAAAGTCCAATTTCAGGCCAATGTCAAAGGAAGCCGAGGCTTTCATGGGGGGACTACGAACCAAATTTTTATCATCAGATCTTGCAGAATTGTCGGGAGTACAACATACCTACGCATCATATCCTAATTGATTTCAAAGCAGCATACGATACAGTCGACCGAGACCAGCTACAGTAGATAATGCATGAACACGGTTTTCCGGTTAAACTGACGCGAATGATCAGAGCTACATTGGATCGAGTGATGTGTTTCGTGCGCATCTCGGGAACACTCTCGAGTGTTAATGACCCATTATTTGGCGTGCCGCCTGCCACAGCCGGTAATCGTTGATGGCGATGCACTAGAAGTTGTAAATTAGTTCGTGTATTTGAGATCGCGCGGACCGCGGAATTCGAGCCTACCCTTCGTAAAACGCTACAAACAAGAAGCATCCGCAGCCACACGAAGCTGACAATGTACAAACCCCTTAGTAGACCAGTAGTTCTTTATGGACTGGAAGTCGTGACGCTGCTCACGGAGGACATACGCGACCTTGCCGTGTTCGAGCGGAAGGTACTGCGAACAATATTTGGCGGAGTACAAACTGAAAGCGGAGAGTGGCGGAGGCGTATAACTCACGATTTACAGGTACTGCTTGGAGAGATTGCTATTGTACATCTGGTTGAAAGTCGGAAGGCAACGGTGGACCGAACACGCCGCAAAGATACCGGACAACAGTGCGATGATAACGGTTCTCTTCAACAACCTCACCGAGACCAGGAACAGGGGAGGCTCAACGTGCAAGATGGCTCGATCAAGTCGAATGTGATTTGCGACTACTGAGACGATTGAGAAATTTGCGACCAGTAGCCCAAGATCAAGTGGAATGGAGACGACTGCTTGAAACAGCTAGAGGTATCCCGCCCAACTAGCACACTACAGGTCTATTTAGTTGAAGCAACCGGATTACGACTGAAATTAGTCATAATTCGGTTACTACTTTGTAACAACCGTGCTAGTAGGGCGGCCGCTGATAACGATTTATGTCCAATATAATAGTCCATTATAAGCAAAAATTGATTTAATTCCAATTCCATTCCCGATTTCTAGTCGAATTTCAAGTGCTTTGTTTTTATAAGGTCCAATTTCAAAGCAAAAACTAATTCCAATTTCAAGTCCCATTTTATGTCCAATTTCAAGCTAAATTTAATTCTAATTTTAAGTAAAATTTCAAGTTCAATATCATGTCCAATTTTACGTTTAGGTCCTGTTTCTATTCTGTTACAATTACAATTTCACCTCTGGTTTCAAGTCTAAAAACAAGTCCAACCTAATTTCGGTTTCAAATCCAATTTCGTGGCACAATTTTAAATCTGATTTAAAGCCCAGTTGAAGTCAAATATTAAGCCCAACTTTAAATAAAATGCCGATGTTCAAGTCCATATTCAAATTAAAATCTGAATTCTAGTCTAATATCCAATCTTATTTAAAGTTTAATTTCAAATAATTTCTCTGGTGTGCCACAGGGGAGTAACCTTGAACCACTGTTCTTTTCTCTTTTTATAAATGAACTATCAGCTCTTCTGCCACCTGGCCTTTTATGTTGACGATGTAAAAATTTTCAAGGCAATTTAAGGGGGCATAGTACTTTTTCAATTTAAAAAAATCGAAATTTTTTTTTTGATTATTTCGAAAGATTAACATTTTGACCATACGTGTTTCAAGTCATTTCGATGAATTCCAAAAATTGACAAAGTTACAGCTATTTGTACCGCGCATGTCTGGAGCGATTACACAGCGAATAAGAACTTCAACGTCGTTTTTCTCGAAACCAGGTTTTGAAAGTCGGTACCATAAATATCTCAAGAACGGCTCAAGCAATTCTCATGATTCTTTTTTTGTTTTAAAGCCAACAAAATTATCTAGTGTTTGACCCATCCTTTTTTTGATATTACAATTTTTGTATTTTTTTAAAGTCAATTTTTTCGACTAAAAACTACTACTATGTATGAATGTCCGCCATTTTGTTATGCGTTCGAATTTTAAAAAAAGGATGGGTCAAACACGAGATAATTTAATATACTTTCATGTCGTTTTGGAATTTTTCAATTCGGATAAGCCCCCCAGCGCCAATCCATGGTACCGTAAAACATGTTTTTTTCGAATGATCATGTTCAAGGAGCCGTAGGGGAGAGGGGAAGAGGTTCATATATGCAAACAAAATTGTAAATGTTAGTATAAAGTGCAATGTTTTGAATGCCAAAAACCCGAATCGATTCGCTTTTTGCGTTATCGAGAAAAAAATATTTGAAATAAGGCCAAAAATATGGTGTAAAAAGTACTATGCCCCCTTAAATGAACTTCGACTGCATTGAAGTGCAACGCGTTGTGGACGAATTTGAAGAATTTTTTTCCAAATTATTTTCTTCTCTTTAATTTTAGGTTTCATATGTTACTAAGGCGCTTAAGGAATTCCGTGACTCGTACTGTTTTCGATCATTTTACTATTTACCTGTAAAATCTGTGGAAATTTGGATCGCTCAGAAATTCGGAAAAAAATCCTACACGTTCGCTTTGCGCAGCCTTCCATAACGTAATCCCAGAAAACTTCCGGAACGCTGCCGTTTATTTAATTTGGAGACTCTTGAGATAAGACGTCATTCAGTTCAAGTTCATTGCTATCTGTAGTCACTAATATAATATAATAGTCCGTGAGAGGCTGACTTTGTTTTCGCTGATGTCTCTTACTACCATATATTTGGTTTTCGACGCATTGATTTTTAATCCAGGCTACACACATTTGGCATTTTTAATTGCAGCATCTTATTTATGACTAAAATTAGTCACATATCGGTCGCCACAACTAGTTTGTAACAACTGTGTTCCTCCTCCTAGTTTCTATTTTAGACATGGTGACATCTTCTAAGCCTGGGAGTTATGTACTTTTGGCTAACGATCGTTCCTCTCGTTTTGATGTACGTTTACCGAATCACACCATCAATAGCGATGCCATGCAGCACAGTCCAAGGACTCGACAGTGCCGCGAAACAAGCACGTAGCTTTTCACCCGTTCCGGGATAGCTTTGGTCAGCTGCATCAATTTATCTAGAAACCCGTTCTCGTGCATTTTCTGCCACAGCTCTTTGCGTTTGATAATATAATGCCCTGAAATCCACGGGCCCGTTGTACTTCCGACATTTCTGAAGTATTCGGTAATCGATCCAATGAACTGCATTTGCAAGTGGTTCCTTAATTTGTATGTAAAGTTCGGTCGGAAGTTGGTTTTCGGTCGGATAGTTTGTGGACAATTGCAGGTTAACTTTCGTTCCGCCGTTAAAACGCCATTGAGATGCTCAGCAAAGAACTTCCAGGTCAAGTCCCGTCTGCTTGGGAATCGGCCTATCCAATTCGCAAATTGGGTAATCGTAGCTGTGTTTCCAACTACCGTGGTGCCTCGCTACTTTGTTGCCTTGGCAAGGCATTAGAAAAACTAGTTCACAGCACGCTATACAACGCAGTTGCACCTGCTATCGCTGAGACCAAGCACGGCTTTATCAGGAACCGGTCAACAACCACTAATCTAAAGTATTACGGCTACACAGATTCAAAGATGTCTAAGCAAAACGACCTGTGGATTCAGTAAGTACAGCAGATGTACCTCAATCTCTGATCTCTGCTATTCTCTGTACTTTTTAACGATGTCTGCTATTTCATCCTACCAGGATGCAGATGTGAATGATCTCAAACTTTTCTTGTGATACAATATCTTGTGCGTATCTTTTGAGGGCCTTGGTGTGCTGCTAGACTCTTACATGTCGTTTAGAGACCGTTTTATTAGTTTTATCACAAGAATTGGCAAGAAGTTTATTAACCTAGATTGCTCTTAAGGCAATGCTAGAATGACATATACACATATACAACCCTACCCGTCGAGATTTGACAGAATGCTCAGTCTTGAGTTCTGTTGTCTTCGCTTTAACCTTAGATTATAAAAAAATCAGAGGGGTTGTGTACAAGACACGACCGCAAATATGTGTGACGCAGAACTACGTAAGTCTCTTTGTAGTGATAGTAGCATGTATTCATGCTTGTAATCATTCGATTCTTCATGTATACATGCTATATGCAACATATATAAATGCTATATGCAACATATATACATGCTACATGCGTTGTATGTAACATTTATCAAAGTAGTAACATTGTATACGTTCAATTCTCAAAAGATTGTGCATTTGAAAACAATTTAACAAAATCAAGAACACAAACTATTGCTTTCCTGCTACCTTACTGAAATTAAAGATTGTTTTTATTACCCATGGTTCCCCACGTTGAAGGAATTTTACCAATTCAATCCTATTTTATCAACAGCACATCTTTTCAATACACTTCTAATGAAACGGTAAGCATGCGTATTCACGGGAAACTAGCAGTCATTGACTTTTCGTCGGAAAGCCCAATTTCGGAAGCAGCTTTTCGGCCCAAAAGCGGCATTGTGTTTATAAAAATGTATATACAGGTATACCTCGATAGTACGTACACCTTTGCTTCGTTTAGCGTACGTATTACCGAAGTGTACGTACTATCGAATCAAAATTTTAGGTTTTGAAGCATTATTGTATTACGCATAATATTACATGAAATTTTCAAATTTGCATACACTTTTGTTTAAATATATATTTTAGCGGTATTGAATTAATATACCAATTAATTTTTAATTTTTTTAAATCAATGATTTTACCCTTTGTGAAGGTTGGAATGAAACAAATAAAGTGTTGTTGGAAAATGTACGTACTATCGAGGCAAAATGTACGTATTATCGAGGATACGTACTATCGAGGCAAAATGTACGTTTTATGGAGGGTACGTACTATCGATGGCACGTACTAACGAGGGTACGTACTATCGAGGTATACCTGTACTGCATTCTTTTTGCCAATCTGAACACAGCGAATATATTTTCATAAACCGAATTTTTGTTTCAAACAAAAAAACTGCTTTTGAAATTGGCAGCATCGATTATGACTAATTTCACCTTCATACAGAGTCGTGTTATAACCGAACACTACAGCTGTAGCACATTTTTCCAACACAGATATCAAATTCGCCGAGGTTTATTCGTCTCGCAGTAAACAATTTGCGATCTGTTGGGACAACGAACTTGTGTCATTTTTTTCTGGCACACTTCCCCAACACAGACATCAAATTGGACTAGGCTTAATCGCGTTCGTAAGAAATCTGTTGGTGCGAGGGGGGTTTGTCACTCTTTCTGGCATACTTCCCAAGCAAGGACATCAAAATGGTCTATGTTTAACTGCGGTGTTAAGAAATCTTGTTGAAATCAGGAAACTTGGTCACTTGTTTTGGCTTACTTCCCAAGCACAGATATCAAATTGGTATGGGTTTAGATCATCGCAAAGAATCTTTCAACCAATCACGAAGCGAGAATTCTGGTAAAAGATAGGTTCATTATTTTCAATTTTTCAATAGTTCAACATCAAGAACCCATACTTTTCTTCATTTGGGTCAATTCTTAGAAGATTTTCCGATCGATTGGTGTAAGAATATTGAAAATCGATCGGAAAACCGCGGAGCTATTAGCGCTCAAAACCTTTCATTTTTCGTGACGCTCGCATTTTTCGATTTTTTGGAATGACACCCTATCACAAAACTTGCCGTAAGACGTAGTCCTACGTCAAAACATTGATACGCCACTCTTCGCAGTTTCAATCGTCATTAAAGTGGCTTCTGACGGCAAGAGGGTTTACTAACCTGTCTTAGTGTTGGTAAAGCATTCTCAGAGGCACACGTTTGACAATATCATCTAACACTTGTGTAAAATGAGAAGGCGATACAAAGACTGTGATAGTATAGTAAACTTTGCCGCCAGTAGATAGTGTTGGTGGCATAGTTTTTACTCATGCAAGAGGAAATCAAAGATTGCCATATCTAGTTCCTTTACGGCCAAGCCAGCGCACTAGAGAGAGAGAGAGAGAGAGAGAGAGAGAGAGAGAGAGAGAGAGAGAGAGAGAGAGAGAGAGAGAGAGAGAGAGAGAGAGAGAGAGAGAGAGAGAGAGAGAGAGAGAGAGAGAGAGAGAGAGAGAGAGAGAGAGAGAGAGAGAGAGAGAAAACACGAAGCAAAATTTTCGATGAGAGTGTGGTTTTATTACATAGATGGTTTTGAATACTCAACTGTAGTGACATATCATATCAGGTACAGGTTTTACACACAATGATGTATTCGAAAAACTATGTTGAAGCGTTATTTAAGAAATATTTAAGATTTTCAAAGTGCTATGTTTTTCGATCGCACCAACGCTGTTTGATGCTTGCGCTGCTTCGGCCTTAATAATCTATGCTTTAACACTTTGTAACTCTATCAGATGCAACAACATTAGAGTAGAGCGGGGCATAAGTGCGAGCCCTTGACCTCTTGGTCCTGCCTCCACCCCATACGCCTCTTTGGAGTGGGAGGGACGACATATCTTTTGGATATTTTGAAATCCCGTTTCTTTATCATTTGCGCTCAAATTCTCATCTCATGCTCTTTTGTTTCTAATCGGTCTGACTTGTTGCGTCGCTCTCCCGCGTATGTCCATCACAGTATTGCTACTCACAATAACCACAATCATAGTCTGCCTACTACTGTTCATATTTTACCTGTCTCACCTTTGCAAGCAACAGGAAACGGTTCTGCCTTAGCAGACTAACTTTCCTTGACCTTAGCCAACTCACCAGTATCATTATCGCCTTCAGCGTAGTTACTCTTTCTTCTACACAATTTCCTCCATTTAGGCATGTTTGAAGTTGTCATCAATTTTCATGAGATATAAAGAAGCATAGGAATAAAATATATTTTATACTGATGCAATAACTCAAAATCTTCACATCAATAAATCATCTAAAGTAATAGTGTTATGCAACATAAATTCTCCATTTTTCTTATCAAGTGCCAAATTACCCCGCTGATGGGGCAAAAGTGCGATTACCGCAGGGCAAAAGTGCGAAGTTTGAATCCATGAAATTAGCACAGCAGTAAGTAACAAAACCATAATATCTTCAATCTGCGATGTGTTTTGGTAAGGAATATTATTAATTTGCACCTATCCTATTTTCCGCTGCCGTACTGCAGCTTCCATCAGATCGAAACTTTACCAAACGTTTGTTTATGTTTCAGCAGCGAATAGACACTGCTTTCCTTCGAGCAGCATCTGTAGAGCACAAGGTTTATATGACGGTAGATTTTACGCAGGGAACGGTAGAAGAAAGTAATGAAACAAAGAGTCGATAAAATCTAAGAGATTGAGACCATGCATGAAGAGGAAAGAGCGAAAGATGAGGGGATTAGAGAGGGTAATATTAAGCAACGCTTAAGAAGTTGTGTACCGCAATCTTTTATCCCAGCTGGGAGCTTCCATGGATCGAACCAAGCTATATCCGGAGCACTATAGTCAGATTCTAACTCACTCCTTCCACCAGAACATGTGGATCGCAGGTGGTAATGATCCACATAGGTGCTGGACAAAAGAGAGACTCCACCACCTTCTTATTAAGCGTGCGACGTATTACAAACTCTACCAACACTTTGCAGGTTGAGTTATTTTTGGACACAAATTGTACCTCTTTCTCCGTCTACTGTGGAAACCCGCGACGGTTGGTGAATTCCATAGGAACTTTGCCTTTCCCCGAACACCCGCGTTAAGAATCGCGGCTAACACGCTGACGCTGATAGACGAACAGTGTCACGCGCAGTACCTTGTAAGTCGCAAGGGCCTATAGTGTCGTCGTCCCGTCAGTAAAATGAGTTAGATTCTCGGTCCATGAATCGCACTTTTTTCCCGCTAGGCGTTTGATCAAAATACTCTTGTTTGATCAAAATACGGAAAAGCGATCTAAAACGCTGCTCCAATTTTTCAATAAGTAATATCTTCCGGTTGATATCGTGTTTGCCGTATAACAAAAAATTACATCAGAACCGCCCTAAAATAACATTTGCACATAACTCAGCAACTATGCTTCGTAAACAACCAAAGTTTTCGTTAGATTCAAGCTGTCAAAGTAGTCACCCATCCATGCCAATGTAGTCAATTTAGCCGGAATCTGCACCGATAAATCATTGAATCGCACTTTAACCCCTATCGCGCTTTTGCCCCTCCTTACTCTACTGATGCTTGTCTATGTCTTGAATGCAGTCTGGCATAGCTTTTCGAGTCTTCACTTACATTTATAGAGTAATTTACCACAGTTAACTCAACATACTCGGGCTCTCAACGAATCCCGGCCCGGATAAAAGAGTGTTCGTGACTTGCTCGCATTGGCTGTAGTTTAGTCGCACATGTTTTAACACATCCTGTCTGACGACCTGGGTTTTCTGATAGAATAAGTCGCGGCGTATAATATTATAATATTAGTTGACTTTTTTGTAATGAAAAATTAAAAAGAAGTGATTGTTTTCGAAATTTTATTTTTTCGATTTGAAATGCCCCTTACATATTCAGCTCCTGGCTCTCGTACAGTATCAAATCACTTTTCCGGGCTCTCGGATGAATGGTAGTAAGATGCTATAGAGAGCTATAGGAAAAGCCTGTTTTTATCAAACTTAGGCAGAAGTCATGAAAATTAAGGACAAGGTCGTCAGAGTCCATTTATGGCAGTCAGTATGGCACCGAATATTACCCTTCCCTTTCCTTCTTCAGTGTATCAACATGCTCCGATAGACTCGGGAAACCATCACAAAAAAATAAAATTAGTTCAACTAACCTGCTAGCCGTAATCAGATTTTGCAACTCGAAGCACTAAACATTGGTTTCTATAGGTTCTATTGCTTTTTGGGGCATAGCTTACACTAAATACTGAGATTTCTGCCCAATTAAAATTCATCACTATATTTTGACTTTTTCGCCGTCGATTTTTCTTTAATTTTTTTTGGCCATTCCATAATTCCATTCATCACATCACTCGCGAAACTTAACTTGAAACACAGAAAACTTTAATTTACCACCCGAACAGTTATCTGGTAAGATATTATAATGATTTTGCCCAAACTGTTCACTTGAATCGATATGAAAAACTTTACTTCGTTTCGATTGCAATTCCGAATCCGCGACCGTCGTTGTTGATACGTTACCAAGGAAACGGGAGTGATGCCATATTTACGTTGAGCGTGAAATTGTCCAACAATTTTCACTATTAAATTAACGGTCGTAAAGTGTCGAAAATATACTTATAATTCTCTGATATAAAAATTCACCGTAAACAACATTTTATGTGATAGAATTACTGTCGGATCTAGTTCAATAGCAAAAATAGATACGCGGATCTACGTTTCATAATTGTTCATAACAGATTATTACCTACTACTAGCAACTTAGCATAAACTTAGCATAAACAAAACGATAGTGGAAACAAGTACTGAAATCAGTAAAAAAGCAGCTGGCCTCTGACGACCTTCACCTTAAGTATAACAGAGTAACTGCACCACAAATAAAACATGATTAGTGATTGTTTTTCAGGTAGGTAAACGTTTCAACCCGGATTGAATAAACAAATTCGACAATAGATAAGTGAGAAATTTCGATTTTAGTACCGTGGGCGCTCCTAATTCTGCGCATTTTTCTTTATGTAAGTATTTTTTAACATTGTGCATAACTATGATCATTGCGTTATTTTTTTATAAATGTCTGTTGAATATTACGCCATTATTCACAAACGGGCCATAATATTTGAGTGCGAAATAATTTAACGTGAAACTGAAACTATTTTATATGGCAGAAAACATCGTCGTTAGCACCAACGCTAAGATCGTCCTTCTAGAAAATTAACAAATTTATGATCGAAATTCTTCGCAATGATCAAATTACCCAGCATAATTAGAAAGAATAATTAATTTTAGTCACGTTTTAGACGAAAAGAGTGATTGCATGCATTGCTTTCCTTAGAAAAATGCGATGCCATAATGCGCAGATTTAGGCACAGATTTTTTATTCATGTTCCGAATTCTGCGCAATAATGTATCCTACGAAGAAATCGCGAAAGAATACGCAACCTCACCCAAATGGCTGAGGTATAGAGGCATGAAAATACAAGTAGAATCTTTAACTTGCATTGATTGATGATTGAATCCTGTGCTGTGTTTCGGGGTCCGAACCTACGAGCGCCAATTCATGAAACCATGTCTTCTATTTTTTTTAATGTCCAACCTCATGGGGCTGTCAGAGAGTGTGGAAGTGGTTTCTATATGAAAACACAATTTTTAGTATTAGTCTAAAGTGTAATGTTCAGAATGCAGACAACCCAAATCAGTTCACAGTTCACGTTATCGAGAATAAAATATTTAAAATGAGGCAATCAAAATGATAACAATATTCCTTTGCCACCCGAACAGCACAAGAAGGCCGGATCATGGATATCATTATGGTAATGGCTAATGCCGGATTTTTTGTTGTGCTTTCAGCGTATTAAGACATAAACAACATGGCAGGAGTATTTATTTTCACTTTTTGGGTGCGCAGAATTAGGAATAAACATGCGCAGAATTAGGAACATGGGCAAGAAAGTGCGCAGAATTAGGTACCGTGGATAAGTTTACAAAACTCAATTGTTGGTCGACTTATAATTCTCATATTTTTTACCAGATATTATAGACCGTAGCACTACACGTTGCTGCTATCCACGTTGTTATTTTAAATCTTGAATACTTAGAATAGCGGAAGAATCATAAAAAAGTTTTAACTGCGCAGAATATGGTACGTTCACGGTACCACTAGAAAAGCACCATCTCTTAAAAAGCAACGGTTCGTACGGTGTCCTATTCATTTATATATTCCAACGAACACTAGTCCCGTTCATCGAATTTTATGATAAACTTTTACGTCCTCTAGCAGAACAGTTTTTGCAGTTTACCCAATTTATTTATTTCAATTTGTTTATTACTTTTTGCACTGTCCAATATGTTTAGTCTGCAATCTGTTCAATCCCGTTTATGGGTTTTCCAATGCTGTGCAAATTCCAGGTGATGATTCACTTGTCTGGTTCTATCATAATAATATATTTCGTTTTGCATTCAAATTGAAACAATATCTTCGTAGCAAAGATACTACAATGCTTTCTGTATAAAATACAAACAAAAGGTAAAATTTTCTTCTTGATTTAGTTCTGTTAACACAAAGGCGAACCAATGAGTGATTTATGTTCGATTATTTTTCAAACACAAATTGTCATTTGTAATACAAAAGTCTAATCTCGTGCGCATAGTACGGGAAACAGCTCCTGGTATATTATTATTGCATTAATATTGAATTATTTTAATCACCATGAGAACAGCTTCTGCAGCTAATTTAAAATTCTTTATAACTTAATATCAGCCAAAAATCTACGTTGCATTCGTTTGCACTCCGAAATAAATAGCACCCTTTAGCTCCCCCGAACTTGAGTGAGAAATAGAAGTTCTTCCGCTAGGTTCTCAAAAATAGTACACTTCTCTATTCCGGTTCCCGTCCCACACCGTGGCAAACTAGCTCCTTTCGTACATACTACACATAACTACTGTACAGCAGCAGCCGTTCCATGCAATGCACTGCATTTTGTCTACATTTCACATATGCACCAGCACACTAGCACAGGAAATTTTCGGGTTGGAAAAGTTTTTCACCATAATAGGAAACAAAAGCTTTCTCGCCCCCGAAATGCTATTATTAGCAGACAGGCAGGCAGGCAAAACTGAAAAGTGGGTGGGAAACAGCGCCTGGCCAGGCCAGGCCAGGCCTGGGGCGGAGTGCAGGGGCATAACTTGTTAGCAAAAGCGTTTTTTCCGGTGGAGCATTTCGTTAGGTCCAGGCAACGCAACGACGGGTCGGAACACATACGAAAATTAATTTCATATCTAATAAAATTCTATTACTGACTTTCGATTTCAAGCGAACAATTTCGCTGAATCAAATTTTCCTGACTGATTTTGAGTGCTTAAATGAATTTACCGAGAGCATAAAACAAGCCCGGAAATATATTTAGAAAATTGGATCATGATCGGCATTTTATTACACTTTCCTTTTTTTTGCAATAAAACTCGTTCCCATTTGGTTGGTTGGTTGGTGGTGTAACCTTTCGGCGGACCCAAATCATCTTCCAACGTAAATTACTTCCACAGAAATTGCATCTGCCAGTCAGTCATACATGTATGGGCAATGGGCATGGGCCATGGGGAGAGAACCGCAATGAAAACCTTGACGGAAAACAAAACGAAAACACAGCGCGTACCGTACCGTGCCGAGATGGGAAGGGGTGGTAAATGCCCACTCACAAGCCACTCGGCTGACCCTTGGCGTGGCGTATGTTACATTTTCTCCTTTTGCGATGGCCAATCGAGCGAGCGAACCGGCAACGACGACGACGGCGACGACGACGGAAACATTTCCGACCACTCGAGCAGCTGCCGTTCTTTGCGCTGCTGAATGGAACTACTCCTACCACCGACCGCACCGTGTTATTGTTCCTTTCGTTCCTGGCGGTCGCCGTTTCACTTCAGATGGTAATGTTATGATTTAGTGAAAGCAATTTCCATCTCTTGTCAAGTGCACACATCCCCGCAAATATTTATATCGGAGCTAAATAAAATAAAAATAAATCTTCCGACAAGCCACATTACTGCCTGTTCGAGTATTGCATACATACGACGACGGGCAGAGTGGCTGTGAGTGATGGACCGAGAACCCAAAAGACCTAGACAACATCCGGCTCTGACAGTGAATTCTCCCACTTCCCCAGTGCCAGTCAGTGGAAGCAAAGAAAACGACCACCCCTTTCGCCGTCCTGCTCCATCCTTCTCCTTCCTGCCTGGCTGCGATGTTTGGACGAACAACATCCATCAAGGGCTTGAGCCATAGCTTTTCCTCGTACCAAGAAAAATATTGTACAATTTTCAGTTCAGGAGCTCTTGTGCGAGGCGAAAAACTTCGCGACGAGTAAAATGTTTCTCGAGAGTTTCGAAAAGTCTTCACTATATTCCCTCTTGTGACCCTTGTGGGAACACGGTTCGGTTCTTCCTTACGTTTGCGGCGATTCGGTTCGAAACTGAAGCGTTTGCGGAGAAAGTGCGAGCGCGGGGAACACTTTTTGTGTGTTTCCACCATCGCCGCCATCGTCATGTTCTGTCTCGAAAGGACTTCGTTGAGTGCTACCGATGGATGGATGAGTGGTCCAGCGTAGGATGTCCACGGTCATTAATGTCACTTTATCAGCAGTTTGCCGCTACTACTAGGTACGTAGTGCGACTGTGTTCGGCACTTTCCCAAGGGACTCCCCCTGGGGGGGCACGGGAAAACTCTGTCAGAAACGAGATGGATTGGTTTATAAAAAGCGGAAGCTTAGAACGTTTGCACGTTTAGATTATTTTCCTACCGCTTGACAGATTCGAAAGTGTACGACGATAATCTATCAATTTCGATCAGGTTGTCTCGAACAATCGGCGCAGCCGATGTTTTAACTGGAAATGACATAATCTTGGTCGGAGTACGTTTCCCATTTCATTCCGAACAATGACTCATAATCAAGCGCAGAAATTGTGCGACGGCGACTCTTAATGATTTCTCGTTTGCCTCCCAGGAATGTTTCAATTTCAACTTCATCTAAATTGCAGCCCTCCACCACCGCACCGCACCGCACCGCACCGTGTGGTGTGTCCAGCGCAGCGGCCGACGGTGCAGTCAAATTTCGCACGTGCATGAAACTGAAACCCTTCTCATGATCAATCGCCTCGCCGGAGTTGGCTGGAACCGAAGGACCACAGCCAGTGCGCCGACTGAGTGTTTTGTAGGCCGATGCCTAGCCGAAGTCTGAACTATGAAATGATTAACGATTCTCTATTGTTATTATACAATCGCGCCTTCTCGCACATCGTCGTATGTTCGACCGCCAATGGAAGTTAAATTGCAAACATCGAGACCTCAGTGGTCAGCTCAGCGGTGTTCTCCACTCCGGACTCCCACTGCCCTCCCGGATCGGTCACGGCTAAAAGCGTGTTGTTGTTATGAACGTTTTGCTGTTTCGGGATGCTGCGGCCCGGTTCGGTTCGGTTCGGTTCAACTGTGAGTTGAGAATTCATTCCGAAATTGGAGAACTTCATGCGGCGAGCGCCATACAATTTTCGGACAGGCTAATCGTTCCCGGGGTCTTCCACCACATGTTTATGGTGCGGCATGTTTTGTTTTGGATAAAAGGCGTACACCATGGCTAAAAATTCAGCGGACCCGCAAAAACAAAGAAAGTCATTGTGTTCAGCAGCATCGAGCAGCCCGAGCCCGGGGAACCCTCTCGAGGCATATATGCGTCCGCAGCACTTTTTGGCGAACCAGCCCAGTTCGAAGTAAATGCAGCGATTAATTCAGCGTGCAAACACTCGTGGATTTACTCTGTTGTAAGTAAATTTACTTTGAGTACTAGAATAAACTTAAATAGAAAACTGATAATTTAAAGCAGAAGTACAGAAGAACAGAAGAACAAAAGAACAGAAGAACGAAAAAACAAAAAACAGTGAAACAGAAGAACTGATGAACATGAAAACAAAAACATTTCAAACAAGAAAATAAAATAACAGAAAATTAGAAAAACTGGACCTAAATTCAGTGTTGCAAGACATTGCTTATGTAAAATCTATAGTTTATCTCGTATTGGTAGTTTCTTTGTCATCTCTCTGTCGTATTATTGCAGCCTTTCCATTGTGTTTTTGCCATCAACAGTATTTTCGGCGTCTGCTAATCGGTTTTTACCAATGTTTTAGGCATTCTTGACACTTTTTTTGTGGCTTTTACCGTTTTTGTCATCTTTTTTTGTTGCTGCGATGTCCTTTCGTCGTTTCACCGCGTTGTTTTGTTGTCTATTCTTAGTTTTTTCACTACTTTTCCTGTTTGTTGTCAAGTTTGTCGTTTTTTTGTTATTTTTCTGTCGTATATTCGTCATCTTATCGTTGTCTCTTTTTGCATGTCCAACCTTTCAGACACTTTTCAAATACCTTTTTGTACGTTTTTAGCGGGTTTTTTGTTTGTTTTGTTTTGTCTCAATTTTGGAGGGTTTTCATCGTCTTCTCATCCCGTTTTCATATTATTTTTGTCGTCTGTCGTCATCTTTCCATTGCATTTACCGTCTTTTCGTTGTCTTTTCTTCGTATTTTAGTCACATTTTCATCGCCTTTTTGTTTTGTGTTTTGAAAGCTTTACTGTTCAACAACGCGCACCGAAAGTAAAAAATTGGACAAGAATTCTAGCCACTTAGTTGCAAAGAACAACCGTTGGGGGCCCTGTAGCCGCAATGTTACCGAGTTTGCCTTGACAAGCGAGTGGTCGTGGGTTCGAATCTTAGTAGAATCAGGCCATTCGATGTTAAGTAACTTTAGCATGGGTTTATTCTCAGGCCCCTCCACATCCTTCCTACTGCATTCTGCATTTACTAACAATGAAAGCCTCTTGCCAGGGCAAGTTGTAAGAGTGGTACTTGCTTGAGGTGCGAATGAAGCCTCTTGCTCAAGGGCAAATTATAGCTTGTTCCGCTTCCTGGTTCTAGGAACGAGATTGGTAATGCATAAGTAGTAAGGAACACATACATACACAAATACAAACCCTCACTCTGTGCTTAACCCTGCTTTACCGACCATGAAACCTTTAGCCAGGACTGGTTATAAGAATGATACTTGCTCGAGGTGCGAACGAAGCCTCTTATCCAAGGACAAATTATAACTAGTCTCCGCACTTCCTGGCTCTAGAGCTAGATTGGTTGAAAAGTAGTAAGAAACGTAGAGGGAAAAGGGGTGAAAATACATCTATACTTTAAGCACGGATAATAAGTACTTCGCTCACTCTATAGCAATACTGCAATAACAATGAAGTGCGGAACAACACCTGGATAAGATCACAATAGATTAAAATGCTGGTCGTAGTGATAATATCCACACACAAAAAAAAGAGCAACCGTATTTGCATGACAGTAGTGAAGGATTTTGAAGAATTATATAACCGTCAAAATGTGAGAAGAAACAGACACGAAAATATTTAACCTTTTCCAGGACTCCAACCAGAAAAATATCAATACATATTGTGAAAATACTAATATAGTCAGAGTGAAACTTTGAAATTGAATAATATCACGCCATATTCGTTGATCGTAAATACAAAGAGAAAAATGCAAGTTCGACTTAGGCTTAAACTTGAACTGGGACCTTGAGAACACTGAGATTGAGACACTGGTGTTGAGACACTGGGATTGGGACACTGGAAGTAGGGAAATGGAACTGGGATATTAAGATTAAGACATTCATATTGGGACACAGGGATTGGGACATTGGAACTGGGACACTGAGACTGGACCACTGGAACTGGAACACTGGGTCTGGTATACTGGTAATGGGACACTGGGACTGGGACACTGGATCTGGGACATTGGGACTGAAACACTGAGACTGAGGTACTGGGATTAGGACATTGGAACTGGGAAACTGGGACTGGGACACTGGGAATGGGACACTGGGACTGGGACATTGGAACTGGGACAATGGGATTGGTATACTGGTATTGGGACACTGAAACTGGGTCTGAAACATTGAGATTGAGACACTGGTTTTGAGGCACTGGGACTGGGATTCTGGGTCCAGACATTGAGATTGAGACGCTTGTATTGGGGTACTGGGACCTGGGCACTGAGACTGGTACACTAGGACTGGGACAGTGGGTCATTGACGCTGGGACTGGGACATTGGGATTAAGACATTGGAACTGGGACATTGGGACTGGGAACACTGCCCAAGTAACAATTCCAAGTTTTATTACGTTCGTATAGTGGTTTTCATGGGGGACTGGGACTGGGACTGGTACTTGATTCTAAAATAGGATCTTATAATGGATTAGGGTGGACGCACCAGTAGTAGTGGTAGTACCAGTAGTGGTGGAAACTTGAATTATTCAATTATCTTTGAAGATTTTGGCACAAGTTTGATAAGTATCGCACTACCAGTAACAGCATTATTTGATAAGCATCAAACTTGTACCAAAATCTGCAAAAATAATGGAATAATTTGGGTTTTCACCACTACCGGTACTATCACCACTAATGGTGCGTCTACCCTATTATTATTTAATGCGTTATGTGTAATGTTTTAACAACGCCTTTTTGTTGTCTCTTGCCATTCCTGTATTTTCTTGTCTTCGTATTTGTTGTCTTTTTGTCATCTCTATGTCGTATTATTGTTGTGTTTTCGTGATGTTTTTGTCATAAAAAGTATTTTCGTCGTCTGTTGATAACTTTTTGACCTTGCTTTTCTTGTTTTTTTTTCATTTTTCCTGAGTGTTGTCCAAATAACAAAAATGTGGTGCTTTAATTGCCTTTATGTCGTTTATTCATTGTTGTTCTGTCGCATATTCGTCATCTTTTCTGTATGTAAAGCCTTTTATCCTTTCGTAGTTCTATACCATCACTGTTTGTCACTGTTTGGGTGTAATTTCCTAGTTTTTTCATCGTGTTTTCGGTTTTTTTTTCTGCGTATTTAATTAGTTTTTTATCGCCTTTTTGTTTTGCTTTCTAATGGCTTAAATGTTCAATATTTTTTATTATCGCGCAAAGAGCGTACAACTAAATAGGACAGGGAATCCAACCACTTGGTTATAAAGAATAGCCATATTTTCATAACAGTAGTAACGGATTTTGAAGAAACATATTAGGAACAAAATGTGTTAAAATGTTCGAAGAAATAGAAACGAAAATTATTATTAGGTATATTTGATTAGAGACACTGTACCATTTTAATGGCATTCGTGTCTAAGAAACGAAAATGTTTCGCCTCTTCACGTACTCCAACCAGAAAAATATCATTATATTACGGTAAATACACCATCACGCATGCAATGGTGAAGTCAAGGTGAAACATCCAAGTTCGACTTGGTCTTGAACTGGTTCTGGGACACTGGGACACTGAGACTGGGACACTAGAACTGCGACACTGGAGCTAGGACAATAGGACGAAGAAGCTGGTACTGGGACATCGGGACTGGGACACTGGGATTGGGGCACTTGGACTGAGACATTGGGACTGGGACACTAGGAACAGCTACAACGGGGCTAGCATAATGGGACTGGGACAGTGGGTCTAGAACAGTCGAACTGGGACACTAGAACTGGGGCAATGGAACTGATACACTGGGTCTGAGGCATTGGGCTAGGACACTGGGATATTGGGACTAGGGTAGTGGGACTAGGACAGTGGGACCGGGACAATGGGACTGGGATGGTGGGACACCGGTACTGGAACACCGGGACTGGGACAGTGGGAATGGGACAATGGGACTGGGACAGTGGGCTGGAACACTAGAATTGAGACACTGGGACTGGGACACTGCGACTGGGACTAATTCACTGGGACTGGGACACTGGCACTTGTAACTAGACGGCGACGAACTAGAAGTGGTAGAAGAGTTCGTGTATTTGGGATCGCTGGTGACCGCGGACAACAACACTAGTAAGGAGATCCAGCGGCGCATCCAAGCGGGAAATCGGGCCTACTTTGCCCTTCGTAAAACGCTGCGATCAGGAAGCATACGCCGCCGCACGAAGCTAACAATGTACAAAACCATTATTAGACCGGTAGTTCTTTATGGACTTGAAGCCGTGACGCTGCTTACGGAGGACATACGCGCCCTTGCCGTGTTTGAGCGGAAAGTGCTGCGGACGATATTTGGCGGAGTACAAACTGAAAGCGGAGAGTGGCGGAGGCGTATGAATCACGAGCTACAGGCACTGCTTGGGGAGACTCCCATCGTACATCTAGCGAAAGTTAGCAGGCTACGGTGGGCCGGACACGTCGTAGGGATGCCGGACGACAGTGCGACGAAAACGGTCCTCTTCAACAACCTCACCGGCACCAGGAACAGGGGGGCCCAACGTGCACGATGGCTCGACCAGGTCGAAAGCGATTTGCGACTTCTGAGACGACTAGGAAATTGGCGACGAGTGGCCCAAGACCGAGTTGAATGGAGACGAGTGCTTGAAACAGCACGAGCCACCCCGGCTCTATGCTGCTGAAGAAGAAGAACTGGGATATTGGGACTAGGGTAGTGGGACTGGGACAGTGGGACCGGGACAATGGGACTGGGATGGTGGGACACCGGGACTGGAACACCGGGACTGGGACAGTGGGAAAGGGACAATGGGACTGGGACAGTGGGCTGGAACACTAGAATTGAGACACTGGGACTGGGACACTGCGACTGGGACTAATTCACTGGGACTGGGACACTGGCACTTGTAACTAGAAGTCAATAAACCTTGGAAAACAGCGTAGTAGTTTGTGATTCATGAAATGGAGTAATTTGGCTTGACCAGCTGTATGTTGGCCTTACTCGCTGCCGCTCGTTGGGACTTAACTAGGACATAACCCCAACTAATCAGTTAACTTAGGAAAATACATGCACCTAAGGTAGCCCAAGTAACAATTCTAAAGCCACTTGGTTTTATATGAATTAAGGTGAAATTAGTGATCATTGAGATATCATCATTTTATATTTGTATTGTTTTGCGAATAGAATAGAAATTGTAAGCGACAAATAACCAAACGCATTGTGTGTGTACATGCAGTTTGACGAGAAATGTTATTAAAAAACGGGAGTATTGTATAACATATGATGAACATTTCAGCTAAAGTCACGCGAGAGCTTAACACAAAATTCGTCTGTATTCTTTACCCAACGTAATGTTGCCATATCTTCCGTTAGATTTCTTTACTACATGTCGAAAAAGCCACAATCTTAGTATTTTGTATGGCACCACTGTGTTACTACGAGCAAGAGACAAAAGAAAGAATACAAGAATCCCCCTGCCGCATGAAATAGATGCACACTGAAAAATCGATACGCTCATTTACCGGAATGATTTTGGAATCATCTGGTTTGCAGTCGGCATGCATTTCGTCTTATGTTTAAGAATAAAGCAAATAAAACCTGCCAGATTTTTATATGGAATGGCTTATATGAGTAAAAGTAAATTTTTGGTGAAAAGTTCGGTGGATGAAAACTGCGCAAGTTTTTACGCCAGTTGTACATACATATTTTTCATAGTGCATGCAGAGTGTCTTTTGCATGCGCAAATGTAGATTAGCTGCTCGTGTGCTTTTATATTTTGTAAATTTTTGCCAGCTGCGGAGATATATTGACAGAAAGTGAGCCAGATATTGATGTGCTACAATTAAATGTTTCCAACTACTGCTTTTCAAGTGAAGTGAAGGGCCGGTTTTGTTTAAAATATGCAAGGAAAATGCGATACGCGATGAGGCTAGTGTTGTGTGTGTGTTTTATGCTTTATGTTTTATGCTGAGATGATGTTGAAGGGCATGTGCTCATAAGCAGTTTTTTCATCAGAAAAGCATTTTTGTCGATGGAACTGAGTTGCATATTAAAGATTATCGATAATGTGAGACAAATAAACATTTATCCTAGCGAATCTACTGTACTACATTTAAAAAATTGCAACTAAAGAGCCATTAAGACCTATTTACCAACACACTCAAAGCAATCAGGGTAGTCATGAATACATGATGAGGGCTAATTTCTCGTTAAAGGTTTTATTGCGGTATTAATCATTAGACCTCTGGTATTATTGTGGTATTGCGCTATACCAAGAGGATACGAGTGCAAACACACTTATAGCTAGCTAGAAAACCATAATAAAACTGTCAATAGAGTAAATTTATTGTGGTAGCTTATATTAACACGTTAAAACTGGTTGGTTGGCGCACCAATCAAAATTGGCCTTATCGCGGTTGCTTGTCAAACCGTAAGAAATCTGTTAGTTTTATAGAGCTATTAAAACGGATTTTTGCTGCTATTATGAAGAATATAAATGGTCAACACCAAAATCATTTTTTTCTGCGAGGCCATATTGCCACATTCTAGTATTTTGTTTTAGCTCGCAAACAAAAATTCAATAAAGCAGAGTGTTTTGCAGAAAGAAAGCTATTATCAATTGGTTTTTCTGTCACAGGAAGCAACTAAAATGATTTTGCTTGAAATTGAAATTGATTAACTGAATATATTTATTTTGTTAAAACAACCAGTTTTAGTATATTGCAAAATTTCAATGGCGCGATGATTTTATCCACCTATCAGATCAATATCCACGATACAATTTATTGCGCACATGCTGCAGACGAACTAAGACTGCTCAAAATTCATTATTTCATTGTTACTTGGACTAGGATATTAGGAGTATGACATTGCAACTGGAACACTGGGACTGGGATAGTGGGACCGGGACAATCGAACTGGGACAGTGGGACTGCGATAGTGGGACTGAGACACAGGCTAATTCACTGGGACTGGGACAGTGGAACAGGGACACTGGAACTGAGACACTGGGTCGGAACACTACGACTGGGACACTGGGACCGGGACTGGGACAGTGGGACTGGGACAGCCGAACTGGGACACTGGAACTGAGACACTTGGATTGAGACACTCGGATTGGGACACTGGAACTGGGACACCGGGACTAAGTCTCTGGGACTGACAGTGGAACTGGGACACTAGGACAGAGACACTGGGATTAGGATAGTGGGATTGAGACTACGACAGGGACACTGGGAATGGGACAGTAGGAATGGAACAGCGGGACTGGAACAGGAGGAAAGGGTCACTGGGACTGGAACTTTGGGACTAGGACACTGAGACTGTGACAGTGTGATTGGGACACTGGCTCTGGGACACTGTGAAACAATTGTGCCTTGTAACAGTTTTGCCGCAAATGATGCCTGATTTCAATATCTGATCGTCAATTTTGTAGCCAAAAGCTATAGGCGTCTTGATTCGGTGGAACGTTGTGTCCTCGCATTTAGTGACGCTGATAGTCACTTTGCATCAATTCACAAACGGAACCTATAAAAATTGAAGACGATGGTAATTCTCAATGTAACGAATCGTCAAGTTGATTTCAAACACGTCAGCATAAAGTAGTCTGCAGTCTCTTTCAAGAGCAACGGTAGCGTCATCAAAAAACAAAATTAACTTAAGATGTCCCAAGTTACTGCCTTGTGGCACATAAGATTTATTTGTGAACCGAGACGATAAGCTAGGTTGCACTCGCAAGACTGTCGCACAAATACGAGTAATATACCAGACCTGTCTAACCCTACTAACACAGTTGTTATAAACTAGTCGTGGTAACCGATTAATGACTAATTTCAGTCATAAATAGGTTGCAGCAACCAGAAATGACAAAAGTGTGCTACTTGGGAAACAGGTCAAAGGTTTCCATCAACAAAAATGATATCCAAACCATTGCCGGATATAGTAGACTACCTCACGGAAATCTGCCAAACCTGTTTGTTCCTTAAATCAGTTATGTTTTTCAGTTGATTCTAACTATTTTATGCATAACACTGTGTGACCACTGCTGTTAGGTTTATTCGTAAATCTAGGTTTATTACTGACCTCTAACAAACCCTTATTCCTCGTAACGATTTACAACTGGAAAACTGAGATACTTCAAACCGCTAAAGTTATAGCTAGCGTTATTAGAACTACTAATAATAACTACTGATAATAATTTAAAATCACTTTCTAAGAAGAGGTTCCTTCTGGGACAAAATTATCCAGGGAATGGTAAGTTCTGGAAATGGCTTTCTGGGAAATGGTGCTTTCGGGATAATGGTGCATTCTAGGAATTAATTTTCTGGGGAATTGGTCATTCTTGGGTATGGAATTCACGGGAATAGGTTTCTGGAGAATGGTTTTATAAAAAATATTATACAATTCTGGGAGACTAAGGCACTAGTACTGGGACTTGGAGTGAGACTGGGACTGGGACTAAGACTGGGTCGAAAATGAACAGAAAATTGAACTGAAAATTGGTTCTAAAATAAGATCTAATATTGGATCTGAATTTTGAACCTGATTTTGGAACCTGAATTTGAGGTTGACTCTAAATTGGACCTGAAATTTGGCCAGGAATTGTACCTGAGGTTGGACCTAAAAGCAAAAGCAAAAATTGGACCGAAAATGGTATCGAAAACTGGACCAATAATTGAACGGAAAATTGGTTCGAAAATTGAACTCAGAATTTGACCTCAAATTAGATCTGAAATTGGACCTGAATTCGAACTGATTTGGATTGAAATTTGGACCAAAATTAGACTGAAAATTGAAACGAAAGATGGGCCTGCGTATTGAAACGATTTGAACCAACAATTGGTCCGAAAATTGGACCTGAAATTATGCCTGAAATCGAACTTGAAATTTTTATCATTAAAAGATTGAAAACTGACAAGAAAAATAATTTAAAAGGAAATTCCCTCCCCTTTTCAAGTTTTCTTTGAAGTTTTCTTTCTTTTACTGGAATAATTTTTGCAAATTTTACTCTATTTAGATTGCTTAGAAAATTTGCTTGCATTTCTCCAAATGAACTTTTTTTTACGACGCTCGATTCAAGAGTGTGAATTTTCGTAACAAGTAATGTTTTCATCTATAGTGTCACAAACTATGCTCGTATGGAGCTAGTTCTCTTCCATTTGAAGTACTTTCGACACTGTCCCAAGGAAGCCACCTGGGGCCACTGTTATTTGTTCTCTTCGTAAACGATTTGTGCCCCTAAGTACATGATTGCCGATGACATGAAGTTTTTCCGAGTAGTTGCATCGGCAGTTGACTGTAGCGCCATACAATCCGACATCGACTTGCTGTTAAATCGCTGCACACTGAACGAGGTGACGCAATATGGGCACCCTACCATGCTGTCGACATCAGCCGGATAGAACGAATCCAGCGTCCCTTCATTCGATATGTTTTGTGAATGCTTTGCAACGCTTGTTTATCTACGATCTTTTGGAAAATAATATTGATAGCCCAGAGCTGCTAGGTCAAGTTCGGTTCAACGTACCACCTAGGCTTACCAGATGAGCGGATTTCATTCGGCTGCCATAACATCGTAGTCTCTTCGCCCGAACCAAACCAATTGACGTTTGTTCTCGTGAATTTAATATTGTGCACTTCTGGTTGCAGCACCCTTTTTACGACTGAAATTAGTCATACAACGGTTGCAGCAACTGGTTTGTAACAACCGTGTTAGTGATCAGATGCTTACCCTGCGCAGTTACTAGACATGTTCCGGGAGTACAACTTGCTGGCACGAAATTTGTTTGTGGACTTTAAGGCGGCGTACGATTCAGTCACATGAAATGAACTGTGTCAGATGATGCTAGACTTCAGCAGTATGTAAAATGTTCCATCAAAGCTGAGTATGATTTGGATATTTTCAGACAAAAAAAAAGGTTTCGAAAACGTAATGTAGTTCCAAGGCTTTGCGTTGCAAACTAAGCAAATAGATGCCGCTTCTCTAAACAAAGGGTTTGACTGAGTATTGCGGCATTATTATTCTATGCATTTATAATTTGAATAATGTGTATAACGCTGAAGTTCACAACAGGCATCAATTGAATCAATTGATGACTGTCACCTTCTGAATGTCTACTAAGCTTTACACAGTTGTGTAAGGCCTATGTCGTATTGAATCAAAAAACTGAGCTCAGTACCGAAAGTTCTAAATCCCATTATCAAAGAAGCGTAAAAATCTTACGTTCTCATTTGCATTACAAGCATTTAATAGAATATAATACTTATCCCGAGCAAGATTAAACATTCTGCTCCATTCTAATGCCAAACACCGAAAGCCTTTCTTTTGAATGGAGAACAAAAAGCTCATTTGTGTTTCGTAAACCGGCCAAACCATCGCTCGCACAAGCACCGGAGCGAAGACCAACGAAAAATTAAACCCGGCCGACCGCGTTTTGCTGCCTGCTTTTCGTGACGGTCGTGAAAGTCTTCGCTCTTTATAGGTTAATTAAATAGTACTAATTTAATTTCTCGCTATTATTAGGCTTCGTTTCGCGGTTCCCCCTAATCTCTAGAGCGTGCACCGATACCGACGAACGGACGGCTCCGGAGCTCCGCAAGCACGGAGCTTTTTGTCTGTGTTTTAGTATGTCCAAACAAGATGTCAAAAATCGTAAAAGAGTTGCTGATGCCGCTCCGGCGGACCGTAAAATTCCGCGGGCCGTGGCCAACGAGAACATTCCCATTAACGAGGCAAAATAATTTTGCATATGTCAAAATAGAACAGGAGAAGAAAAAAAACAACCAAGAAGGAAATGGTCGAAAGCGACCGAAACGAAGGCGCCGTTTGTCAGCCGACCGGGAAAGTAACGTTCTCCCTTCACCCGGGTAGACCCTCTCCGCCGGGTCATCTCGTTAAGAGTTAAGACTCTACGATGCAGCAGAGCAGCAGCAGCAGCAGCAGCATAGAAAAGGGGGAACTTCCCGGTGGCCTGTAGAAGGCCATTTCAAGCAACCTCCCGGAGCCGGACGCTCCGTGGAACAAGAGCTTACATTTTATCGTTTTATGTTTTGATAATCTAATTTCTTATAACGCAGTTTTGACGCCTCACAACCGGCCCAGAGAGCAGAGAAGCGGGAAGGGAAGTGAAATGAGACCTCAACCGACCGGTCCCATCATCGGTGCAATGGGTTTACCGGCGTGGAACGCCGCGAAAGGGTTTTGCTAGGTGTAAAAGTACCGTTTAATGGTGGTGTTTCAAATTAGGTTTGTAATTGTGTCGAAAGCGTTTTCACTCAAAATTGTGTCGGAAACGATTTCGGGTAATAAATTTGATTGAAGTCGCTACGGTTTATAAAAAGCAGTAGAACTGAAAGTTCTACAATTCTTCCAGATTTCAAACAACGTCCAAACCACGGTACAATAAATTAAACCAAAAAGCGATGTAATAAACGTTAAACCTAGTTCGCACTGTCGTCGTCCAGAAGAACATCGGCAACAGGAAACTCTTTCATACAAAGAAAAAGAAGCTTTAGCTAGTAACAAAGTAGAAATAATAAAAATGTACTTGATTTTAGTGTTTTTGCTATCGTAAATTTATGACCAACCGGTGCAGACCCCGAAATAAAAACGTAACGAGCTTGAGCGGAACGCAACAGACCCGGGTAAAGAGAATGCTCTGGTCTGGCCTGGAAGCGAACATACGACCGTGTGCTGTAGTGTCATGCTCATGACCAAAAAGGTGGTTGGTACCTATGCGGTGCAACAAAGTCCTTAACGACGGACGGAGAGCCGGTGCCCGTGTCCTACACACATAAAAATTGAGCCAAGGTGAAAGGTTAACTCTTGACGGATTGATTTAACGCTTTTTATAACAAGCTTTCCTATTCGCCGTCGTATCCGTATTGCTCGAGGCAGCGGAATTGGGAACAGTGATGGAGAGTTGGAGGGACCAACAAAAGAGCAGCTCACCCAACATTATACCGAAATCGAAAAGGAAATTATCATATCGAGTCTTTGCCGGAATATGAATAAGGATTTGTTGGAAATCCGTCGATTTCCAGCGCGGCCGAATCAATATAGCCAACAAAGAAAACATGATTAAACTAATGTTTTCCTTCTTTCTAGTGCAAACGAACCAAAATGTTATTGTCATTATTTTTATTGGATATCCAGTTCACTCGGCCCCGCAGCTATGAGGCTTGTGTTGATATGAATTCAAAGTGGCCAACGAATATAAATATTGCTGCAAGCATTGAATCGTACAGTGACGACGACGGACCAGCGGAAAAAGTCATAATTCATGGAACTAAAATGCATATACATTCGATCAAATCCAAAAGCGTTGGAATGATAGAAGGGTTTTCGGAAAGAATTCGAATTTCGAGCTTTTTTCACCTAGTGTGCGACGAATTATTGACAAACCAGAACCGACGACGACGACGACGATGATGAATTAAATGGGAAGGCGAAAAGGCACATCTTCCTGGTGGTGTCGCTAGGCCGGCCGTCCGGCCGGACTGGCTCATCTCGGTCGGTGGATAAATACCCCGAAAAAAAACGAGGAAGAAGCAGCAGAAGAAGTTCGCCTCTACTTCGCTCATTGATTCGAAGATTTATTGGGCTCTTTCTTCTCGCCTGCCCTCGGTTCCTCCCTTTCGGGCCACCGAAAAAGTAAAGAAAAAAAAACATAATATAATCTACGATCCCGCCGCGCCATTCGAGGCGTCCATTTGCGCCTGGTCATCTTCAAACCGAACGCCAAGCATCGTCATCATCTTCCGAGCGCATATCGCCGTCGTCGTGCTCGTTGTGGTATTTTATTACTCACTCGCAAAGTCGCAAGCAAGCAGCAGCAGCAGCACCGAGCAGCACCCTCGGCCTCTCGGATATGATGAGGAGCGTTCCACCAGCGCGCGGCATGTTTTTCCTCTGGTTTCCAACCACTTAATGTGATGTTCTCGTTTCGCTGCCACCTCGCGCCTCGTCACTGTCCCCACTTGCTGGTACACTCAGTAAGTTTGTTACACGAAAGCCGAGAACCAGCGAAAGGCTCAAACCAGAGTTGACTTAGAAATGGGTTGATCGTTTTCCACTCGAACGACGCAGGGCTCTGCACCGTATAGTTGTGGTCCAATTTCAAATATCGGTAATTTCAATCACTAAATTAATGTAATCTTAACATATTTTTTCGACTTTTAACAGGGGCCCAACCAGTACTACATGGGCCAGTCTTGACAACATTTTTTGCTTTTTAATAACATATCCAAAACCTATATGATAAAATTATAAAAAATACCTAAATTCTTGGATATAATTTTCGTTATTACTGTCCTTGCTAAGAAATATTCATATATTCTAGCTGGTTTAATAAAACCGGGTGCTCACATACTCGGTATCATTTTATATTTTAATTCAGCATTGTTTGCTTTCGTGCCTCGCTTGTTGCAAAAACAAACAATTATTTCCACGGCGATTGTATTCGAAGGTCATTTTGAATTCTGTTAGTCACTGTGCCAAGTCAAAGGTGGCATGTTGGTGAAATAACTTCTACGGGCGACCAGTAGAATACCGTATCAGGATATCGTCGAAAATCAAAACTTAATCAATTTAATTACTAATCAGAAGCGGTTGGTACAAGACGTCAGCGTTTCTTCTTCCCCTGTAGATTCCCAAATGTATCTGTGTATGAATAACTGTTCACACAAGATTCATTTCACTGAATCCTCTCTGCGTCAATACCTCACAGTTTGCCTGGCTGATTTAACATTTGCGAAATATTTCAGATGTTTCGCAAATGTTAATACAGACAAGAAAATAATTTGAAATATTTATATGATCAGAAATAATTAAAATTATTTCCAGGATTCCTTTATTGTGGCTGTGATGGTATTAATAAGAATAAGAATAAGAATACGTCATGCGTCAAGGAATTCGTAAGACTACTCCAGTAAAGGATTATATTAGTGTTTTCATTTATTTGGTGACGAAGGCCATTCACTTAGAGGCCGCTGAATATTTGTCTACTCAAATTTTTCTGGCAGCGTAACGACGCGTTGCACAGTGGCGCCAGTTAGAACAAAACTGAGACAAAACTAATAAAATTGGTAAAGTAGTATGGAACTTACATATTTTGTATATAACTGTGAACCAAATTGACTACTATAACTTAAAGTTTACAAATATTTAAAAAAAATCAATAATTAGGGTGTCTCTAAAATAATTTTCTAAGAAAAGTTTTATAACTACTTGAACTATTATTTTTTTTGTGTTTTTTTGCATTGGGCTAATTAGGAGAAGTAGTAATGACCTTGTAACACTCAGCAATTCATAACGTTGAGCCACATTTGAAAATAAATTTTGAATTTTAAAAACAGCACTTTCTCCAGCCAATAACCATGTTTATTCACTAAAATTTGAATATCAAAGTGTCACTTCTGCTCTGCTGACCTGGTACTAACCTTTAGCTGCTAAATGCTCAAAGATTTTCTTTAAAAATATCTATAATAGTATTGCTAGAAGTAATTACAAACCGGAATTTGCCTAAAAGCACATGGTTCTAAAAAATTCAATATTTTTAGTCTTTGCGCAAATTTGCGCAAAATGCGGAAATGATTTTTGGAAAGTAGACCAAATTCTACATAAAATATGAAAAAATGACGGTTACCTTCCGTTCCCAAAAAAGATGCTAAACTTTGAAAATGCGAAGTCACATGTGTGTTATTATTTTAAGATTTGAAGCAAATATATTTTATAGTGTACTTGATTTTCGTTAATTTGCAAAATAAGGTGCTAATCTATAACCATTTCAATACCAAATCACGTTTTCTTTGTATGCAAATACCTAACAGGATACGATTAAAAACCGTTTTTCGAAACTTGCGTTGAATGAAAAATATGGGAAGTTTTCACACAAACTTCAGATTCAAAAAATTCTCCAAAAAGCTGTATCATTCCCAGCGCTCTGAAATTTTGAAATATAGTTATTTAGTCTGTCTACTTTCATAGAAAAATAATACTTCATGGAAAACTTCAACTCCATTTTGAGTGTTTTGTCCCAGTATTTTCCACTGTGCGTTGGGGTACGTCGAGGCGTGTGTGATAACAGAACTAATTTCATTGGCGCATTGGAGTTCTAAATTACAAGTATTTTATAACAAAATCTCCTTTGAGTTTTGTTATAAACTTGGTCTCGTTAGTAGTTAAAATAACAAAAATTGTAACAAAATCTGCTCCAAGCGTTTCACAAATATGTATATCAAATTATGATATAATTTGATCGCAGGGTGTTTAATAAGTTCTAATACTATTAACACAGGGCACAATACGTATGGTTCTTACAAACATACAAAATAATTTACCTTTTAAATATATTTTTTATGTTTGTAAGAACGATACGTATTGTGCCCTGTGTTAATAGTATTAGACAGTGGACCCTCGTTCGTTTGAACGATTCCTCATGCAAACTAACGGGGTTAGTTTTTAATTTGAACAACTGGCAACCCTAAACATGGTGGAACTTATGTGAACTGGTCGCCCTACTCTTTGTTATTGTTTTGATGGTTTGATTCAGTTGGAAGTTGGAAGCAGCGAATATTTTATTCTCCGATCGAATTTCTATCATAATCGTTGGGAAAACGCAATGTGAAACAGATTAAACACGCTAGATCAGTACAAACAAATCGCGTTTATGCGCATTGTCTGCAAAGCAAATGATGTCATGTTGAGAATGACATTCGAATCATTTTTAATTTGCACGTCGTGCACACCAACGGGGTGCAAATGAAAAAGTGTTCAGATTAAAAACGGTCAAACGAACGGGGGTCCACGGTAGTGTATGATGAATGAAATGTAATTTCTAAAGGTTCTCTAGAATAAGAAGCCGGATTGGAAAAAAGCAGTACTAATATAGGATAGGATGAACTAGAATATTCCAGAAGCGGAAATGAGTAGCATCTATCTGCTAGGAGTAGGGTATAAAAGTAAGCTTTCGACCATGTTGATCATCAATTATTGTTGACTATAATCGATCACTTGGATGCATCGGTACAGATCATTGGATGGTTGAAATACTTCCTAGTTAATTGCAAATTAAATAGCCAACTTGGTTCATGTCAGTCGTACAGCTTACTAATAATTCTGAAGTACCACAGGGAAGTAATGTGGGGTCGTTACTATTCTTAATCTTTTCAAATTATATGCGTTTGCTAATACCAGATGGATGTAAACTTGCGAATGTTGATTATCTCAAGATCTTTATCGTTGTGAAATCAATTGAAGAATGCAGGGTATTGCAACGGCTAGTGAAATAGTTTGAGGATTGGTGCGGCTGGAATTAGTTGGACATTAGTGTGCAAAAATGCTGTGTTAAATCTTGACGTGCAAAAAGTCGACTATTCATTAAACGGGGTATAGGCCAGATGTCAGTTTTTAGAAACTACAGTGCCGTAGTTGTCGTTGTGCCACTGTTTGAATGACAGCTTAACAAATCAGGCAATAAAGGGCAATCAACCTCATCACCTTCCTAAAAGGCAGTGAATTTCTTTCAAGCTACTCCTTTTGATAAATTTATAGGGCAGAGGTTCCAGAGGTCCAGTTCTTAGTCTAGTCCTCAACGAGAAACTCATGTTTTTGTCTTGACCTTGACCTTTTTGAAACGGTAGTTCTTTTACAATTGACAAAGGGACGGTAGAAGAAAGTAATGAAATTTAGAGTGAAGGAGAAAGAGCGGAAAGGTGAGAGAGGGGGGGGGAAGGGGGGGGGGGGTTTAGTAACTACGCTTAACAAATAGTCGTAGTGAAAGCAAAGCAAAGCCATGGGTGTAAACGTCCTGTTTATGGACAGACTTCGTAGCCGGTTATTTGAGTACAGGATAATTACGGGGCTAGTGTAACGATCCTACTGACTGTACATAGCAGCACTTCCCTGCCGAGATTCGAACATACGATGGCTAGCTTGTTAGGCCAGCATCGTACCCCAAAGCTAACTGGGCGGGCTAAAAAAAACGAGGAAGAGGCACAATTTGTGTTTATAAATAATCCAACCCACCAGATGGTGGAGTTTGAAAGATACATCGCACGCTTAACAAGGAGGTTGTGCAGTCTCCTTTTGTCCAGCGTTCAAAGGTACATTAGTACCAGCGAGCCACATGCCCTGGCGAGTGTTGTGGGTTTGAATCCGATTATAATCTCAGATTATAGCTTGGTGTGACCCATGCACTATCCAGCATTGGACAAAAGGTAGGAGTCACTACGACTACTTGTTAAGCTTAGCTACTAACCCCCCCCTCTCACCTTTCCGCTCTTTTTCCTTCACTCTAAATTATATTGACATTTCAATTTTACTGGTGGCTTTTTGGACTACATGGCTGTTGGAAATTGACTTCAAAAAATTCTATTCCAATTTTTCTTAACAGTAATTAGCTGAAATGAACCCTAGCATGACGGTAAGGGCGGCTTACCAGTAGAGCTTTACAAAGCATAATCGAGAAACGCTAGCAACGGCTCTACACTGGGATATTTCCAAAATTTGGGATGAGGAGAAGCTACCGGAGGAATTGATGGAATTGATGGCCACTACGGACCAAATTTTTACCATCGGACATATCTTGCAGAAACGTCGGGAGTACAACGTACCCACGCATTACATCTTTATTGACTTCAAAGCAACGTACGATACAATCGATCGAGATCAGCTATGGCAGATAATGCACGAAAACAGTTTTTCGCACAGACTGACGCGACTGATCGGAACTGCATTAGATCGAGTGATGTGTTGCGTGCGCGTCTCGGGGACACACTTAAGTTCGCCTGGGGGATACTCCCAAGTCCCCCAACTCGGCGAGGGTTCAGACAAGCTAACGGTTTATCCTGCGTACTATTTAACAATGCTTTTTAGGGAGTGGTCTGACAATTGGGGATTGAAACGAGCTGCACGATTTTCACCAAGGGTAGCCAACTCCAAAGCTTTGCAGAAGACTTATTGATATAATAGCCAGAAACTTTTCGACGGCTGAGGCAGCCTACGCTAGACTGAAAGTGGAGTTTAGGCTGATTATGCTAAAAATAAACACGTCGAAGCACATACAAATGCGCACTGCTTGGAAAGATTCCCCATCTGGCGAAAGTCGGTAGTTTACGGTGGACCGGAATGTAGTAAGGATGCCGGACGACAGTGTGACGAAAACGGTTCTCTTCAAGAATCCCACCGGCACCAGGAACAGAGGGACCCAATGTGCAAGATGGCTCGATCAGGTCGAAAGTAACCCAACCCAAGACCGGGTTGAATGGAGACGTCTGCTTGAAATAGTATGAGCCACCCCGATTTTCATTAACAGTAAATGTTATCATCTTTAATCGTAATTTTTTCAAACGAAGAAGCAAAATACCATAAAAGGCAGTAAATTTGCGATGAAATATGGTCAATTGCATTCAATGAAATAAGAAACAAAAATATAAATAAAATCTGAGTTTGTGAGAATTTTTTAATAAAAATATACCATGAATATCAATGTTCACAATAAAAACTGTTTTAAGCGCACACAATCTACTACAACATTGAATGTAAATTTTTTCGGCTATGCTGCTGACGACGTCTATGCCGAATAGTTTCAGGACATCACACATTGTGTATTCGGGATGACTCAAGAGTCGCAACGTGCTTATTCTAATGATGTAAATGTAAATGAACTTATCTTATACATTTTGGTGTCATTATTAAGAGGTATGAAATACGATTGCTTCCAATCTAGTATTTTTATCGGATGGATGTTGGAGTCCTTGAATAGGCCAATCCCAAAATCCAGAAGATCCTTGACAGTGAGTCAATCTCCACTATGCCGCCAGGAATTTATTTATTTAGCTTACAAGCAACAATCTCGTTTGTTTGCCTGACGCTTAAGAAGGAAACCTGAAAAACACAGTTCCCGTTACAACCGATTACCCTGGGTAGACACTAAAACGAGGGCCTGGCTTTTCTGACGTGGATTTATTTTTCCCTGGAACTTTTACGAAGGTCCGAGTAGGATTCGGCGGGAAAGTAAGCTGAAAGTCATTAGTTTTTTACTCATTCGTTTGATGAAACTTTACGAATGAGTGCTTTCCAAGTGATTTCCAACAGTGTAAACACTTGAAACACAGTTAGATATGATAACCATTAGCCTTATCTTAAAATAGGATTGTGAGTCCTGCAAACGAATGGTTGTCATAAATATGCCGAAAAAATGGTAAGAGAAGAGTTGATGACCAAGCAGTAAAAGAAATGGATTAGGTTCTACGAAATGGCCGTACTCATTAACCCATATCCTAACATAAAAAATGCGGTTGTCATAAAACCTACAAGGTAACTGTTCGAGCTAGTTCTGATAAATGTAACAGATGCAATCACACGAGCATGTTGGAGAAACGACAGAGAAGAAGGATTCAAACTTTCGAATAATCAACCCGAACAAATATCCTTTACGTCGTAAATAGAAATCAACAAACGTGTTACAAAAGCCCTCGAACAATAGTGTACCAAACATTCGCTTCAAATTCGCTTGAACCAATGCTCATATGAATCTACCTATCCGAAACATCTCTGTAATCAACAGAATTGTATTCAACCAGACTCATCCCGTCATTATTATCAATCTCAACTGCGAATAATTCCACCCATTCTGAAACCGGCGGCGAACGGTTCACAGCTCTGGCACGCCCCCACCCTTTGCGCTCCCGCAGGACCAATTGATGCCACACGTTTCGCTCCACCGGAGGTGCCAAAGTGATGGAACAAAGCGCGACCGGAAAAGATTGGAAGGAACCCCAGAACGAGCGGCGAGAGTAGGAACCGTCTGTGTGTGTGTGTTTGTCTGTGGACTGTGGAGACAACGTCAAACGTCGGTACCTCGCCGCTGCTGCGCGGCTGCTTGTCTGCCTGCCTAACCGTTCCTGTTGCTGTTGCTGGTCGGTCGGTGGCATGATTAAGTTGAGTGAGACTTCCAAAAGCGGGTTCTTCGGAATCGGAAAGAATGCAAGAATTAGTTGATCGTCGTGTAGAACAAGCATTAGTGGAGTTTCGCGGCATACCTGATTTTTCGATTTTTTTTTCGTGTTCGTTTTGAGAACAACGGACTCGAATTCGCACCGGAACGAACGGGGGACAACTGTTTCTGTGTTTTTTTTTTTTGTGTTAAGAAACAAATGGGGTGCAAAGAATGCGAAGCTCGTTCTGTTTCGAATGGTCTTCGCGATTTGCTTTGTTTTTATTTGGCGGAATGATTTGTTTTTTTTTCGACTGGTTGATACTGAACAAAAAAAAAATTTCGTCTCAAAATCTCAACCGAGAAGTTGAGAAAGGTGCCATAGAAGAAGTATCAAGATGTGTTATACAACTCCGCTTTTTTTCTGCGGTTCCGCGAGAGGCAAACCGCGCCGTTTCGGATCGTTTCGGACACGTCCCGGGCGTGGTGTGAAGAATCTTTATTCGACTAACCTCTTTTTCGACAGCAGCTTTGCACTCGTCGAGTCTGTTAGCGGTGGTCCCTTGTCACTGTTAACAAGACGTAATGGCTTAACCGAAAACCACCGCCGTCCTGTTCGGGAGTAGCTGGCGGCGACAACGGCGACTGTGACGGCGATGGCATTTTTTAGGTGCTTACCTTTGTCGCCTCGTTTGGGCCGTTCCCCGAGGGAGTGGGGAAAGGTGCTGCTAGTGGTAGTTTGAATATCGCAGCTTAACGATCTGGTTCAGAATTTATTCGATAACTGTCTGCAGCATGCATGGATGGCGATTCTGCCGTCCATTCTGATGATTGGTTTTATCGCAGAAAAAAAGTTTTTTTTTCTCTAGGCCTTGTGAACTTCCGGTATGCACCTTGAATTGATTTTCTTTCGAATAATTTATAGCAGGGCCAATGTTTAAGGCGACTAGCCCGTGCAGGCTAAAAAATTTGTTTGAAAATTACTCCTAATTTATCATGAAATAGAGATGAACCATCCCTAGGCTGAAAGACTAAAAAACAAAGCAAATTATTTAGTAATTTACCGGTAAAAATACAGTAAAGACCCGATTTTGTCCCCCCATGATGAATTTAGGAGTGACAAAATCGGGTATTTTTTTAATTTTTGTTTTTTTGCAGATAACTTAGAACGAACTACATATATTTCATTCTGATCACTTTTAGGACATTTCGCACTTCTACCTCTCTGTGGACATTTGTCACCTGTTCACAGCATAGGTCCCACAGGTGTGAAAACACGCGTTTTTTAATTGCGCCGAAATGGATGATTATACTGGTTAATTAGGTTCAGAGAAATTTCACAGCGTAAAAAGCTCTTTCTTATGGTATGAACGATTCTTTGATTAACCCCCCTAAAAGTAAGATAGAAAATTTATTTTTCAAGTAGTAAGAGATAGAGTAAAACAATGTTCTACAAAATATTTGAGAAGATTATTAAAAAGAACTTTGCCAAAGAAAGTGACCTTCTAGCTATTATAGTTGTGGAGATAAGAAACAACTTTTGTGAAAACTACACGATAATCAACACACTTCTTTTCACAGTGTTTTAACACATTTGACATGTTTGAAAATGATTTTCAAACTAAGGTTTTGATAAATCAAAAGCGTGAAAAAATCGGGTAAAAAACGTGACAAAATCGGGTTAAAAACGTGACAAAATCGGGTTAAAAACGTGACAAAATCGGGGATGACAAAATCGGGGAGTGACAAAATCGGGTCACCACTGTATTATGTAATGACACAATATTGATTTGTTATTTTCCAGTATAATTTACCAATACCGTGTCCTAGTGCCAGTCATGAAATCACATTACATCCGAATCAAGTTTAGTTTTCAACTTAATCTATTCGGATGGTAGCAGGCAGTGGAAAACAGTGACAGCTTATTCTAAGCATGCTGCGTAAAACTTGTTGATTTTCCCTTCATATCTTTTATCAAATTCCAGTCGTTTAACTTTCCTTTTATCAAATACGTGAAATCATTGGATGTATTTACTAAAATAAAGTAAATGTTTTTTGCTTCAGTTCAAAAATATATATCCCATAAAATATTTTATAGCAGAGGTCACTTTTCGAAACTTCTGTTAAATTGAATGCAGTTCGAAAATATCACTTAACAATGTAAGTATCGATTAGGAATGTAGCGATAGAAATGCCGAGTCTCATTGCAGGGCAGAAATCAATGTTTAATCTAACAAAAAAAATTCAAGTTGAGCCAAGTTCAAGATCAAATTGACCCAAATTAAAGTTCAAATTGATCCTAGTCAAGGTCAATACATCTAAGTTCAGCCTCAAACTGACCCAAGTTCAAGGTCAAATTGTCCCAAATCCAAGCTCAAATTTTTAAGCTCAAATTAACCCAAGTTTCAACTCAAATTAACGCAAGTTCAAGCTCAAATTGATCCAAATTCACCCAAATCAAGATCAAACTGATCCGATTTCAAGCTAAAATTGAACCAGATTCAAGTCTAAATTGACCCGAATTTAAGCTCAAATTAATCGAAATTCAAGTTTAAATTTAAGAAAATTTGAGCTCCAGTTGACACATATTCATACTTAAAATGACCCATATCCAAGCTCAAATTGACCCAAGTTCAAGGTCAAATGGTGACAAATCCAAGCTCAAACTGGCCCATTTTCAAGTTCAGATTGACCCAAATTCAAGTCAAAATTGACACAAACCAAGGTCAAATAGTCCCAAGTTCAAGCTCAAATTGTCCTAAATCCATGCTCAGATTGACCTAAATTTACGCTCACATTGACCCAACTTTAAGCTCAAATTAAACCAAATTTAAGCTCAAATTGACCGAAGTTTAAGCTTAAAGTGACCCAAATTCAAGCTCAAATTATCCCAAATCCAAGCTCAAACTGACCCAGTTTAAGCTATAATTGACCCAAGTTTAAGTTCAAATTGACCCAAGTTCAAGATCAAATTGACCCAAATTCAAGTTCAGAATTGACCCAAATTTAAGCTTAAATTGACCTAATTTGAACTGATTCAAGTCGAAGTCAAATTAATCCAAGTTCAAGCTCAAATTGACCGAAATTCAAGGACAAATGGACCCAAGTTCAAGGTCGAATTGTTCCAAATCTACGCTTAAACTGACCCAAATTTAAGTTCAACTTGACCCAAATTCAAAGTCAAACTGGTCCAAGCCTAAGGTCAAGTTGACCTAAATTCAAGCATAAATTGACCCCAATTAAGGCCAACATGACCCAAGCTCGAATTCAAGGTCAAGTTGACCCAAATCAAGGTCAATTTGACCCAAGTTCAATTTCAAATTGGCCCAAATTCAAGCTCAAACTGACCCAAGTGGAGGTCAAATTGACCCAAGTTCAAGCTTAAATTGACCAAATTCATGGTCAATTTGACATAATTCTAAACTTAAATTAACCCAAATACAAGGTCAAATTCACCCAAATTTAGGGTCAAATTGACCCAAATTCAAGGTCAATTTGATTCAAGTTCAATTTCAACTTGTTCCAAATTCAAAGTCAGATTGGCCAAGATTCTAGGTCAAATTGACCCAAGTTCAAGCTCAAATGGACCCAAGTCAAGATCAAATTGACCCAAGTCAAGGTCAAATTCAAGATCAAATTGGCCCAAGTTCAAGGTAAAATTGACTCAAGGTTAAGCTCAAATTGATTCATAGATAAGTTCAAATTGACCCAAGTTCAAGGTCAAATTGACTCAAAATTTAGCAAAAATTGACCCAATTTCAAGATCAAATTGACCCCAATTCAAGTTCAAATTAACACAAGTCAAAGTCAAATTGAACCAAGTTTAAGCTCAAATCCAAGCTCAGACTGACCTAAATTTCAGTTCAAATTGACTCAAGTTTAAGCTCAAATTGACCCAAATCCAAGCTCAAACTGACCCAAATTCAAGCTAGAATTGACCCAAGTTTAGGTTCAAATTGACCCAAGTTCAAGATCAAATTGACCCAAATTAAGTCACATTGGCCCATACAGGTTAAATAAAAACATATAGCATGCAAGTTCAAGGTCAAATTGACCCAAATTCAAGTTCAGGACTGACCCAAATTCATGCTCAAACTGATCCAAGTCAAAGTCAAATTGATCCAAGTTCAAGCTCAAATTGACCGAAATTCAAGGACAAATGGACCCAAGTTCAAGGCCAAATTTACCCAAATTCAAAGTCAAACTGGTCCAAGCCTAAGGTCAAAATGACCCAAATTCAAGCTTAAATTGACCCAAGTCAAGGCAAAATTGACCCAAGTTCAAGCTCAAATTAACCCAAATTCAAGATCAATTTGACCCAAGTTCAATTTCAAATTGACCCAAATTCAAAGTCAGATTGGCCCAAATTGAAGCTTAAATTGACCCAAATACAAGGTCAAATTGGTCCAAATCCAAAGTCAAATTGACCCCAATTCAAAATCAGATTGGCCCAGGTTCAAGGTCAAATTGGCCCAAATTGAAGCTCAAACTGACCCAAGTCAAGGTCAAATTGACCCAAGTTTAAGCTTAAATTGACCCAAATTCAAGATCAAATTGGCCCAAGTTCAAGGTAAAATTGAGTCAAGGTTAAGCTCAAATTGACTCAAAGTTAAGCTCAAATTGATCCAAGTTCAGGGTGAAATTGACTCAAATTTAAGCAAAAATGGACTCAATTTCAAGATCAAATTGACCAAAGTTCATGCTCATATTGACTCAATTTCCAGGTCAAACTGATCCAAGTTCATGCTCAAATTGATTTCAAGTTAAGCTCAAATTGACCTAAATTCAAGGTCAAATAGACCCAATTTCAAGGGAAAATTGACCCAATTTTAAGGTCAAATTGTCCCAAGTTCAAGCTCAAAATAACTCAAATTCAAGTTCAAGCTCAAATTGACCCAAATTCATGGTCAAATTGACTCAAATCCAATCTTAGATTGATCTAAATCTAAGATCAAATATACTCAAGTTCCCTAAAATAAACCTAAAATTAATCTAATATCAAGGTCAAATCGAACCAAGTCTATGCTCAAATTTACTCAAATTCAAGCTCGAAACGACCCAAGTTCAAGGTTAAATGGACCCAAATCGAAGCTCAAATTGACTCGAAATAAAGCCAAAATTGACCCAAAATCAGCCCGAATTAATCTAAAATCAGTCAAAACTGAACCAAAATCCACCTAAACTGATCCAAAATCAAGCCCAAATTGACGCGAAATCAAGCCCAAATTGACCCAAAAACAGCCCAAATTCATCCAAATTTAGATTCAGATCCAGATCTAAGTTCAGGTGAACGTCCAAGTTCATGTTCAAATAGGGTCCTAAGTTGAAAACAAGATAGAAGTCGAATTCCAATTCCAAATCGAGGTGCATGTTAAATTCCAAATCGAGTTTTCAGACAAGACTCAAGTTGAAGTTCAAGTAGAGGTCCCAGTCTAGGTCAAAATTAAAATAAAAGTCGATCGGACACTTGAGATCCAGGTGTAAGGCCCAGTATAATTCAGATCGTTTGGTTGATTCTGATTTTATTTTCCACTGTCGTTTCAAATGAAATCCCAAAAAAGAAATTATGTAAATCAAAATACTATGAAGTTATAAATATTTGGTTTGGCCAACGAATATACTATTTATCAAAGATGGAATATCTATCTCGATCAATCTGTTTCTCGCTCTCTACTGGTCGTAAAACGGTGCCATCTCACGCTGCTGCGGCTGCTGCTGCTGCTGCTGGTGAGGTCCATCACGCGGGTCAAGATTCTCTCCCGTATGCCCTGTTCCGCATTCATTGATCGGAATCAGCAATTATGCTCAATTGAAAAGCCAGCCATCTGACCGGGCAGCAAAACTATGCGCGGTTGATGATAATATCCAATCAGCCACGGCAACCAGCGCGGGGCTGCAGGAAATTCACAAATCGTTCGTTACCAATTGGGAACAGTAGAGCTTTAATTATGCGCGCCATATAAATGAGCAATAATATTGAAATTCATTAAAGCCTTTCACCCGGAGACCACGGCCACGGCAGCCACCTCCCAGGCTGGATGATCGTTGATAACCGTTCAGCCCCGATAGCTCACTCGCCGTCGAACAAATGCAAAACGGTCCCCGGTTTTCTTCGTTTCATTTCATTTCATCCAATCATGTAAAACCTTTCATCTGTAAGAGAGATGGCGCGGTCGCCGGCTGCAGATGTAGTCCACTGATTGACGGATCCGTGAGGGGACCGTTTTCGTTCGCTCGAGAGGTGATTTCGATATGTGGCCTGTGGCCCACTCCCAGATAGAAGTAGGTATATTGTAATCCTCTTATCTCATCGTTTCAGAATAGTTCCTTGGCTTGGCTTTTGTTGTCCCCACCGGATCGGATGAATGTATTTGCAAAACAAAAGAAACAGAAATCCATCATCCGCAACACGTCCCGGGTCTGACCCGGCACACGCGGAAGCCAGAGCCGATTCCCCATTCATTTATGCGGTGCGAGGTATGAGTAATGATGCTCCAGATTTATGGGTTTCCAAGCCAAATTTCGAGCGGTGGCTTTCGGCTTTCACAATAATGGTAGCGAGATGATGTCGGCTGGAATGAAAAATTGATTCCGAATACTACCACGGACGGAACTCGTTGGTTGGCAGGAGAGACCCTTGATGCTGCTGGTGCTGCTCACACATCGTTTCCCAGGATTGCTGCTTTTAGCGTTCGTTTAATCGTTTCGGTCTCAATTAAGCTCTCTCACTGAACGAATCTCGGTTGGCAATTATTTCAAACAATCGATCAGAAACGTTACTTTTTTCAGGAAATTTAACTCCATAAAGGCTTTACTAACCGTCATAGTTTGACCTAATTCTACCGCGTCCGGTTTTGCTGATGGCAGCATCATGTGTAGCATTAATTCTTTCACAAGAACCAGACCCAACCAACATCATGCGATGGATGATGGCGCACACCGGAAAGTGGAAAACTAATTTTCAAATGAACTTTCTGTGAAAGAACCTGCAATTGGGAACATTATTGTAATCTTCAATTCTTCCTTCTTACGCTTGGGTGCAGCTTTCTGGTCTGAGACGAGTGAAATGTAAATCACTCTTGCTTTTCACAAGATCCCATTTCTGATGCAAATCTGCATTGGGTCGTTTGTAGAACTGAAAGCCAAAGTTTAACCGCACGCAAAAGAACCATTGGCTTCCGTTTTGCACTCTTTGAGGTGGCACTCCTCGCATCCGTTCTAGTTTCTCGACTTTACTCTCTCTTCTTCGGAATGACCCAGAAATAACCTTTCACCGTCTTGTGCGCTCGCTCCACCGGGCCAATGCAGTGCAGTGCAGTGGAGTGAGGTAATAGCAATAAAGTTTAAACAAAGTTTCTCGATTCCTATCGTCTAACCAAATGTAATTGGATGGAAAACAGTCAAAGCCTTAGCAACTGAATCCTTTCGTTCCGTTTCTCTATCTGTATAGAACACCTGAATCGTCGTCCACCGACCGACCGGCGGTTGGAGCCCAGTCGAGCAGCGACGGGAAAAGCTATATTGAACCCGTTTACCGTAAGCAGATCATCATCGTTCGCCGGTGCAACCCCCAGCCCATCATCGCTCTGCTGGCAAGGAGTGCCTGTCATACAGCCGGCAGTAGAGTGGGCCGCAGTACACGAGGCAGGCAAAAGCTGCTACCGGACTCAAGCTGATTTAATATTTGATTTCCTTTCCACCGCCACCGGTGCTGTGCCTGCCTCCGGTTTCCGTGGTGCAAGTTTTCATTGCAAGACCTGTCAAAGTTCCGACAGGAAAGCTTACATCATTTTTTACACGGAAATCTTTTTCCTGTGTTTTTTTTCTTGTTCTTCTTCTTTTGCATAGCTCAACCGACCATCATCGGCTTCGGTTCGTCATCACCGCACACAACACCGCCCAGGCACACCGAGTGTACCGTACAATTAGCATCTGAAAAGGAACCTGTAAGTTCGTAATTTTATGTTTTTTTTTGTTTTAATTTTTGTTTCTTTCATTAACTGAGGTGAGGTGAGAGCGATTTTCAATTTTGCCTTCTCCCGAGATGGGAAGGATATGCAATCTTCGTTGAAACCTTCGTCTGTGTAAATTACCATTCAATTCAGTTCCCTGAATTTAACATTTGGATTCAATCTAAATTTACTTGAAAACGAAATGTTTTCAAAAACTAGCATCGATTAGAATACAATAATTTCCATTTAAAAGCCAGAGTGTGGGAATGATCGATCGGCTAAAGTTAAAATGTTGCCCCTGGGTAAGGACAAGCCCACCGATGCATGGGCATTAAAGGGGAAAGCTTTCTGAGAAGCAACACACACACACACATTTCCCACCAGCTTCCCAATAATGTAGTTATTCATTTGTTTACAATCTTGTCGGTTTTGGCGACCGTCAAACCCACGTCAGGCCTTATTGGCCCCGCTGGTTGGCGGCTGGCGGCTGCTTTCAATCTAGCAAAGAGCTTCTTCCCAAATCTAGCCTAAAAGCTTTTCCCAGCTCCTTGCATGAATGAAACTGTCCGCAAAATAGGAAGGAATGATTAATGGATTTAACACACAAACACGCTCACGCGCATTGCCCATCCCAGCACTTGCCCTGGCACTTGCACACACGGGGAGGGCCCGAAATTTCGAAGAGAATTAAAAAGATGTGTAATTTAATAGCCATTGATTACACTGGACCGCAAAAATGGAAAATAAAGCTGTGGGAATCGATTAAATTAGAAGCTAATACAGAGTCGTCTTGAGGTATTTCGTGCGAAAACAATTATCTTCTATTTGAATATTGTTATTTTCAAATACAAGAAATTTCATGAATGAAACCAAAAATTGATAATGAAACTAATAATATGGCTTTTGCTTTTTCAAAAAGGATTTTTACGGAAATGGAATTTCAAACAACAAAAATATAATACTTCTGAACAATTTCTTTTTGTTTTTCCGGTGGAATTTGAAATTTTGCATTTTGTATAACTGAAATCGGTCATATTTTCAATAAAAAGATGTTTTAGGCATTCTAGCATAAAATTAAACACTGCCAAATTTACAATGGTGTTTTCGACAACTTGGGCCTTGACCTGGACCACGATTCGGAACGTCGAAGTAGGTCTCGACGCGAATCGTGACGTGGACTTCCTCGACTTTATCGTCCACTTGGATCATAACTTGAAACTCGACATAAACTTAGACTTAGACCTCCGATTGGATTTGAACTTGGAGCACGATGTGGGTCTCGACTTGTACCTCGGCTTGCACCTGAATTCGGAATACAAAATGAATCTCAATTTGGACTTTCACGTAGACATCGACCTGAACCTATTGGACTCTACTTTGAACCTTATGTTGTACCTTGACCTTAACTTCAGCTTGGCGCTCGAACAAGATTTCAAGTTTAAGTGCGACCTAGATTTGGACCGTGGTTAGACCTTCACTTAAACCTCGAAGCAATTAATCAAGGACGAAACTCGATTTGTATATTACCTGAGACCTCTGCTTGGACCTCGATTTGGTCCTTGATTTTTGGCTTGATTTAGCACTCGAAATGAACCGTCCAGTTAGCTTAGAGCTACGATGCGGGTCTAACAAGTTAGTCGTCGTATGTTCGAATCAAGGTTGGACGGTGCTGCTAGAGTCAGTAGGACCATTGCGAAGGGTCAAGTCTTAAAATCATTTATAACCCAAGGCTTTGCGTTGCTTTCTTTGGCCCTTAAAATAGATCTCAAATCAAGATCCATCCAATTTCATTTGGACCTCAACTTGGATATCGATTTTAATTTGAATTTATATCTCGACGAGGACCTCCATTAGGCTTTCACTTGGTTCACTTGACAGGAACCTAGATTTAGGCTTTAACGTGAATCTAGATTTAGATTTGGATTTTCAGTGAGAGTTCGGTTGGGACTTTGGGTCTAATTTAATAAATTTGGGACAATTTAAAATTGAATTTGGGTCAATTTGGGCTTGAATCTGGGTTAATAATAAAATTTGTTTTTTAAAACTTGAATTTGGATCTATTTAATCTTGAAAATTGGGTCAATCGGGGCTTGAAATTTGAAACAATTTGGGCTTGAATATGGGTCAATGTGGGTTTGAATTTGGGTCAATGTCGGTTTGAATGTTGGGACAATTTGTGCATGAATTTGGAACAGTTTGGGACTTAATGTTGTTTAAATGGTGCTTAAATTTAGTCTATACGATCTTTAATTTGAAATAATGTGGGCTTGAATGTGGGTCAATTTATGCCTAAATTTGATCCAATTTGGAATTGAATTTGGGTCAACTTGGGAAAGATTTCAGAGTTAGTTTGGACTTAAATTTAAATCAATTTGAACGTGAATTTGGATTCATACGGGTTCGAATTTGGGTCAATTTGAGATTAAATTAGAGTCAGACCTGGACCTAAAATTTGGGTCAATTTGGACTTGAATTTGAGGCAATTTGGACCCCAATTTGAGCTAATTTGAACCTGATTTGGATTTGAATTTGGGTGAATTTATAGCCTTAACCCGAATCAGCCCTGAACTACCCCGCAAAATCAGCATCAAAGTACAACGCTCAAATAATTAATCTGTTATTTTTTGCTAAGCTGTATCCAATTGCCATCGAAAAAATGTTTCTAAATGTTCGAAATATCAATTTGTTTTTATTTTATGACGGAAAGTATAAAATATAACAAGTGATGCCGTATGGCATCATTGCAATGGGCTGATCCGGGTTAAATTGTACCTGAATTTAGGACCTTGCATTTGTACTAAGTAATTGACTTAAAGTTTGATTTAATATTGGGCCTGAAGTAGCAGACTTGAAGCTATATTAAGATATAGAATTGTAAATGAGTTTGGCTTTGGAATCTTATTTGGACTCGGTATTAGACTCCGGTATAAATAGCAATGATATGTGACGATTCACAGGTCGCTGCAATTAATGATAGAATAATATAAATTTTACTATTTGGTACACTTCTAGTTAGAAAAGTCGATCTGCAAATAATTTATTAATAAGAAATGAATATTTAGGTTTTTTCCTGAAAGAATTTAACAGCAATATTATACCAAAAATGTAGATTTTTTGATGTTCGGTTCGTATGAGATATGACTCCATATTTTCAATGGAAAAAACATTCTAGCTATTTCATTATATATATATATATATATATATATATATATATATATATATATATATATATATATATATATATATATATATATATATATATATATATATATATTTAACATTACAAAAATTTCAATTGTGTTTACTTCTAATCTCCATCTGGGTTTCAGCTTGGACTTAAACCTCGACTTTGACCTTACCTTAGACCAGTGGTAGCCACGGTAAAAGCATAATGCGGGCTAAATCAGATCTCCTTAATAGTTCCGCGGCCCGAAATGACTTCTGACCTTAATAAATTCAATATTCAACCTATAGTTCCCGTCCACCATCCATAAAAATAGTCCGCGGGCCGCAAGGACCATATTCAAGAGCCGCAGTTCGGCCATCACAGAAACCGTAACTGGAAATTCGATTTGGATTTTAATTTGGATCTCGACTTGCTTCTTGAGTAGGACCTCAATTTGGGGCTCAACTTGGAGTTTAATTTGTACCTCGACTTGGTTCTCGGTTTTGGTCTCACCATGGAGCCTAATTTCGATTAGACCTCGAATTTGGGGTCAACCTGCACCTCGAATTGGAGTTCAACTCAGATCTCAATTTGTTCGTCGACCTGATGGACTTCAGGTTTGTCCTCGGCATAAATAACTTCAGATTTGGACCCGGACCTGGAATTTAAGTCACTTTGGGTGAAATTGGGGTCAAATTTGATCAATTTGCATTAATTTGGACTTGGCCATAAAATTGGACTTAGATTAGAACTTGGACTTGGACATGGAATTGGACTTAGACTAGAGCTTGGACTTGGACTTAGATTTGGACTAGGACGTGGACTTTCACTTGAACTTACATTTGGACTTGGACTTGAACCTGGAGTTGGACTTGGACTTGATCCTGAACTTCAATTTGGTCTTGGGCTTGGTCTTGGACTTAGACGTGGACTTGGACTTTGATTTGGATTTGGACTTGGACTTGGACTTGAACTGAACTCAAATTGAACTTCAAGTTTGACCCAAAATTGAATCCCAAATTGGATCCAACATTGGAGCTGCACTTTAGTTTTCTAAGAAAGGTTGTTGCGCAAATGAAATTTCAAAGGCATACAGAATTATTACTTCTAGAACATTTTTTTTTGCTTTTCACTAAAATTACATAAGTGTGTTTCTGTCTCTTGAAGTGCGTAATATTTAGAATGCATAAGGGTATCAAATCAAAGGATTTTTCAACGCAAGTTCTTCGGTGGTCTTTAGAATGCATTTTGAACCGATCTGGACATTTCGAAATATCCGGTATTGGTTCTACCGGAACTCAAAATCGGCCATTTCAATTTTTCTTCCGAAGTATGGAAAATGGAGTATCAAGCCACAGAAACCACCCAAGAAGTCGTGTTGAAAATTTTGCGATTTGATATATTTTCAAAGAAAACTCAAACAGGCCAATTTTGAGGTCCGGTAGAACCGACAACGGATATTCTGGAGTATTTAGATCGGGTCAAAATACTTCCAAAAGTCCACCCAAAAACTCGCGTTGAAAAATTCTTTAATTTGATACCCCATTTGCCATATTACTGAAGAGACTTCAAAGAGGCCAATTTTCAGTTCCGGTAGAACCAACAACGGATATTTCGGAATGTCCAGATCGGGTCAAAATACATCCAAAAGTCCACGCAAGGACTCGCGTTGAAAAACGCTTTAAAATCGAATGAAAACAAGTGAAGGTAGAGCCAAAAGTGTAACTGCAAGTGCCATTATTTTTTATGTCGGGGACGTAAAGGTTAACCTCGATTTGAACCTCAACTTGAATCTCGAATGTTCCTATTCTTGATGTTGTCCTTGATTTCTACGTCGACTTGATCGACTTTAACTTGTTCATGAACTTCGTTTCCGACTGAAGCTTCCGATTTGAACTTGGACATCGATTTGGGTTTCGGTTTCCACTTTGCTTTGCATTTGGAGTTGGATTTGGATCTGAAATTAAACCTAAAATTGGACCTACCTATTGGATCTTAATTTGAATCCGAAAAGGATCCTGACATTGAACCCAAAATTGGTGAAATTGGACCAAAAATAAACCTGAAATTGAACCCAAAACTAGCGAAAATGGATCCGAAATTGGTAAAATTGAACCTTAATTTAATCCCTTAAAAAGAAGCTGAAACTGGCCCTAAAAGGAAACCCGAAATTTGACCTGAAATCGAACCTAAAATGGACCTGAAACTGGACCTACCAACAAACTCGAAGTTGGTTGGACCTGAAATTGGTGCTGAAATTAGACTTAAAAGTAGATATAATAAGCAAAGTAAAATAGCAAAGCCAGGGGATTACCTACGAATATTTTTTTGAAACGATGGTTCTACAATTGATGAAGGGACGGTAAGGGAAAATAATGAAGAAGGATTTTTTGGGAATGAAGGGGAAAGAGTGGAAAGGAAGGGGGAGGGGGGGAGGGTAATAGGTAGCTACGCTTAACAAGTTTTCGTTGTGACTCCTACCTTTTGTCCAATACTGGAAGGTGCATGGGTCGAACCCGTCCGTTCATCAATTGTAGAACCATCGTATCAAAAAAATATTAATATATGCCTGACCGCATTTCAAGGTCATGACTAAAATCACGAGGTTTGGTCAAATATGTACGAATAGCCGAAACACAAATGGCCGAATCACCAAAGGCCGAAACACAAATGGCATAATATATCTAATGGCAGAATCACTAATGACTGAATCACAAAAGGCCGAAACACGAATGGCCGAACGTCATATTCGCCCGAAAATATTCACGGCCTTCAACCTGCACAAACGTTGGGTACATGCTGTCCTTACCCGGTGCCGTACGTTCGGACTTAACTAAGGAATAATCCCTACTAGGCAGTAAATCTAGGAAAATGCATGCAGCTAAATAGAAGTGGTGTCTGTTGGGGGGCTGCCTCCCGCAGTGGCCGGCGCTTCCGACGGCGGTTCACCGGCGCACACTCGCGGCCAGCGGTCGTCTCGCCCTGAATCATCTAGGAAACATGAGCAACAAAAACTTTACTGAAATTTTTGGAGCGTCTGAGTAAAAAAGTTTTTTGACGCAGTTGCTCTTTTGTTAAGCACTAAGCAAAGGCGTTCTTGTAGCATTTTTTGTTTTAAAGTAAATAGTTGTGTTGCTTATTTTGGTTTTTGTTTGATAAAAGTTATTTGTTAACGCTTGCCAATTCATGTTTTTAATTGAATAGTTATCTAGGCATTCTGAGAAAATTCGGCCTTTCGTGATTCGGCCTTTCGTAATTCGGCCATTCGTGATTCGACCATTCATGATTCGGCCTTCTGTGACTGTTGTTGAAATTCGGCCATTTAGATTTCGGCCATTCGTGATTCGGCCATTTGTGTTTCGGCCATTCGGTACCAGCTCAGCCTAGGTGCTACATTCCGTTATCGAAACTTGGCCTCCTTCGACAGACTTCGATCTTCGAAATTAGATCTAATATTGGACCCAAAATTCAACCCGAAAATGGACCTTAAATTTGAACTAAAATTAAAACGGTATTTGGAACTGGTAACCTGAAAGTGGAAATAGGGCCTAAAATTCAGACCCGAAGTTAAACCTAAAATTGGATCCGAAAAGGGACCATAACATGGGTGAGAAATTGTAGCAGGAATTGGATCTAAAATTGGATCAGAAGTTAGACCTGAAATTGGACCTTAAATTGAATCTCAAATTGGACCTAAAATTGGGTCTGAATTTAAAGCTTGGATTCGTACTTGGAATCGGTCTTGGATGTTTGTCCTTCGAGGCTGGTGAATGACCAATTGGTTAACACAACATTAAATAACAATTGTCCTTCAAGCTGAATTTGAAATTGGACCGAAACTGGCCATGGAACTGGACTTTAACCTGGACTTCGATCCGGACTCGGACTTGAGCTCGGCATTGGACTTCGAGTTGAAATACAATTCTTTATCCACAAATGGGCCCTATCGTAAAAACGCTGCATTTAAGGGGTTATATACAGTTAGAAGGTTTAAAAATGTCGATTTTTCTAGAATTTATTTAGAGAAAACCCTTTAACTGATCAAAGTGAAAATATGTATACATCTAAGAGTAGCTTTTGGCTATATTTTAACATATTTTGTTTTTGAAAAAATTTAAATAGCTATAGTTAATTTCCTGGAACTCTTCTAAAATAAGACGTCTTGTGGTGAGCACGATATCTTTGGCCTGAATCATCGGAAATTGAAAACTAAAAAGGAATCGGTGATAAAATATATTATCTATAAATTGGTCGAAAGATTTGGCAAAATAATCATTTTTGACGAAACGGCGGCTTCTTCTTAAACATAAAAAATCAACTTTTGGCATTAATTTCGCTCCTAAATTGTCCATTAAATGAGAAATATCAATCGGTGAGGAAAAACCTTCGATTAATCTCAAGGATATATCCTTAGAACACTTGTGTTAAAATTTAAAATGATTCGGTTCAGCTGTTTTTGAGAAATCTTGCTCACCGACTTTGAAAACACGATTTTGAGACACGCGCGTTTAAAGTTTCACGTTCCTTCTTCATTCGCTCTAACACATCGTTACAAATATGCGTAAGAAATCCTTGGTCTTCAAAAGTAAAATTGGCCAAAATACGTGAAATGTTTTTTTTTGCAATTAACCTGAATTTTTGTTTTTGACAGATAATAACTATTGAAAGAATGTTGTAATATTAATACCAAAATGTCCAGAAATCTGTTCTGAACATTTTTTATTTTTAAATTAAAACAGACTTCGTATGTGTCTCTACAGCTACAAAAACGAAGGTCGTCTACCGACGGCTTTACTCGTTAGAGGAACAGGTATCGTATAATTAGGTGCCTTTCTAAAAGGAACAGAGATTAAAATTTCGGCACGGCTCGACAATCCGTAACTGCAAGTTAAAGTAAATTTCTTCAACCACTTTCATCCACTAAAGTTCCACTTCTCAATCACATGTGAAACCGGTTAACCAGTTAAGCGCCCACGCTGCTTCAATTTGCGAAGACAGATGAGTGACAAAATTCTCCCACACACCGGGGACAATACCTTCCGGTTTTAAGTACGACCGTTGAAATTTTACCCTCCGCTTCGAAATCAGAGACCGGGAGAGCCGGGCTTCGAGCTCCGAACTCCCAAGGTACGCGGACCCGAAGCGGGCAGGTTTTCGGTATCATTATAATCGGATTAATAATGCATGAATTTTTCCAACTCCAACGGATTGCCTTAGAAGTCGGTGCTGCCCCGGGGGCTTTCGTCGCAACTCGTCGTGGTGGGAATACGACAAAACGTTTCCTCGCGCTACTGGTTGGTGGCTTGACCATTGTAGCACCTTCTTCTGCCATCATTCCCGCGTCCACCGAATCCTGCCGGTTCCAAGCAAGGGTGGTTGGTGTGTTGCTTTGGCGTCTTGCGCCGCGCCGGAGAGTGTCAGCCCCATCGACGACGCGAGGAATTTTGCAATAGAGCAAGCGGATTTCGCATTCTGATTCTCTCGATTCGAATGAATAGCGAATCTAGTAGTGAGTCAGCAGCATCCGCGGCCCGGCCTTGGTCGATAAACCCCGTCCCCAGAGATCCGGCGAACCGGCCGGGCGGCGGCGGTGTGGGAAAAAGTAAAGCAGTAAACCGCAAGAAAGTAGAAGAAACCGACCACGGCAAAAAGTGTGGCCATGGAAAACCTTCAATCCACATGATTTATGGACATTTTATTGATGGATGTGGGTCCCGGTGTGTTTGTGCTATTCGTCTGTGCGCCTTACTGCGGAGCGCTTTACTCGCCATCGGTGTTCGATATGCTGAATTCAAAACTGACAGAAGACGGGTGCCCAGGGTTGAGCGTTTCCCTATTTTTGCTGAGAATTTTTCTGTTCTGTTTAGACTTCTAAGTATTACTTTTATCCGCATGAAAAAATCAACATTTAGTGATTTCCTGTTTACTGTCGAGTGCTACTAGCTTACGGTCAACTCACATCATGGTCATTACTGCTTTCACATAACAAGCCAAGCTTCCGTAGTGTGTCTTGATTTCATAATGTATAGGAATTTGACAGAGCTGTGTCACGGTTCAGTTTCAGATGGGTTTTCCCTTTGAAAACTTTGTAAGTGAATTATTAATCAGGAAACAACAATTGTATGGCGCATTCCGAAATCGCTCCACCCTAGCGTTTGCATTGAATTGTAGACGCACTTCTCACTGGATGGTGGTTGGACAAATAGCTGGGCTCCAGGCAGTCCCACTGCAATCGATTGATTGGCCAACCCTGTCTGTCCGTTCGTTCGTCCGTCCGTCCGATGTATTGCGACCCTCTAGCTGCTGCTGGAACCCTTACCAAGCCACCACAACATACCAGAACCACCGGCTCAAAAGCCCAACGGGAAAGTGACCGGATGGAGGTGCCGCACCGCCGAAAAAAAACCGTACTTAATCCCAATCAAACCCGTCAACCTCAATCCCCAATCGAACAAATCGAATCGGAGCTTTTTGCTCCGCTCCGGCTCGGAACAAACCGGCCAGCAGCCGGCCGGCGGCGGGAGTATGGGAATTCGTTCGTTTGTATATGTGGGTGTGCGATGATATTCACTCCCAATTACCTCAATATTTACTATTCCTTTCTTTCGGAGAAAACAAGCTCCGTTCCCCCATGAAGTTTCTGTGCACTTTACAGCTCATTCGTCTAGCAATCGAAAAGTGCTTTCAGTCGCTGTTGCTGCTGCTGCTGTTGGGTCCGAAACTGTCGCCCACGAATCGAACGACTGGCTGCTGGCTGCTGTATTGGTTGGTTCGAGCATGGAATGGCGGGACGGCCGAACCGGGGCAAAAAAGCGAAGCACAGTTGTCCGCTGTTGAATATTGAAATAATATTTATTTTTCATATTATTCCAGTTATTTGTTAGCTCACAAGCGATTATGTGTGTCTCGCGTTTCGCCATCATCGACTCCCCCCTCATTTGGGCGGAGAGAATTTGCCGCACGGCTCGAAGGGGTGGTCCAGCAAACCAGCGGCGTGTGTCCCCTGACTGATTGGAGCACGAGGCGGCCTGGGTAGGGTATAGGCATGAATAATTGAAACGAAAAATATCGAAAGGACCAGTAATTTGGCCGACGGTGAGTTGTCCGCAAGCCGCACGTGGTCACAGTCTGTTGCTGCTGCTGGTCCGACTTGAACCAAATCGGATAGTGGTAAAAGCGGGGTGGAAAGCGCGGGGGATGGGGGCGGTGGAGCAAAAAGAACCACCGGACAGATTAAATAGTCCGTCGAGTAGTTGCACTGATTCGTTTCGGTGTGTGTCCGTCCGTCCCAGGCCTAATTGTTCTATTATTATTACCCTCAGTCCGCTCTCCTCCGGACCGACGAATAGAACCGATTTGTCGTCGGTTTTCGAACCCGGGTTTCAAAGCAGGTCGATCAATTTTGTATAAACTACATAATTGCACATGATGTCCAATTTGTGACAGGCGATTCTCGGAAAAGTTTTGCCGGGAATTTTCCGGAATGAAAAGTTAGCGGTGAATAATTTAGTTTAACTGTTCGGTTGGAAGTTTTTCCAATGGGGTTGAATCCCATGTTGTTTTTTTAAAAGCAGTTTTTCCCCAAGTATAGTTACAACAGTTTACTTTTACAACTTTTACCAATCGATTCAAAACAAATAATTACCAACGTAGCTGTTACTTTTTTCCGTCTTGCCCTTTCCATCTTTCTGTATCTAAATATAATATTTCCATCCATCAAATTACCATTTTAGCTTGTTCAACTATTTTTTGACTTCATCAACAAACCAAAAAGCAAAATATAGGTTGAACGTCGATACACAAGTTATAAATAGACTTTGACATATCGCTGCAAAATGACAAAGCTGATTGATTTGCCAGACCCTTGTTTGGTAAACGCCTCACTCACGCGCTGCCGTCGCCGCCGCCACCGGCCGGCCACTCCACGATGACGAATTCGCAGCAGCAAGCCGATAGATCAATGACACTTTTGCCACCGAAAATTTGAGCGGGACCCCATTGACAAGCGGCTCGAATCAATTTTTTCGATCTGCTCATTTTGCGACATGACCCAAAATGCGATTTCAAAAACACTGCTTAGACAGCAGCGACCGGTGGCCCGGGGTCCCACCGGCACCGCGGCGGTGCCCACGCTCTAGGTGTACCTTATTTTGTTGATTCAATTTTCGGATAACATTCCAACCGATTTGTACGGTACAACAAAAACGGCACGCCACGCCACGGCATGCCGCGCCGATTGTGCCTGAGGCGAGCAGTTCAGACAATGAATAGGAGACTGCACGGTGAACATACGTGGAAAGCATTTTGAAATAGTACCTACTTCTAGTTGAAGATCGTCCGTGCACGGCATGGTTACGTATAGGAACCTCTTGGTTTCATCGAAGATTGACGGAACGGACGACCGGCCGACCAACCCAGAGCCGGAGCGCGAGCGCATTTTTCGCTGTATGATAAATTAGCCCCTTTCGGAGTTGATCGTTCCACCACGCGTTGCTGCTGCTGCGATTGGTTGAGTCCCTATTGTTTATCGGCACTGAAATTGATGATGCCGTTGATGAGTGCCATAATAGCGGAAGCCCCACCACGTCGAAGCCTTGCTTGCAAAAAACCCGCTCCGCCTCACTTCTTCGCCCCGTTGCTCTCAGGCTGGGAATTCTTCATTAGCGAAAGTGTTGTATTTGCTAGATATTTCCTAGATGCGTTACGGTTCGATCCTGACAACTGTATGACAAATGGATTAGAAACGACGCAGCAGCATTCGACCAATCGACCAACCGACTGACCGACCGAACGACCGACCGAACAACCGGAAGACTTCTCCAGACCAGATGCCGTTTTGTCCAAATCATCATCTTGGGTAGGGCGGTGGACCCGGGTTACAGTACGTGTGGGAAGTTTGTGTCTGTGGTGCAATCAGCTCGGATCTGGCTCATGCAGCGACCGACAAGACGAATTGACTTTTACCTGTGAAACAGTCCAGTTCAGTCCAGTCAGGGGGTGGGGTGCAGCGCTTGAGGAAAAGGAATTAATCATTTCGTTCGGATCCGCCTAATGGATGCTTTGCAGTGTTACTGAAGAACTATCTCGGACTTGGGTACTGCCAGAAGCAATAGCTTTTGCGACATTGAATGGAAAATTGATTTTCTTAACGCATTACAAGTCTAGACGTTTTTCGATTCTAGTTCAGTTTCATTCTGGTCTTTTGCTCTTCTATTCATATCAGAAGATTTTAATAATATGCCATAAATTTTAGAGTCGTAACAAGCATCATTTGGTATCTAAGCAGTATTATTAAAGTACTTTTAACTGCCTTAACCCTTTATAAGGCCGTGGAAATGATATTGCCACCAACGAAAAATATTTGTTTTGCGTCTATAATGACATCAATATAATTATAGAAGCAAAATAAAAAATGTTTGTTGGTGGCAATATAGTTGCCACTGCCTTATAAAGGGTTAAAACAGTTCAATTGCCGATTGATCGGTATTCTGCGATTATCGAAGGCAAATTGTCTAATCTTAGCGTTTTAGGTAAAATTCAGAAGACACCTTTTGTGAACAAAATTGGCATTAATCTTTCCACAACGAATATTTTCAATGTAAGGCTAGATGGGGCCGGGGTAAAACCACCCACTTTGGTTTTACAGTGCCTTGTTTAAATTAGTGCTACATTTTTAGGGCACAATTTCATAATCTGCGTAGAGATTTTACAGTATTTTACAGTACCCTATACTGCAATGTACGCGTAAACCATCGACAAAATAAATAAAAACAGATTTTTCATAATAATCTTTCAATGTGCTATAACTTTGGTCGAAGTGGTCAAATTTCAAGTCCAAGTCCGGGTTTAATTCCAAGTGCCAATCAGAAGGTTAATTTCAGGTCTAGATACTAGATTACGTTCCAGGATTAAGTCCATTCGCAATTTCAAATTCAAACCCTGGCCCAGGTGTGTTTATATTTAAAATCAGATCACAGCACAAAATGAGATCCAGTTCCAAATTTATGACTAGATACAAAGCTAAATCAGGTTCAGTTCAAAATCCAAGTCTAAGTGTAGGTCCAAATTTTCCCATTAATTGGTGCAAAAATAGTGGAAATTTTGAAAAATACTGAAAATCACACTTTTTGTGGCGTTCATATTATGAGACTTTTTGGAATGACACCCTGCCCTACTGTAAGACGTAGTGCTACGTCCAAAAATACTTGTTCGTCAATTTCTAGTCTCACTTCTAGCTTGCACTTCGTCGCCCATGACTAGGGTATTCTGGAGATCAGCTGGATCCGCTTCACTGGCATCGCATCTGTATAGGCTCAAAATAAGTTGAACGATTGTTCGAAATGTCATTTAAAGTGGTTTCCGAATCAGAAAAAGTTTTAGTTCTCAGATTAAGACTGCCGGGTCTGATGAATCGGTCGACACTGGAACCAGCGGCCAGGAATTCAAGTGCTTATCGATTTCAGCTTAGTGGATGATCATAACTTCATAGGTAACGTGTATTGTACTAATCTTCTGCAACAAATGGTTGCTTTGACGGCTCCCTCCCACAACCCGCCAAAATGCCGGGTACGTGGAAGGTTGAAATACCAAACAGTCTCGTTTTTTCACCGCGTTCAAGTATTTCGTATATTCTGAGCAACTTGGTTGCTGCAGTTGTGGATTTTGTTCATTCTTCCACTCTGGACATTGCACAGTGGAAGCAAACAATCTAAATCAGAATTGTTTTCTCAAAGCGTACAAATGCTTAATTTTGAAAAAAAAAAACAAAATATAACTTTTATCTTTTTACATCAGTAGGGTGATCGTGTATCCATCTATGTAGTAGTTTGATTCTCTTAACAAAATAAAAGTTCAGATCCAAGTAATACTCAAATCCAAGTCTACATACAAATCTGAGGCCAAATTCCGTCTGATTCAGTCTTAGTTCAAATCTACGTCTCAGTCAAGGTCCAGATACAGGTTCAATTTAAAATTCAGATGAAGGTCCCATTTCAGATAGACTTTTAAACTCTTTTATTTATACGTTATAATGTCTAATTTTGGCCAAAATCATATGCAATTCAAAGACCAGTTCAGGTTCATGTCCAGATCCAAACCAAAAGCTAAATCTACTCCACATAAAAATAAGAGAGCAGAGAGTGGCCAATCTACAGCGAGACGTGGCGAGTTTCTGCAGTGCGTACAATGGACTGGTAAATCAAATCAGATCACTACAGACAAGGAAACAGTAAAACGATTGCGGCGACAAATGTTCAAGTTTGAATTTAAATTACAAGTTGTTTGTCATAAATGTGAGTGAATTTATTCAAAATTTGTTAAAAATTTTTTGAAGTACTTTCTTCGTTGCTATATTAATTAGTTCTGAGGATGGCTGAATAAAGTAAGCGGAAACGTTAACAATACTAAGTTAATTTAATAATTCACCGAAAAGAGTCAATTTAAATCTGATAAGAAAATTGCACGGTGATCAAAAAAGACCAAATTAATGTTTAATTGGAGGGCCAATTTCCTGGCCCAATTTCGAATCCAATTTTAAGGCGAATTTTAAGAACAATTTCAAGTCCAATTTCAATTCCAGTTTTAAGTCCATTTCAAGCCCAATTCGAGATCCAATTCGTGTATGTATGTATAGGGTTAGCCACCATCAAGTAGAATTCCGGCAGAATCGAATTTATCTACCTAGCAACTTTCATGTCAATGCTGTTCGTGAAGGACCCAAAGGGGTTGAGTGGATTTATAAGCAATGGCGCTTATATGATTCCACGGGAATATAAGACACTCCTTCCAGCATAGACTTCCGGTTTCTAGATACATAACTTCGCCGTGCAAACTTATCTTGCGTGATGATTTGTGTGCTAGAAGGGCGCATCAAAATCCTCTGCGACCTTATATGACTTGGGCTGGTTACCACATCCCTCATCCAGTCTTCGTTTAATTCGATATCCTGATGCTCCTGCCCCTTTACGATAATGATGGTATATGTCAATGTAATAAGATATGTGTTATATGAATACCCAAGCAGCAATGTGAGTTTTATTGTACTCTTATGGTGATCCCAAATTGTTACTTGGGTATACATTATATGAAGATATATGGACAAAAATAGAACAATCTCACCAGCAGTACTTCGAATGGAATAGAATTGCATCATTTGAGTTTACATGAGTGCTTCCATTATTAATTTAATTTTTCTTCTGGTATTCATGAGCATTATTTAAACTTTCTTCGGCCCGAATTTTCACTGTACAGTAGGAGCTGCTTGCTCCATGAGCTAAAACAAAACAAAACAAATAAATGAAAATAACTTATGTTAAGCTTACCTACTAACAAGGTCGTGTGGCTCAGCCGTCATCCAAACCCGCAGTTTTGAGATCAGGCAGCCGGGAACCACCCATCATTGCACCTCCTAGCTTGACTACTCAACAGAGCATTACCGGGTAAGGCCACGTGGAGGCGCTAGGTAGGGGCTTGGGACGGCTGGAGCTATGTTGGACCCTTCCTCATTTGCCTGCCCCATTTCATACCCAGCCCAATTCGAGATCCAATTCGTGGTCCAATTTTCAATATTAGGTGCAATTTTTAATACAGTTTTAGTTCCGATTACGGGTCCAATTTTAAAAACAGTTTCAAGTTTAATTTCAGGTCCAATATGAAGTTTAATTTCAGGTAGAATTTCCAAGTTAAATTTCCGATTCTATGTGAAGTTCCGGAAATGTCTAATTTCAAGTCTAATGTCAGGTCCAGTTTTCAGATCTAATTTAAGATTTGAAGTCCTATTCGAGGACCACTTTCAAGTTCACTTTCAAGTCCAATTTCTATGTCCAGCTTTTGGTCCAATTGCAGGTCAAATTAGAGCTTTATTTCAAGGTTCAATTTCAGAACAAATTTGAGGTCCAATTCGAGGTGCAATTTCAAGTTCTCTTTCAAGTTCAATTTCTATGTCCAGTTAGGCCATTGCAAATCATATCTACAGTTTTTGTCACCCCCTCCCCTTGGAAATTGGCTTAAAAAATCGGGGGAAAAAAAAATAATTTGTAGGATATGAGTCAAATTTCTTTTCATAAAATCAATTGTCTGTGGGCTCTACAGTCTGAAAAACTCGAAAAATGAGTCTCCGAGTTGAATTAACGCTTCTAGCACGAAACAGAAATAGCAATTCAAACAATGAAATTTCCGAAAATCGTCCAAAAAAAATTTCCTTCGTTTTTGACTTTTTTCGTATATTTTTGCATAGAAAATAATAACGTATATATTATAAGCAAGAATAGATTCGGTTTTCACGTTTAAACCTTAAATAAAAATTCTTAAAATCCGTGTTTTTGTTTGCTCAATTAAAAAATTCACTTTGTTTTTTTTCGCCCCCCCCCCCCCTTCAGTGGCCGAACACCGGAAGGACAAAAACTTTATAAAATATTTGTAATGGCCTTATGCGTCCAATTTCAGGCCAAATTAAAGGTTCATTTCGAGGTCCAATTTCGGAACAAATTTCCGGTCCAATTTCAGGTGCAATTTTAAGTATATCTTCATTTCGGATTCCGGGTCCAATTTATGGTGCTAGTTCAATTTCCAAGTCACATTTCAGGTCCGATTTGAGTCCAGCTTCAGGCCGAATTTCAGGACCAGTTTCGGTTTCAATTTGTGGTCCAATTTCAAGTTCGATTTCTGGTTCAGGACCAAATTACTTTTTCCGGAAGTGCTTTCAACAATACTCATTGACCGGGCTTCATTTTGGGATTTTTGCTCAGTAGATGCTCATTTAACAAGACTGCCTCAACGAAACAGAATTCAAACAAGTAGTGTTAGAAGACAATTGTAGAATTAATTATTATCTACAATATTGCTGAAGAAAGTATAGTTTTATCTTTTGTATTTACGGTGCTACGGGCCTGCTACCTCGTTGGTAACCAAATGTGCGCTCTTTTTGCTACCAACGAGGTAGCAGCCCCACAGCGCCGTAAATACAAAAGATAAAACCATACTTTCTTCAGTAATATTGTAGATAATCATTAACTCTACAATTGCCCTTTATATTACTTTTCCGAATTCCGTTTCGTTTGAGGCGTTCTAGTCAAATGAACATCTACTGAGCAAAAAAACTAAAATGAAGCCTGTCAGTGACGCACTCACTCACATTTCCAGGCAAGAATTTTACAAAATATTATTCAATTGCTAATAAACAACATTCAAAAGAATTTAGCGTAGTCTTTTACGCCTCCAAGGCTCCTTACGATTCCAACCAGTTGTATTTCATTTCACTCCTTCACTCCTTATTTGTTGTTCTCTGTGAGTATTTCGAAACTTGATTCCACTACGATAAAACCTGCAAGTCGGAGGTAGAATTATTTTCGAGTCAAAATTGATTAATTGAATCAGTGAATACAACGGCTTGGTTGCGTCTTTTCCGACTGCAAGGTTCTATTCAAAAATAAGTTATCTTCGGCTTTCACTCTCAAGTTTTTTTTGTAAGTTAGAAAAGCGTCAGGTTAAAAAGTCACTACGACAGTCTCAATAATCGTCTTTTCTGGCAGTCATTCCAAAAATACTTATGTTGGATGGTTTATGTGTTTTGTTCAATCGCTATTTAGGACCTTAGAGCATCTTCGTAAAGGTCTCGAATGTATGCGAGATGAGCAAAACTATTCCTTCAATTCAATGCTATCTAGTTTTGCCAAGATTTTTGTAACTTTCCCATAGAATGGAAATTGAATAAACGGGGAAAAATAGTATGCCAACTGCGAAAAATAATTCACTGGACAGGGCGAACCTGAATTCGGTCAAGTGATTTCCAATTACACCACCGACCGGCAAATTTATCATAAGGGACAGACACATTACCGCCACACTTCGTTCAGTCATACCTCTGATTGTACAGCAGAATGAATGCGTTCTGATCATTATTTTACGTTTTTGTTTCGATCAAGTTTCTTTTACCGTTGACTGCAGCAAAACAGCCAAATGACTGACAGTCACAACACTAACGAAAAGCAACCGCGCTGTCGTATGATTTAATACTACAAAAAACAATCAGACAAAAATAGAAGCAAAAAAAACATCTCCTCATGCTCCTAGTCGGTTTGTAGTTTACACTCTTCAATATCAATCTAAAGCGGGAGAACGATTGTTAGATTCTCTTGAGAAGCCACTTGGATTGTAGGCTGCAGTCTCGCAAGCGGTAGATTGATTGCATTAAAAAAACAGTCAAATTATCGTTTTCGAAGTACTCGTTGAATGCAGAAAGCACAGTCCTAGTCAACTTGCGATCCCTTTTCAAGCCCTGCCGATATGGAGTTTTCTTTTTAAATCCGACCGTTTTTCTTTTCATTTACCGAGGGAACAGAGAGAATGGTTTAATGATAAAGCCTCTCCATTTAATGAGGTGTTGCCTGATTGAGTCCAGTTAAAGAAATTGTAATTAAGAATTCATCATATTTATCATATTCATTAGATTAAAACTTATTGGAAAATTTACGAGTTATAACAAGTTATGGCTTTTGTATTAGTAACCAAATGAATCACAAGAAAAAATCCATAAACACCATGAAGCTTTCTCTTTATGAAAACTATTTAAAAAGGGTACCATGAAGAAAGACTATTGGTGTCAATGGAAAGAAAAGTCCTTATTATTGCACAAAACGAAATAGTACCGAGCATTGGAGATGAATAACAACACATTTTAGCGATTGCTGCCAGTTGATTGCACTCGATTTGCTCCAATTCCGACTGAGAGCGAGAGCGAAAAGGACAGAGAGAGGAAATTCGATTCGATATCAGTTGCAGACAATATCATAGCCTTCAGGTATGGAACTAACAATGGCGATCGAATTGATTGGGTGGAATAAATTTTATTCTCCGTTTTTTTTGTTCTGTTCATTTTATTATTTCACTAAGAGGCTCAGCAATTGAGCATTAAGCTTAGAGTTTAATAATTGAAGTTACGCAACCGTGTTTACGTGCGTCTAATTATACTGATTCAGCCGGATAACTGCAAATTACCTATTTCTGAGTGTAATTATTCAAACTATCAGACCCGACATTATGCAACAACAAAGTGTAAAATACTTACACATCGTCGAATGTATCTGCATAAATTGATCCTTCAAATTATCAACCATTATTGCCCACTGCTGTACAAATTACTTTCTAATTAAGTCATCCGTTCAATATGACGTTATTCCGGTCGGTGGCAATACGACAACGGCTAACGGAACGCAACGATACGGGAGAGGGTGCAACGGACGCAGAACGATAAATCAATTGAACCTCTCTATTCACCGTAATTGACATACACGCATTAACATTCGTCGAAATAAATAGTTACCTTCCTTGCGGTGATATTAATCGTAAACACCGACATTAGACGGTACAGAACTTAATACCCTGCCCTTGCCTTGAAACCAGCTGACTCAGCCGCCGGCGGCTTTTGGCCGCCTGGCCATGTGACATGGGAGACCCATTATTATTATTGGTGCGGGAAAGCGGGCGGTTTCGGTTCAGCTGTCTCACTCATTTGCTGTGTGCTGTTTCGAATTCGAAATGCATCGTCAGAACGGAGAACTCGTCGAACCTACCCACCACCAGCTAGCCAGCCAGCCAGCCAAGCCAGCATCATCAAACGGTCAGGCCGACCGAAAAATACCGATCGGGAATGCACTTTGAATGCGCAAGAAGCAACAGGAAAACGTGGTGGCCAGCCAGAGCCATCGCAGCCGCAGCCGGCACCGCCGATGAAAAGTATCACGTAATTTATTCCGATAATTCCTCCTTCCCATCTTTCTCCTGTGGGTACGCGCGGTAAGCGCCCCGTCAAGGTGCACGCGGCTTTCTCCTTGCGTCAGGCAGGGTTTTGTTTTATATTTGTGTTTTCCTAAACAATTTTCTCCCCCCGTCGTCGTCGTTGGTCTCAAATTTCGGTTTCCGCGTGCTCCGGACATGGTTGTGAATTGCGGTTTGAGAAATATACCGGATTCAATTTAATTCTGAATGAATGAAAAAATAAAAAGCAAATAAACTAACGTTGACTCGGTGGTGGTTCGATCTCTAAGAATTCACAGCCGGCCAACCGTGGTCGTCGTCGTCGTCATTCTTTGGCGCTAGCTAGAGGTAGAACATCACCTCAGGCAATAATATCTAGTGTAAACAAGAAATGCATTAAAGTTGTGAAATGGCATCAAACAAAGAAAGAACCAGTGAGCAGCATCTCAACTGAACGGCACAGGGGATAAGAGGATACTCTATCTTAAATTTCCTGTCCCTAAAAGTCCGGGACTAGATCTCGAGTCGACTCGACCGGTTCGTCAAACCCCGACAACGGACTGACTGGCTGGCTTTTGTTTTTATTCCATCGACACCGTGTCGTATTTTGTTTGTACTCTACTTTACTTTTCGCTGACAATGGACGACGGACGCGTCCGTCGGTCGTCCACCAAAGTGGACGGGAAGGCCGCGAGGTGCAGAGTCTGAGGTGACTGACTGTAAGTCGAAGAAAATTTCAAACCAATAAAAATATGTTTGCGCGCTTGGCTGCCGGCAAAAGTGCCGTCGAGTACCTGCTGCTTTCTAACGCCGTTTTTCCGGTGCATTCTTCGGAGCTCCGAAAAAGTTGGTTCTCCTCGGAAGGTAGAAATTTGAACGTTTCCGCTCAAACTTTTACACCGAGGATTAGTGCAATTTAGCCTTTCGGGGGGGAGAGAAAAAAAAAAGTTTAGCGCCCCCAATTTTTTCCGCGACATGCTTATCGCCAGGTTGGCATCGAGTTTGCATTTTTATTCGCCATCAATCTGTGTGCGCCGAACCAGGCCAGGATCGGCGTCGCCGGTCACAGTGCGGTGGGAACTTCTCGACCGACCGACCGGCCGACCAACCGGCGGACCGTTTAGCGTGTAATTTGTCCATTACCTAGCGATAAATCATTATCGATAATTCTCCACCTGGTGTACGTAACCGAGAGGGCAGCATTATTTAGCCCGCAGGTTGGATCGCACTGCCGCGTCGCCACGTTGTTGTACCGCTCTGGACTGCGTTTCGATCGACCTAGCAGTGAGGCTTTGAAGGAAATATTGATGTTTCAATATTCTAATTTTTAGAACAAAGTTCATTTAAATTATAGTACCGCTTTTTGCTTGATGATTTGAATCTTTCCAACTAGAATAAAATGCAACATATTCACTCGCGTGCTAAGAGCTAAGCTATCAACGGAAGCAGGGCACCGACTTTACAAAGCATGTTTTGGCCTAGAGAAATGAAGTAATCGGACAGTGGTACATCTATTTTTACACAATTAACTTACATATAGCAAAAATATCAACCGCTCAGCCTACTGGACTTGAAACTAGATTTGAAATTAGACTTCAAATTGGCCTTGACATTAGATTAGAAGTTTGTTATGAATTTGAACTTAGATTGAGACTTGAAATTGGACTGAAAATTGCACGTCAAATTGATATGAAATTGGACTCGAATTTGGGTCAATTTAAGCTTGAAGCATAACCTCAAATTAAACCAAAATTTGGAATTCAGATTGAACTCAAAATTGGACTTACATTTGAACTTGAAATTCAAATTAAAATCAAACATGAAAACGGACTTCAAATGGGACATGAAATTGTATTTGAAATTAGGCTTAAATTCGATTTGAAATTGTATTTGAAATTGATCCTAAAATCGGAGCTGAACTTGACGAAGCACTAGCAAATTTCATTTATCAGACATGAGTCTTTCTGCTGCATTGAAATTGTTTGAATTTAAGTAATTTAAGTAATTAAGTAATGGCACATTTCCACCGACCAGCACGGATTTGTGCCTGGTCCTATTGCACGAACCTTATGGATTTTACGTCTACCTGTATAGCCTACATGGAACAAAAAGCAAACTCTATATTGACCATAAAATACTACTTAAAGGCCCATATCAAATTGCATCACGGAAAAAACGAAAACAGTCAAGGAGGAGGAATGTGCGTGTATCTAAAAAACGACCTTAAGTATAGTACGTTAAGTCAATCAGAGTTTTATATTGGTGAGGATAACCCAAACCTTACTGAATATTTGTTTATTGTGTGTCTGCCAATAATGAGAAGTTTTTACTTGGAGTAGTTTACAGATGGTGACTTATCTCAAAGTATTGATATTGTGAGCGGAGTCCCCAAAGGATCTATTCTTGGGCCTATATTGTTCTCAACGTATATTAACGATCTACCATCTATCCTGCATTACTGTCATATACATATGTTCGCTGATGAGGTTCAGATTTACATTTACTCATCTGAGCTTGAAATAAATGAAATTACAAGTCATTTAAACGCTGATTTAGAAAGTGTCCCAGCGTAACTTATAACCAATAAATATTGAAAAAACTAAAGCGACAGGGGTTAGATAAAATGATCGGGACAGGCGAAATTTCAACTCAACTCAACTCAACTCAACTCAACTCAACTCAACTCAACTCAACTCAACTCAACTTAACTCAACTCAACTCAACTCTTCTCAACTCAACTCAACTCAACTCAACTCAACTCAACTCAACTCAACTCAACTCAACTCAACTCAACTCAACTCAACTCAACTCAACTCAACTCAACTCAACTCAACTCAACTCAACTCAACTCAATTCAACTCAACTCAACTCAACTCAACTCAACTCGACTCAACTCAACTCAACTCAACTCAACTCAACTCAACTCAACTCAACTCAACTCAACTAGACTAAACTAAACTAAAACGCTGTAGAAAATTATCCAATAGGTATTTTCTCTTGAAAATTTAAGTAGAAGTAGTTTAGAGTGCATTGTTTACACTGTACATTTATCGCTGTCAGGCGTCACCCGATTGATTTTGCGCAAGCTCCTGGAAAATCTTCAACTATTTTATCGGGATATCGGGAAAATACCCGAAATAGTGCACTCAAGTCGGCAGGTTCCAGCACAAGTTTGAGGTTCCGGAGAAAATAAGGAAGCAGAAACTTTCAAAGTTTGCCAAGAAATATATGGTTTGGCAAGCGATCTGCTCAGGTGGCAAACGGAGTGTGCCGTTCGTGACTACCGGGACCGGGCAGATCTACCTCAAGGAGTCTAGCTTCTAGCTTCGTACCATTATTCAAAGGATGTCCTGGAGTGGCACGAAACCAACAGGGTTATTTCGACCCCTATGGGTCAGTTCCTATTTACGCGGTAGAGTTCTGCGTGTGCAGCTTGGCTCCAGTTTTTCTTCCCGGTTTACTAACTTGTCGGGTGTACCTCAAGGCACCAACTGGGACCTCTACTGTTTGTGTTGTTTTCCAACGATATTAAATCGCTGCTTGGAGTTGAATACAAACGAATAACCTCAAACTGATCGTTCATCTTAAAACGCAGGAAAAACAAGCTAACGAGACGATTGCATTTAAAACTCGTTTGGGACGGTGTGTTTATGGTGGGAGCGGGAGTGTATCGGCCTGAAGTACATCGGAGTGAAGGACTATTTTGCACTGGAAGACGCTACAACTAATGTCAGTTGAGGATGAGTGTACCCCATTAGTCATACCGAAGTTAGGCATAAATGCGTTAGGTGCAATGGACGATAGTTATGATGTGCGGACGGCATAATGGACGTTAGGCAATCCGCCGTTGGGTTGAAAAAGGTCTAATCGACTCAGTTTAAAAACAGCATTCTGTAAGCAATGAGTCGGTTTACCTCCGAATGGCTGAATGGCATAGCAGATCACAGGCCGAAGCACCGAGTTGCCGAATGTCATATAAAATATTCGAGGCCCGGGACCTGTTCAAATGATGGATACTAGAATTTTACGAAACGCTTTTTTTCCTTCATTATTTGATACTAGCTATAGCCCGCGTGCGTCGCCTCGTGTCTAATTGAGAGTGAAACGGAGGTACCTATCGTAATTTTCTACAATTTTGATGAAAAACACTTTTGCTGTACTAATCTAGATTGACTATAACCAGGAGAACCAGAATGTGTGACCAAAACGCCAAAATGTACCTCAAACGCCATGTAACTGCGGAGCATAATTTGTTTGAGTCTTCGTTTACATTTAAATATTGATATGGCGCTGTTAACTATGGCGTTGCGGTTTTTTCGTGAGACGATTTAGCCTCAAAGGAACTAAGGGATACTATTGAATTTACCAGGATATGGAAACCAAAAAATTATTCTTTCAAGTGTATGTGATCTTTTCTACAACTGTTGCCAACTTTCCGAGATATTGTGGTATGAAAAAGCACATTTTTTCACCAAAAAAGTCATAGAACCTGCATAAAACTTCAAGATATTATCATGATACATTCAGTAGAATGGTGTGTTTTTAAAATAAAAGCAACTTTCTAGAACATAGACGGCCTTCAAAATGCCATCAAAAAGAGTAATGCGGATTTTATAGTTTTGAGGTGTTGTTCATATAAAAAATATATTTATTTATTTGAAGAGATAGAGCCAAAGTATCTTCGACAAAGTTTCTCTAAATTTTATTTTCTACAAGTTTACCGAAGAACACATTTTGTTTTTTCGAATTTTTTATCTACCTTTCAGGTTGATTAAGCAAAAATTCATTCCTGTCAAAAGTTGGCATTAATGACATTAATTTTTTTTCGTATTTTAATGATGTCCTATCAGGGGTCTGGTTTTGATTACACACCGAATAACCCTACCAGCACATTTGATATTAACCCCTCTAAGGTCTACATCATTTTTAGCACCGCAAAATTCACTAAAATGGCCATAACTTTTTTATCTTTTGATAAAATTTGATTTGATTTCTTTTTCATAATATCTATAGATAATGGCCATATGCCATATGGTCCCGGAGTTATTCCGAAGTTCCTTGGGGGACCGAGATTTGGCTATTTTAGATAAAGTTGCCAAATATCTAAAATTTGTTTGAAATCTTTTGATTTTCGTAACCATATCATCGACTGTGGATATATCAGTTACTTTGCCGCAGCTATGAGTCATGGTGCGCGCCATCCGGATCCGGGGGGACACTATGAATCCGGAACCGGTTCCCGTAACGGGACATTTCAGCATCAGTAAAGCATGTCGTGTCGCATATCAAAAGACATCAGCATTCGATAAAATAGCGATTGGTGATCATCTAATGTCTCTCAGAGGCCGTATGACCGGTTCCGGGTCCGGGGAGGGTTTCTTTTCTGATTCAAGCACGGAACGGATTTCGGAGGAATTTTTCCGGGACCTGGAATCGGCCATATGACCTCTGAAAGACATGAGATGATCACCAATCGCTATTTTATCGAATGCTGATGTTTTTTGATATGCGACACGACATAGTTTACTGTTGCTGAAATGTCCCTTTATGGGAACCGGTTCCGGATTTATGGTGTCCCCCCGGATCCGGATGGCGCACCATGGCTCATAACTGCAGCAAAGTAACTGATATGTCCACAGTCGATGATATGTTTTGAAAAATCAACAGATTTCAAACAAATTTTAGATTTTGGCAACTTTATCTAAAAAAGCCATATCTCGGTCCCCCAAGGAACTCCGCAATAACTCCGGGACCATATGGCATATGGCCATTATCTATAGGTATTATGAAAATAGAAAATATTTTCGGCAAAATTCCCAAATTTGGTGATAAAATATTGAAAAATAAAAAAGTTAAGGCCATTTTAGTGAATTTTGCGGCGCTAAAAATGATGTAGACCTTAGAGGGGTTAATTAGTAGTGGCAACCGATTTGTGACTAATTTCAGTCATAAATTAGTTTTTGCAACCATAAGTGCGAAAAGTGTGCAGCTTGGGAAGGCGTTTATAGTACTATATTTTACGCAAAACGCACGAAAAAATCTCTAAATTATCTTAATAATAATTTAACTAGATTTATTATTCGAGAAAACAGTTTACGGTGGAATTCAGTCAAGTAAGGGCCCGCACTTTCGTGTTTCGCCCTTTTAAGGTTCAGCCAAATAGGGGGGGGGGGGGGGGGGTTCAGCATTTCATCATGCGGCCAAATACATTTCGCTATGAAAAGTCATAAAACATTTTTCAAGGAATTATACCAAAAGGTCATTATTTGTAGTCATTATGTTTATGCTGATGTTTTTAAGACAAACGATGTAATGCCAATCAGCAAAATGCCAAATGAATTTATGTTAAATGGACAGCTCCGGTTCTCATTGTATTGTGACGGAACGATGATTGACTCAAGTGCGTATTCGTAGGAAAGCGAAATTTTGTAAATTATGCCTACCGCCCATTATGCTTATCGTCCGTATACCTAACGTCGCGTACCCGGGAGCAGCAGCCACCGATGTTCGCTCAACACTCATACTTGTGAGTGTAAAAGTGACCAAGAATTAAATGAAATTATGAAAGACTATTTTGCACTGGAAGACGCGGGGACGAAATCTACGCTAAATCTAATGTCAGCTTGAGTTTCCTGATGACAAAGTACTGTAAAATATTGCTGTAAGATATGGCGAACCGGAATAGAATGGAATCAGAAGGTGAATGCAGACTAATGGAAACGCTTGCTAAAATTGGCAGCTCTGCTACGGCGAGGATCTGACATCAGGATTCCTCGCTGCTATTTCAAAAGAGAGTCGTATTGTTGAAGAAGAGCCAATAACTTGCCACATTGACGGCGGCCCAGTCATAGAGTTAACAGTGGTCTACTGTGAGTGTTTTTCGAAAGGGGAGGGGATGCTCAAGAAGGCCTCACAGAAAGCCTTACGGTAAAATGGGAAAGTTTTTACACTTCACACAAGAAGAACTTCGCAGGCGGAATCAATTCTAGTTGGAATGGCGCAACTACAGACTTATCGAGAGGAAATCGGTCCTCATGTGGAACCGAAATTGGTAAATTCCAGAGCCGTAGTCCCTAGATACGAGTCCCTATGGCTGAAACAAGATTTCCTGACATTCTACCCAGAAATCACCTACCTACGATTCATCTCGTGGATGCCTATTATCGAAAATTTCAACACGCAAATTCGGAGACTAAGACACGGCAAGCGGCAACATACACTGCTAATACAACCGAAGGGTTTTTCATTCCACCCTCGTTGCCGCAATTAGGAGGAGCATGGGAACGCGTGGTGCGTTCAGTGAAACAGGCCATGCTGGGCGCGCACGATTATAATCGCAAGCTGAACGACGAATCGTTACGTACATCCGTTACGGAAGTGAAAAGCTTCGGGAATAGCCGGCCACCTCTGTCATATCTGCCTCTGGACGCGAAACAGTGCGTAGTATTAACTCCTCATCACTTCCTCCTGGGGAGTTCGAAAAGTGCTCGACAAGCTGTCGTGGAGCCTACTGTTAACTGCGACATGATCAAACATGAACTGGACTAATGAAGAAATGTTACCGGTGCTTACGATAAGAACCAAGTGGCGAGGTGAAGTTGGAGGCAGTTGGCGATTTAATGCTGATCGTCAATAATGGAAAGAGAAATAGTTGGGCCAGAAGGCGAGTAATCGAAGTCTTGCCTGGAGGTGATGCTAGAATTTGCAAAGCTGTTGTGAAAAGTGCAAGGGGTCTTTTGCGGAGGTGTATTGCTAACCTGGCCAGTGTTACGGGGGGACGATGTTGCTACTGGGCTCGCTGCCTTAGACCGTGTACAGCCAACAGTAAACGGAAGGAAAAGGCAACAAAACCTTGGCATAATCGAAGAAACTACTCGTGGTGATCACACCTAAAATTAAAACTTGTTAAAATCTTGTGCTGTATAAAATTAAAACTTGAAAATGCTACATTGTTAAAATAGACACAAAGTTAGCGACCAGATTGAAGCCGATTTATGTGTGGTGAGATGCTAAACGAACTGGCGACGAGTAACCCAGGACCGAGTACAGTGAAGAGGAATTCTTGATATGGCAAGAGTCACCCCGGCTTCACTGAGTGCTACACAAAAAACACCAACGGGCGTGAACCAGGGCTGTGCCGTAAATGCTCAATAAATTCGGCCCACAAAGAGCAGGATAGCCTCGTCTAGAACTGAATTAGAATGAAACCATTGATATAGGCAATTGGTCTATGGTAAGCTAATCCATTCCATTCTTCAGAACAGAGACACACAGTCATTCATTGTTTTATGGAGATATGAATTTAATTTAATTTTGGAAAATCCACTTTTATTTTAACTTAATAGAAATTGTGTCACTCTTTATTGCAGTCCCAATTCTGTGTCGTGAGTTATTTGACTGTCTCAAACTATTCTACAACTTTTCTTCCATCCGATCGATAATCTCAATTGACTGCCGACAAGCCTAAAAAGTAACAATCAACCACACAGCACATAGCGGGCAGACGACGCGGTGTGTTGCACATGATTAGAACGCGAAATTATTGACGCGCTCGGAAAGAAACCGCACCGAAGAAAATCCGTTGATTACCGGAGTTGTTGCGCTTGCGAGCCCTCGTCTCGCTCGCTGCAGGATTTAAGTAGGTAACGCGCGACTGCAAACCGAGACACTCCGGGGCATTGTGTCATTAGTGAATCAGGCGATCATCGAGCAACGGCAGCAGCACCAACAGCAGCTTTAATATTTTCCTCCGTAATAGTCTAACCGCTCCCATCCACGGATCGGAGTGCCGCAGTCGGTGTTGGACAGTATGAGGAAATAAGCTCCCACATCGTCGTGATCGGTAAACGAGCCACCGTGGAGCCGCAATTTCCACCCTTAAACTCAAAAACTTATAACAAGCCATGATAGTAGGCTCGCTACGAGTCTCCATCGCCAATCCTGGCCTGGCCTGAAGCCCGAGGTGACTTGTTCACATGCAACACGTCTTTCCCGTGCTAGGTTGCACCTCCGTATGCTCTCGTCGAAGATCTGCGCTAGTTGGCCTGGCCAGTGTTGCTGTTAGTAAAGTTAGGGCCGTCAACAAGTTTGGACTAAATTCGTCGGAACTATTGCTCGCTGCTTCAGGCTGCTACCAACACTGTCTCCAAACTCGGACGAGACTGGTCTCGAAAGGGGGAAAAACAGATTTCCATCGGAGTCCTAAGTATACGCGGGAACAACAACAGCAACAGCGCCAAAAACGACATCAGCACGAACCGGGACAGGGCCCGCGGGTCTAATGAAAAATGATGAGTAGGCATATCGTTGCGCGCCTGCTGGTTGGCTTGGAACTTAGGAGCATTGCAACGCCGCGCCGGTGACCAGTTGTAAATCCAAACAGAGTGAGAGCGAAAAAAAAGGTAGGCATCGGCATTCGCCACAAACTGCAGCAGCAGGCGTGCGAAGACCGTGAGGAGAGCACGATGGCAGTAGGCGAGCGCAGACCACGTCTGGCATCGTGATAAGTTAGATTTTTATTATTATTTTCCTCACTTATATTTATTTGTTTACATCATGCAGCGAGTTGTAATGGCATTGTTGAGTGCAAGACACCAGTTCAGTTCCAGGGTCTGCGGTCGCTTTGCTCGGGCCCATCATCGCACCGGGCAGCGGTTTGTGGGGGAGGCAGGGTGACAGGACGTGCGGGGGACAACTCCCGAGAGTACGGTGATGTCCATCTCGCTGCAAGATCTTGTAATACGCGAGGGGGCGGACTGCGGATGGATGCAAAGTAAATATATATTCAAAGTGCCACACAGCCGTGTACTACTATGGATGATGGTGGCCGCAGCAAGTCTACCATTATGCTTCCGAGTGTTTGGATCGGCACCGGCATTGACTGTCACGGTATGGCACGGAATGGAACGGAACTCGGGTACAGAAACCCGGTAAGGTGCGAGAGCTCCACGCGAAGAGCTGACTGCTGATGACCAAGCTAGCAACTGGGCACCGATAAATTGGGGTACATATTTTTGACGTGATTTCTAGTTGTTTTAAAAAACATAAAACATGACAATTGTAAAAAATTTAGCTTCTAATTGAATTCAAACCAGCTTGACAAACAAAAAATTAATAGAACAGCGCAAATAGGATTTTTGACGTAGGACTACGTCTTACTTTAATAGGGCGGCATGCCACGAAAGCAAAGATAATCGTGACACGAGAAAGTGATAGATTTTGAACGCTTGTAGCTCAACCAATTCTAAATATATTTTTATGGTTTGCATACCATTCGAACCACAAAAGATGTGCCTTCCGTATCGTTTTCAACAAAAGATTGAATTTTGCAAGTAACTCCTGGAATTTCCATGTATATTTGAACATTTTTTATAAATTTACTACAGTTTTCAGCACACCATTTTATTATTAGTTTAATATATAGCCCTCTAGTCGTTGATAAAACGGAAGAAATTAGAAAAAAAGAGGGCATACGTTTTGATAGTATATCAAGACATTTGAGATAGTTGGTGGGGCGATATTTGTAAGGAGTGACGTCATTGGAATTGGAGGTTCGTCGGAGCGAGGGTTTCCGTTACCATCATCGAGCAACGGAAAACCCTTTCACCAGCACTAGATTCATGACAGATACGAGACAATTGACATCAAAGCTGGGACAATTGGGACTGAGCTGCGCGTTATAGACCAAAGATAATGAGCTTGACAATCTTGAAACCTGGCGCAGACGGGACGGAAAAAGTTAAAACCAACTTGAGACAAATTTGAAATAATATTAACTGAGGTAAAAGCCATAAAACAAATCGTGTTCTGTAAAAAAACATTCGCAGACTTGAACCATTCGCCATAATCAGTCTGAAGGACAAACCATTACAGCCATACGGAACTAGTTTCGCACAAGTTGGTCAAGCTTACATATTCGCAGAGTATTTACGGAGGAGAATGCGTTCACAACAATTGGGATTATGATATTCGATCACATGGAAGATTTTATGTAAAGATTGTGGCCCAGGCCCGTATGAAAGTGATTTAACGGGCATAGGAGTTTTTCCTCTATTAAAAATTGATTATTCCGAAGAAAGAACCCGAAGCCGGTAGAATAAATTCCAAACAATTGACAAAATTACAGTTACTAGCTGCCACACCTACCACACGTGTCGCTAACAATTACACAACCCAAGACCGATGTTTTCGAAACTAGATTTTTAAAGATTCTTCCACTAATACCTCAAGAATGGGTTAACCTATTATCTTAATTTTCATTTTCTTTGAAAACTTATACAACTGTCTGTTATTTGCTCTCCCGTTTTTGGAACTTGCTATTGTAACTAAAAATGAAATATATTTCGACCAAACTTAAAATAGAGTTTAAAATTTAAAAGACAAAAACGTAGAAAAATGTATTAGATTGAAATCTTAAATTAAAAGTCGATTCAATCAAATATATGGGGGGCCCTACTCTGGAAAGCCGGAAAATCGAATTTTATTTTTTTGCATTTTCGAGACATTTATACCTTCAGAAATGTCATGCCAAAAGGATTTTTTGATATCTGATCTCGTTGAAAACTTATTCGCTGGCGGTACCTGTATCTCAGAATCTAGTGGACCGATTTGGCTGAAATTTTTTTTCAGCATGTAAAAATGAATTATCTAAATTTTTACGTAACCTTTTTTTGATATCTCAATTTTTTAATTTTTTATGAGCTCTTAATTGGCGATTTTTGATGAAAAAACATTTTTCTTTTGGAAAAATGGCCGCCATTTTGGTAATTTTTCAAATTTTCAAAAACCGCTACGTAACAATTTAAGTATTGACCTAAAGCTTCAAAATCATCATTGAAATCTGTTCTACGATACTCCGTTGGTTCTCGGCACGTACCGCCAGCAAGGAACTGTTTTCTAGACGGCAATCACGCGCCCACCTGCCACCAGTACAATAATCACTATTCTGGTATTCTGGTACTACAGAATATATTTTCAAATATACCTTAACCAATAACCAAAATTCTCCAACACTTAACTATAATTCTAGCATCTGAAGAAAATTTACGAAAATCTATAATTTTTCGGTCTTCCAGAGTAGGGTCCACCCTTAAGCAAGCTCTCCCCACGCAAAATGGCTCTAATAAGTGGGGAGAAAAGCCCGCTCATTACACTCATACTCAAAACCACAATCCTGTATAATGAACTACTGGTATTGCATGAAAAAATACTGTTTCTAAGTTTGCAAACATTTTCTATCAATCAATTGTTTCGACGTTTTGTGAATTTTATTCAGTTCTATTTTCAACAATGGCATGGATTACTTCATCTCAATGTTGCAAACGATGCAAGCGAGTGTGAGAAACATAGCATCGAACACTTAGTCCACTGACGCAAGCGTACGGCAAACAACCGCTAATGCTGTGCGTATATTTTCTACTGCTTATAAGGCTTGTTCGCGACAAAATCTGGACACCTCAATTTTGCAATAAAACAAATTTGCTAGAAGTTTAATCCATGAAACAATTTTTTATCATTTATGTGTGTATCGTTAATCATTATCAAACAAATTAACATTACTTATTTGGTCTGCATGAAAAATTGGCGAACTTGGAGTTTACCCTTGCCATGAGGGTCAGTGCAGACTTGTTGGCAACCAACTTAGCTGTGTTTGTCCAAGATTTTCGAAATTTATCTATAGTTGTTGCTTGTTCTTTGTGCTGGGACAGCTTTCTCTTCACCAAAGCCCAATTCCGCTCGATGGGGCGTAACTCTGGACAGTTAGGTGGATTCGCCTCCTTCGGTACAATATGGACTCCATTAGCATCATACCATTCCAAAACATCTTTGGCGTAGTGACAGGATGCCAAATCAGGCCAAAACAGCGAAAGTACGTCATGGCTGTGTAGGAACGGTAACAATCGTTTCTGCAGGCATTCTTCACGGTATATTTCCCTGTTAACCGTTCCCGTAGTGATGTAATTTTTGCTTTCTCGACCACAGCTGCATATGGCCTGTCATACTAAATATTTCTTGGGGAACTTGGCTTTCTTCTTTGTCCTAAAATGCTCTGCAACGCCATTCCGTTTCATGGCAGTGTAAAAAGTCATGCCAGGAAGCTGTTTAAAGTCTTCTAGGACATACGTTTCATCGTCCATCATAACGCATGGAAACTTCGTTAAATATTCGCGATAAAGCTTACGAGCGCGTGTTTTGGCCATCGTATTTTGCTTATCATTACGGTTTGATACAGTCCTCACCTTGAAAGACTTCATGCCTTGTCGTTGCTTAGAAGTGTGCACGAATGTTGGCGACATTTTTATTTTACGAGCAATGGTACGTACATAAAGCCGCTGGGAAGGACCGCCTACCGGCAGAGCTTTATAAACATGGCGGAGAAACGCTAGCAAAGGCTCTACACTGGGTTATTTCGAGGATTTGGGAGGAGGAAAAGCTACCGGAGGAATAGATGGAAGGAGTGGTTTGTCCCATCTACAAAAAGGGTGATCGGCTAGACTGCTGCAACTATCGCGGTATTACGCTGGTAAATGCCGCCTACAAGGTACTCTCCCAGATCCTGTTACGCCGGCTGTCACCGATAGCACAAGGTTTCGTAGGGAATTATCAGGCGGGTTTCATGCGGACTCGCGCAACTACGGACCAAATTTTTACTATCTGACAGATCTTGCAGAAATGTCGGGAGTACAACGTGCCCACGCATCACATCTTTATTGATTTCAAAGCAGCATACGATGCAGTCGATCGAGACAAGCTATGGCAGATAATGCACGAATACGGTTTTCCAGACAAACTGACGCGACTGATCAGAGCTACATTGGATCGAGTGATGTGTTTCGTACGCATCTCTGGGACACTCTCGAGTCCTTTCAAGACGCGACGAGGGTTGAGACAAGGTGACGGTCTATCCTGCATGCTGTTCAACATCGCTCTTGAGGGGGTGATCCGACGAGCGGGCATCGAAACGAGAGGCACGATTTTTACCAAGAGTAGCCAACTTCTAGGCTTTGCAGATGACTTCGATATCATTGCCAGGAACTTTGCGACGGCGGAGGCAATCTACGCCAGACTGAAAGCGGAGTCTAGGAGAATTGGGCTAAAAATAAATGCGTCGAAGACCAAATACATGAAAGGAAGAGGCTCAAAGGAAACAAATGTGCGCCTCCCACGGACGGTAACCGTTGACGGCGACGAACTAGAAGTGGTAGAAGAGTTCGTGTATTTGGGATCGCTGGTGACCGCGGACAACAACACTAGTAAGGAGATTCAGCGGCGCATCCAAGCGGGAAATCGGGCCTACTTTGTCCTTCGTAAAACGCTACGATCAGGAAGCATACGCCGCCGCACGAAACTAACAATGTACAAAACCATTATTAGACCGGTAGTTCTTTATGGACTTGAAGCCGTGACGCTGCTTACGGAGGACATACGTGCCCTTGCCGTGTTTGAGCGGAAAGTGCTGCGGACGATATTTGGCGGAGTACAAACTGAAAGCGGAGAGTGGCGGAGGCGTATGAATCACGAGCTACAGGCACTGCTTGAAGAGACTCCCATCGTACATCTAGCGAAAGTTAGCAGGCTACGGTGGGCCGGACACGTCGTAAGGATGCCGGACGACAGTGTGACGAAAATAGTCCTCTTCAACAACCCCACCGGCACCAGGAACAGGGGGGCCCAACGTGCACGATGGCTCGACCAGGTCGAAAGCGATTTGCGACTTCTGAGACGACTAGGAAATTGGCGACGAGTGGCCCAAGACCGAGTTGAATGGAGACGAGTGCTTGAAACAGCACGAGCCACCCCGGCTCTATGCTGCTGAAGAAGAAGAAGAAGGTACGTACAGAAAGATCTGGTATCCTCCGTAATATTTGTTTTACCTTCGCATCCTTGTGGTGGTTCGTCAGATCCGTTTTTGTTCCACTTCCCTTCTTCCTAGCTGTTGTCAAGCGAGTATCGAACGATTTTAAAACACTGTGAATAGTGCTTGGAGGAAATCCACGCTTTTTGGCAAGTTTTCTTAACGAGAGATTCGGATTTTCATTGCCGCACACAATTGCTTTTCGCACCTGCTCTTCTTTCGACGCCATTTTACGTTGAGCGCTTGCAATATAAACAAGTGTTATACAGTAATGACCCGATTTTGTCACCCCCATGATGAATTTAGAGGTGACAAAAACGGGACAGTGACAAAATCGGGTATTTTTTCAATTTTTATGTTTTTGCAGATAACTTAGAACGAACTACATATATTTCATTCTGATCACTTTTAGGACCTTTCGCACTTCCTTCTACCTCTCTGTGGACATTTGTCACCTGTGCTGTGAGGTCCCACAAGTATGAAAACACGCGTTTTTTAATTGCGCCGAAATGGTTGATTATACTGGTTGATTATGTTCAAAGAAATTTCACAGCGTAAAAAGCTCTTTCTTATGGTATGAATGATTCTTTGATTAACCCCCCTAAAAGTAAGATAGAAAATTTATTTTTCAAGCAGTAAGAGATAGAGCAAAACAATGTTCTACAAAATTTTTGAGAAGATGATTATAAAGAACTTTGTCAAAGAAAGTGACCTTCTAGCTATTATAGTTGTGGAGATAAGAAACAACTTTTGTGAAAACTCCACGATAATCAACACAGTTCTTTTCACAGTGTTTTAACACATTTGACATGTTTCAAAATGATTTTCAAACTAAGCTTTTGATAAATCAAAAACGTGACAAAATCGGGTAAAAAACGTGACAAAATCGGGGGTGACAAAATCGGGTCAAAAACGTGACAAAATCGGGGGTGACAAAATCGGGGAGTGATAAAATCGGGGAGTGACAAAATCGGGTTACCACTGTATTTTCAGAAAGAACAGACATTCGTCTACCACTCTGCAAAATATTTCAATTATTGTATTTCCGAAGCTGTGTGTGTTTAGGGGTGTTCAAATTTTGTCGCGGACAAGCCTTACATTCGCGATCTCACTGTCTCGTGGCGTCTTTCTGCACAACCCGCTCACGAAGCCAACAGCTCGTAAGTTACCAACAGTTTGTAGGCCCTCGCGAGCGATCTGACACCAGCTGCTGCGTTGACGTCAGTAATAGAAATATCGTACGCTGCTCGCACTAACAGAAAATCTCATGCCGAACGCGCTTTGCTCATGCAAAACCTTGAACCAAACCAGAAGCAACGCCGTCATAGCGAATGACGAGCTAGAGCGACGACTGTGGCAGATCCAATTGCAAGAACTGAATTCATCCTTCATTGACCTCCATGACGCATGTCGGACAGTCCAAGGTTTCGCCCATGTCACAACGGATTCCATTGAGTTGAGCACGATACAGTACTGAAGTCTGCTACCTTCGGAACATTGTTGGCCGACAAGTGCTAATGCAGCCAGTCCAATCGGCATCCGAGAACCCGAGAAGTCTTTGAGCATCGTTCGTTTTGTCTTGTCTTGAGATAAAGGGATACTTTCTACGTAACAACCCAATCGCTCTATGTGGGAGAACACATCTTCCGGTAAAGAATAGATACGTTCATGGTAATGTCAGGACAAGCAGAAACAACGTCGTAAAGCCTGGCTAAAAGTAAATTTGGATGCATAGAGCAATTTATAACTCGGGATTGGAGTGTCGCAAAAAAAACCCGTAAATGACTGGATTGCAGTATTTTTAATCAGCCTTAAGTTTTGCATTTCTCTGGTTCTGATAAAATCTCGAACTTTTTTCTTTAAGAAACTCAGCATACCACAGGACTGCACAGTTGAAGAGGCGACTGAATCAGCATGTTTCTTCCACCTTGAACGCATTTCTTTAGCGCATTTGACCATCCTGCCGTTTCGCCGAAGTCGTTGTTTGACATTTGCCCAAAATTTTTCATTGGGTCGAAACTCCGGACTATTAGGAGGGCTCATCTCTTTTGGCACGAAATTAGACATCATTAGCTGCATACCACTCTAGCACCACTTTAGCTAGCTAAATCAGGCTAGAATATTACGTTCGGTATCATGCTCTGGGTCCGCAGCTTCCTTTGGTTTCTCCATTACCAACTCATTGACGATGTCTCCAACGAAGACAGGCAATCTAGATTCTAGATTCCGACCGCGTTCAACGACCTGTCTGCTGAGCGTAGTCAGTCGTCTGCAGCTGGTTAACAATTAGACTTGGGCGATTCTTTGTAGCCGTTACATAGACTTCGCACATATTTATCTAGACCAGATTACATCAAAAGACACTGCGTCATCTCTTGTAAACTCCGATTCCGCTCAGCTGTTCCGTTCTGTTTAGGGTTGTGCGGGGATGTCTGCTCCACCTTGTTTTCTCGTTAACTTTCGTGTTAAGCGAAAAAATCTCTTGTTTTTAGATTCGTTATGAGTTTAACCTTGCTTCATAAATGGGTGATCCGATTGTTGCGAAAAATCAAACGTATTGTTTCATAATCAGGGACATTTGTGACAAAATTTGAATTCCTTGAATGCAAAGTTTTTCCCTTTCGTGGTGGATTGCAGTTCCGAATTGATTTCAGTGCTCGTCAGTTCTTCCAGTTTCATCGTTTTTACTACGTAATACTTGCAAGTGGATAAAAATTCCTATTTTAATCGTGCCCACCGATAGAGGGAAGCGTCTGACAACTTACACCATCCCATCATCATAGACGGTCGGTTGGTCGGTCGGTCGGTGCACAGCGGAAACCTTCGCTGGATGCACCCGCTGGTCGCGCCGCGCCGGTCGAAAAAAGAAACGAAAAACATGACTCAAAATTAGGTTGATGGTGTGAAAAGAAAAACCAGAAAGATGATGTGCCGTGTTATATTATTATTACTGTTACCGGTTGGTGGCGGTAGGGACAGGGACCAACCGGCAGGCAGGGTAGTTGATATTACTCCTGGACTGGGTGCCCATCGTTCGTCTTTCTCTTTCTTACCCAGAAACACAGATACGTGGGCACTCGCTTCGCTAATGGCTGACCAGCAAGCGCGTTCGATCACGCTTTCGAAAAGAGGTAAATCTCCCGGTCGAATCCGGGCTCCACAGGGACCATGCGGTATTCTGTTGTTTTGTTTACAACAATCGCTCGGTGACTATCTCTAGCGCACCCCGGACGGACATTGTCGGATTGGCAGCTTCGGATTGGCTTTGGTAGTCTTTTTCCGCCCGCTGATTGCCGAGGGACTAAATCAAACGAACCAATAATTTTACGGCCAAGCTTGTGTTTTTCGATTCACATGAATGGCACGGCGGAGAAGGATTTCGGGAAGCACTATGTCGGTGCGCGCGCGGTGTGTCCACTGGCTGGCTCGGCGAGGAAAACTAGTAAAAACAGCACAGCGGCTGTCGTCGAAAATTACGTGCCTCCCCGGTGGCAATGGCGCAAGAACGTGAAAGTTTGTACTTTTTCGAAGATAAGTACCGACCGGTACAGGTTCGTACGCCGAGCCGGGTCATGTCGACAATTGGTTTGAGTTAGGGGAACTGATTATATGGAATTTTAAGTTTGACTAGCTCGACAATTGCAGAAAATCCCCGGGTCCCGGGGTAGTTCACAGGCAATGTGTACTTAGTCTCGGGCGAAACGAGTCGTGCTTTGCAACAGAATTCGGACAGTTCAAATCTGTAAATTACTTCCATACATTTGCTCGAACAAAATGATACCAACGGTTCCAGGAAAAGTTTCTCATAACTCCACATATGTTTGAGAAGTTTGTCGTTTTCAGTCAGTGGTATTGCTCTCACTAATGATCGTGCTTAAATTGTTCTGAATGATTTTGTACCATAAATTATATTGCAGATAAATTAAACCGAATGAAACATTCCTAGTAAATCCTACAAAAAACGAATTAAGTCGTAACGATGAATGAATCGTCCGCGGCACACGTCGCGTCGCTTCCACAATTCCAGTCGTGCTACACGGGCAAAGGTTCAGTGAACATAAATTTCATATAGTGCTATCAGGGGTATGAAGCAGAAACACACCTAGATACATAAATTATGCTTATTTGGCTCGTTGCTGGTTCTGGTGCTGGCTGCTAAATGGAAACATAAACGTTTCGCTCATTTTGCTTTGCAGCTTTTCCCAGCAAGTCCCGCAAGGAATTTTGCGGTCCAGGGAAGCGTTGGGGACGGCGGGCGGTGGACTGGGGCTGGAGTGAGGTGAACAGATGCACGAAAGTATACATATATCCATTTCCTAATCCAGTTTCCAGGAAGATCGCGCGTTTCTACTGGTTCAAACCACAACAGAAAGACTGCAAATTTTGACCCAGCTGTTGCCGATGAAACTTTTAAGAAGGAATGTGCGCACCTTTAGCCTTTAAGAAAAACAAGTGTAGGGAATTATCGCAGTGATTATTTGTGGGCAGGATGTAGGGGATTATGTTTATGAGTTCATAACTAAGATTTAAAATATTGAAAATATACAAGCAAGAAAAAGGAAAATAAAAACTTGAGGAATAGAATGGAAAATAAATGTGGTGATGCAAACAAGGAATAAGAAAGCAGATATAAAAATAAGAAATGAAAATTTAGAATAGGATGACTTACAGTTTTGGTGATTTACTCGAACAATGGTAGAATCGTTGCGCCGTTGAAGCTCTCAAATTTTATTTTTAATTATAAATTTGTACTACGATTAGGTAGCTTTAGTTTCACTGCTGAAATTTAGACTTATTTAGGCTCTATCTTACGCGTAGTTTAAGACAAATTCAAGAAGAACACCGGTAGAAGCTCAAACTGTGGCCAGACGCACTTGACCGACCGTCAGGAAAGACTTGCTCCATGCGACCTGTGATCCACTGGTCCTTTTCCACTAGTTGGAAAAACCTTCCAGACAAAAAACTATTAGGCGTTAGTGCGGCCATCACCTGCATTTCGTAAAAGATAATCATTAGCACTTCGTCCTGTTCGCCGAGTAGCATGCAAGACTTTCTCCATCGCCGCTGATTTCACCGATCGGATAAGTCTTTCCCACACTCCGCCCATATGCCCATATGCAGTGCCACCGGAGCACGTCGATGCCAAAGCGGTGTCTCTCGAGTCGATCTCAGCTTTTAATTCTTTACTGGTCCCCACGAAACACGTTTCGTTATCGGAAATTAATTCAATGGGTGTTCTGCGGTTGTATCGTCTGTAGAACCGGCAAAGCTCTGTCCTTCTCACCTTCCACCTTGTAGCGAGATTAGTTCGACAATTCCAAATCGCATCTCGTTGCAGACTGTTTCTCGATTGGCGTGGGAGTGACAGCAGTGGTACCAGTCTGTAACGGTAACTGGATGGTTCTTGGGAATGGTTGCTGGAAACTAAGCTTTAGACGGTGCAAATGGGGGAGCACCGAATCGGCCTCGCATTCGCAAGAACCCGCAAGAACGGAGTCTAAAACCGCGCTAACCCGCGCTGAGAATCGTGGCTAACAGTTCTAACGCGGACGAAAAACGTCACGTGCAGCGCTGTTCAAGCAGCGTTGCCAGAACTTGTTGAGAAAATACCCGTAGTTTTATCATGTGTGTTTTATCCGAAGAGAGGTTTATAATTTTGTTTCCGAATTAAGGAAGCAGAAAAATTTAATCTAATTTTAGTTCAAACGATCGTTTTCCCGACATTTGTGTTAAATGTCTGTTAGTTTTGCTGAAAACTGTAAATTGATTTCGATATTTTCAGTTTCTAATATACCAGAACTGCTTTTTACAAGAATGAAAAACGCTTCATTCTAGACGTTTGATTACTTTTTTTTGTATTTATTAGAAAATCAAAGCCTCGGTCTTTAACGTCTTTCTAAGACTTGACCCTTCTTTATCGACAGATTTCGCAGCCGGCTGTAAGAGTACAGCACAGTTACGATGATTGCATTTGTTTTAGAGGTCTTCTTTTTGATAGTCTTTGAGAGTTAACATAAATTATTCAAGGATTTGCTTACTCTCGACTTTCGTTTCTAATCTTTCGTCATTCGTCTTTCGGCTTTGTTTTTCCGTCTTTCAGTTTTCGTCATTTGGTTTGTTCGTCTACAATTTTTCATCTTTTCTCTTGTGACTCTGCCGCCTTTTAATATTCTCTTTTTCATTTTTTTTTTGTTGACTTTTTAACGTCTGTTAGTCGTTTCTCGTTTCAACATATGGCTTTCGAACATCCTCACTTGGTATGTTTGTCTTTTTTCAGTGATTTGCTGTTATTTTTTATCATCGTTTGTGGCCTTTTCGGTTACTCTCTAAAGCGTCTTTTTGTTGTCTTTTTATCGTCCCTTCAACGTCTTTCTGCATCTATATATGGTCTACTAGCTGATTGCCCGATCTTATTCGGGGCCCCTTTGTTTCACTGAGAAATTCTCATAATGCAAGTGACAAAACTGTTTTTCTTCATAAGACATATGTCTATCCTTTGTCAGCTCCCCACTCCCGTTGTCCACCAGCCTCGTGTTAATCTCTCTTCTTTTCGGGAATCCCTCTCTAACGCGACAAAGCCTTTTTTACGTTTTAGGAGTTTCGGCTCCCACTTTTGTCATCCCCCTGCGCTGATTCTTTTATGTCAAAAAACATGTGTGTCAAATTTTATGAAGAACCGTTCAGGCATTCCGGAGTTATGACTAAACATATATTCATACTCACGTTGCTCGTCCTCTCTATTGGCTCCTTTCCAGTCAGCTCCCCCTTCTTTCACGTAGCCAATTATGCATATGGTTGCATACGGTTATATTCTTCTTCTTCTATCTTCTATATATACAAGGTGTTAAGTAGCTTAGTGCAGATATTTCAGGGGGTGATAGAGGATCCTATTTGCCGAAAAGAATCCTTCTACGCATGTGGTCAAATCCCAGTTGTTACAGAGTTATTGAATATTTTTAGTTTTCGGTTCTGTTTGTCTTAAATTAGCTCTGGTACAAAAACCTGCTAGCTAGCTCGATTCGGTTACTTTCATTCGAAAGCTGAAAAAATTTTGTACTAAATATTTCTTTTAAACCTCCTACTTCATTAGATTCAGTAACTTTTTAGAAGCAAAAAGCTTTGGAATAAGTGTTTCTCAAGATGTTTTTATCGAATTTCTCCCAAAAATGTGTGATAAAACTAATAAAAGCTATTGACCGAGTTAAAGCTCTGGTACCGTTCTACAATTTGGCGACGAGTAGCCCAGGACCGAGTACAATGGAGAGAAATTCTTGATACGGCAAGAGCCTCCCCGGCTCTCGGCTGAATAAAAAAAACCGTTCTACAATTCGTTTTTTGACGTAAAATGTCTATCTCTTTTAGTTTCGTTGCAATTTCATTAAGTGTTGAATTAGTATCTGAAAACTGCAAGAATTCATACATCACGCATAGCACACTAGATTACCGCGTGCGATGAACACAGTCTGACACGTATGAAAAACAACAACATTGTTTTTCATAAATTGAGGGTTCGCCTCCACTTTCGCGTGCATAATCTTGCATAACTCAAGCCGGCTAGGTTTATTCGCTGGCAGCAGCTAATGAACCTTGAGCTCTTGAAAGTGTGGAAAGGATGCATTTTTGCCCGGTTCAGCACGTTCTACATCTCCATGTCGACAAGGCACTGTGCTGCAATTTGCCTTTGTTCTTGTCTTGAAATCATTTTACACAATCCGCAAAATTTTATGGTCAATCGCTAACGCCACTTGCTGATGAGGCTGTGACTGCCCTCGAAGCCTCGTTGAAAACAAAGTTCCTTCTCGGAACTGACGCACGATGCGTTGTCATAGACTCATTGTGCAACAAAACGAACACTTTTGGATTTGTGTTCACTTACTTGCATTAGGTAGCCGACGATCAGAAAATCTACAACCATACTCCTGCTGGGCTGTCGTTGCTACACAATTAGAGAAGTCATAACAAAGGTGAAGTCCTTCCGAAGAATACATTTTAATACATTCAGAAACGTCCCAGCGAGACCCGAGAAGTCAGTTCCGAAACTGTTTTCCATATGCGTCTAACCGTGTCCGTCTTTAATCTAGTGTGCTATGCGTGATGTATGAGTTCCAGTAGTTTTCAGATAGTAAAAAGTTACCAAATCTTAAATGCGTTCAAAAAGGTATGGTGTCTTCAGCAAAATTGTAGAACACATTAAAATAAGCAACTTTGTTAATTATTCTCTATTTCTTTCCCTTAACGAGCTACATAAATTAACAAAAATAACACATTTTTCAATTGATTTTTTATGAGATTCCTTTGGAGATCTCCTGATGGAAATATTTTTTTATATAGACAAAATGTAGTACTTTTCCCTAATGATTGTCTGGTTTGCGCGAAGTTGCCCGAAATTGAAAAAAAAAATTGGAACAGTGCGATTTTTTTTTCATATTTTTTATAACTTGTTAAATATTCGTCCTATCGACAAACAGTCTTCAGAGAAAATGTGTATTTTAGCTAATTGAATAGCTTTGTGGAACACTAGAAAGTAATAAGAAAATCGTGTGCAAAGTTATTGAGCATAATTGATATTTAAGTGCTCTTTTTCGTTATTATATTCAGCAAAATTGCTTATTTTGGTATGTTCTGCAAATTTTTAGAGAAAAAAAATTGTTTTTGAAAATATTTAAAAAACCAATAGTTTGTATCATCCTAATAGGTGAATTCACGGTCACCCTAATAGTGCAAAAAGATGCGCTATATTTTATTATTAAATTTCTCCGGGAACACCACCCTTGAAAAATTACGCATTTTTTACACAATGTTAGTTGTACAAGTGTTCGTTGTACAAGTTATTTTATTTCTGAAAGAGGGAATAGGGTGGCCATTAAAAAAGGGGAGGTTCAAAAACGTAAAATAGCCTTTGTGACGATTTATAGGGATTACCGAGCAGAAGACAGATTTACAAGTGGTTGGGGGGGCAACGTGAGAGTAACTGACAAAGGGAGTAGACACATTCAAATGAAAAAAAGGGTTTTGTTTCTTGCATTATGAGAGTTTTCGTTACAAAAACAGATGTACAAGTGACTGAGTGACAAAGGGGCCCCGAGTGAGATCCCATTCATATAAAGATTGAGTTACAGATCAAGAAGAAGAAGTTTTAATAAAACTAATTCGGTTCTTTAATTATCTGACTGTGTTTTGATGAAAGTATCAATTAATAAAATAATGCGATAGAATTTGTTTGATTGGACCTTTTAAAAAGTAAAATGATTGATAGCATCATGGGTTAAGACAAGATTGATTTCTAAATTGCTATGTGTGCGAAATTGTACTGCTACCTTCGAAAGTTTGATTTATAAAATTTATAAAAAAGTGCAAAAGACAGATAATACTTCACACAAATTTTCACAGACGTACCATATGACAGTTGTATGAGATCGGTTTATGCTTGCACAGCGAAATACAACTACACATTCAAAGAGACCGTCAAGCTCCCGTATATGAGGAGAATTAAATTGTAAATTTTTCTAGATAGGTGAAGATTACATACGTAAATCGTACATTTACACATACAGTCAGTCCAGAATCATGGGTCACACACAATTGTGGGTCATTTTAGCTCTGGCTGCTGATTAGCGTTTAAATATCACCTCATTATTGGTCATATTATTAGTGCTATTTATGAGTAACAATTTTAGCAATCACTTCGTATAATATTCACACATTAATCAGCAGAAAAAGATAAAATGACCCATAATTGTGTGTGACCCATGATTGTGGACTGACTGTATATAGAGCTATGCTTTTTCAAAAAAAAAAAAAATGCAGTTACGATGCAAAAATTTGCGTAATATACTTTTTATCGTTCATATTTAGGCCATTGCAAATCATATTTAACGTTTTTGTCACAGCCCCCCCCCCCTTGGAAATTGGCTTGAAAAATCGGGGGGCAAAAAAATAATTTGTAGGATATGAGTCAAATTTCTTTTTATAAAATCAATTGTCTGTGGGCTCTACAGTCTGAAAAACTCGAAAAATGAGTCTCCGAGTTGACGCTTCTAGCACGAAACAGAAATAGAAATTCGAACAATGAAAACCGTCCAAAAAAATTTTCCTTCGTTTTTGACTTTTTTCGTATATTTTTGCATAGAAAATAATAACGAATATATTATAAGCAAGAATAGATTCGGTTTTCACGTTTAAACCTTAAATAAGAATTCTTAAAATCCATGTTTTTTCAGTGGCCGAACACCGGAAGGACAAAAACTTTATAAAATATTTGTAATGGCCTTATTCAGCAGCCGCATCAACCATGCTAACGTAGGGCCGACTGCCTTATTTTTCTACTAGCTGCTATACGCGACATTGTTGTCCAAATGCAGGATAAATCTCGATTATGCCAGATTTTATACTGCACGCTAGTTTATTGCTGTCACCCTAGTAGCACGGTTGTTACAAACCGGTTGTGGCAATCGATTTGTGACTAATTTTAGTTATAAATGAGTTGCTGCAACTAAAAGTATCAAATATGTGCTGCTTGGGCAGAGAACATGGTTTGATAGCAAAAAAACAAAGCCATGTCATCTTTCCATCGTCTTTTGTAGTCGCTTCGCCGTGTCGTTTGTTGTCTTTTCGTCACTTTTTTACCATTTTTCTCCTGTTTATTGTCAAGACATCAAAAATACTCAAATATCAAATTTTACTGTCTTTTTGTCGTCAATCCGTCATATATTCGGTATCTATTTGTCGTCTTTTTAGCGTGCTTTGTCGCATTTTTGACGCTTTTTGTGAAAACGGCTCCACCTGGGATCTCTCAAGGTATCCACCTCAGACCATTGATTTTTGTTATATACTTCAACGTTGTGCATTTCAAACTGAGAGTTCCACGTTTGTCTTTTGCCGACGATATGAATATCTTCAGCCAAATTAGCTCTATCGCTGATGCTCGTATGCTTCAACAGTAATTTGTTGAAATTGTGAACAGTTTTGCAGATTGGTGTAGCACAAACCGTATAAAAATTAACCCAAGGAAGTGTGCCGTTGTCACTTTTTCAAAAAAGGAAGAACTGATCACATGCGAAACCCAGCTTGAGGGAACCGTTATTGGAAGAACAGAACAGCAAATTTTCATTCCACTAGCATATATCTTACGTAGTCGGTAAGGCCTCTAGATATCTCGGCTTCATGTGCCAAATCGCTTAGGCTTTTAGCAAAATCGAAGTTGTACAGCGGAGATTTGCGGGTTTTGCCCTTCGACACCTTTCATGGAGAGACCCGTTCCGGCTGCCCTCCTAGGCAAGCCGCTGCCAACTCGTGAATCTGGATACTCTAGATGTCGTGGATTTTTGCATAATCCGGCCAGACGAGCGAATTACGAGACATATGGTATTATAGTTCAGTTGGATTTCTCCGATTATTCAATCGTGTTGCCGAAGAATTCGATTTCAATTTGTCCAGGGAAGCAATTAAACATAATTCTAGGGCAATTTTAATTAACTTAAATATCATTACTGCATGAAATTTGCGGGAACCGGGATTAGAAAAATGGAAATAAGAAACCGGGTCGTGAAAAACCCAAAAACTGTTGAAAATTATTGATTACGAACAATGTCATTCTACGCATCGAAACTATCAGGGCAAGACTAATGATAATCCAAAAAATTAAGTCCTGTAAATGGTTCACTTTACGAAGAAATTGAACAAATAAAGAAAAAATTACAAAGAAAAAAACAATATGTATATTGAAGAAAAAAACAAATTAAGAAAAGAAGAGATAAATATTGAGTACAATCAAAGAACGGAAGCCAACAAAAGCAAGTGAGAAAAAAGGCACAAGAAGCTAAATACAAGAGAAAAAAAAACGCTAAAAGGCAGATTGTTGTCAACATAGCTACAAATTGACGGTCGAAGAAGTGTCGGAAATTGCAGACATAAAGAAGTAAATTTTTTATGAGGTGCCATCGGAATTGGCCGAAGAGCATCCATTTCATCCCGGCAAGCGGAACCTCAGAACGGAACGGAAAACATGAAGCGAGAAAATGGAAGCCACATTATGCCCTGTACCTACAGCAGCAGCAGCAGTGGGCTTATACATAGGCATACATAGCTACTGTATGCATCATAGAACGAGAATGGCGGCATTTATACTCGATTGGCCGGTAACAATAACAACGCAACCTCTCTATACTATCGCTGAATGACGGCGGTGAATGCCAGTCGGAATCGTCGTCGTCACCGGAGGCGGTGTTGGCATCGGCGGGTCCCTCTTACAACGGCCATAACGGCGGGCGGAACGGAGGGGAATCACAAATGAAGCAGAGACTTTTTTTTATATTTTCAAACAAAATTCGATATGGAATTCTAAGTGGAACGAATGAAAATTACTCGCTGCAGTTGCCGGGACCGACAGGGAATGGAACGGACCGGACCGCACCGCACCGGTCGGTGGGTGGGTGGATGGGGGGACGACTGCATTTCCATATGGAAACCAGACAAAACGAGAGCGTTCAAATGGCGATGATTATTATGACTTTATGAGCTCATATGGTTAGTGTAATGTGCTGTTGTGATGTTTGTGATTCTCGCTTACAGCGAAGTGCAGTGGCTGGCTGGCTTCCATGCATCTCAAGTTGGATGGTTGAAACTGTGCGCTCACTCCACCGAGCGCGTTGAAATGTTTTTGTTTTAACTAACGTGAAGCGTAACTAAACCAACTGTAGTTTACACGATTATGATTAATTGAGTTCCTGCCAGCTAGAAAAATGTAACTTCAGACAAATATTTACTCGAGAGTGAAGAGCTGGAATACCTTCCGCATTTCCGCATTTAGGGGGATTAGTAGGAGCATCAAACAAACAGCAGCGAGCGGATCCTCTTCATTTATCTACGCGGTGCACACGTCGGTTATAAGCGCAAGATATACAGAAACGGATTTTACTGCTCCAAAAATATTTGTTTGAAAAGCGCTTGAGGCGCTTTGTTTTGAAAACAGTTTTATTTACCTTCATAACACGGTTGCATCGTTTTTCGACCAGCACTCGTTAGTTAGAGGGAAATTTTTACGAGCTTAATAAACGGAAGATTTATATTCGAATCACGGTCGATCGAATTGCTCGCTCCACACGCCCCGGCCGCGGCCTCGGCACTGACGGACAGCTCCACCGACCGGAGATGTCTCATTTTATCTTCAATCCGACAAAAAAATCTTTACGCCTCACGATAAACATTGCAGTAGCAGCAACATTGCTGGCCGGTGCTTTCACGATCGACAGTTGTGTAGCCAATTTGTCATTCCGATGCCAATGGACGGACACACGGCAACGAGTAATCAAAAAAAAAAACCTCAGCTACCTACTTCGGCTTCGTTACGGGTTTCGGTTTACAATCGACGATGGACATTCCAGTGGGATGCACTTTTAACGTTCCTGCCGGTGGTTCCCGCCGCCCCGGTCGTCCAGCCGGCCGGCGTCCAGCTTCCTTTCATCAGATTAGATCATCTGCAACAAAACGACTTTCTTAGTCCGCGAACCTCTTTCTTGGACGGTGCCGGTGGTTTGATGCATGATCGAGTCAAGTGAATGTCGCGATTTATGAGCCAACTGCAACCCACCGCGCTGCCGCCGCCGGTGGTGGTCAACCCGGGTTGATATTCCAGTAGTACAGTTATAAGGCTTCCGCCAGCCGGTTTGTGTTCCAGCAGGAGTTGGTCTCTGCTGCTGCTGCTGCTGCTGCTTGATTGCTGTCGGTTTTATTCGCCAGCGTCAGATTCGAAGATTCGATCTTAATGAACCAATGAACGTTGTTTGGTAGGCCAGAGAGAGTGAGTGAGTGGAAAAATGTCTAATTGGAAATGATATGCTGTTTCGGATTTTATTACCCTTTTTGAGATGCTCGAAATAGGTATAAATTGGTATCTATTTATTCATCGTCACGGCCAATGAATAATAATTAATGCGAACTGTTTGTATTGATAATAGAATTATGAGCGTTCGGTTGGAATGTGGTTAAGTAAAAAGCAAAAAAAAAAAAAATAAAAATTAACCACCACCACCACCACCGCTCGCTCTAATGAGACGTTGGACTAATAGCTTTGTCGAACCAGCTTAATCAAATAATGGCATCATTGATGATGGAATATATCAATTGTTGTTATGACAGAAAAAAAATTATAAAAAAAATAATTTTTAATGAATTGAGTGAAGGTTAATTATTGCACTGTTGCTATCGACAGAAACGAAACAATTTGCTTCCGAACAATGCATGACTTTATGGCAAATGGAATGCTTTCTAGTAAAAACAACTGCTTGGAAGTGGCGTTTATACTAATCAAAATCCCAAGAATACCTTCTTTCTAAGGCCAGAAAAGGGTTCTAAAAAAATGCTAACTTTGGGCGGTGGTATTTTTTCTCTCTGCTTTGCTTCCCCTTCAAGGAGGTGAAAATGATAGTGTGGAATGTGGCATTGAATTTCAAGTTCAGGTAGTTAAACTCCCCATGCATAATGGTATCAATTGGAGCCATTAAAGTCCACATAATTGCATCGATTTCCTCCTCCTATTCACGGCGCAGGAAGATCAAATTTAACTGCATTTTCATTCCTATTCAATACTTTATGAAGTGGTTTTCTATATGTCAGAATAACACCATGGGGAAATTAATACGCTCACAAAATAATGAACCAATTAAAATGTCAGTGCTGAGTTGTAGCTCAATTTATGGGATTTATGGTATGGTTAGCGACGCGAAAAAATGAAAGATTTTAAACACTAATAATTCAACCAATTCCGAAGGTATCTCGATGGTTCGCTTGCCAATCGATTAATAATAGATGTGCCTATTGTCCGGTTTTTTATTAAAAGGTTGGCTTTTATTGATAACTACTGGAATGATTACATAAAGTTGAACAATTTCAATCAATTTACTTGGTATTTACAGCAATACACGTCAGGGAATTCTCGAAAAGGAAACGATGATTCATATGATGATTAGGGGAATGTCGTCGTGGTTGGGCCGCCTTTTTGACATTCGCCCATAATTTCCGTTTTAAAAAAAATTTTAAAATCTAAATAGATCGTTGGAAAGGCCTAAGAATAAGCTATACTTCTGGAAAATTTTGAACTGATTGCTTAAAAAATAATAAAGTTATAGGCATTTACGTGAAGACAAAAAATGTTTTCATACCCGGGCCACGTTGTACAGGTTGGGCCACCGCTCCTAATCCAAGAAATACGTATTGAAACTCTATGTAGAGACATCAAAAAAATGAATTTCGTGAGCAACGGCCCATATAAGTATAAATATCCTATTTTTAATAACATCCTTGCGAAATTTTTGGTGATCTTGTAAAATCAATATTACTACAATCGCGTTTTCTGATGTGTGCTACTGCAATGAAAAATCAACAACAATCTAGGTTTTTATTGTACTAATTAGGCTTTATTTTATCACATTTCCCGCGACTGACGTTCTCTAGCGAAAATTACGCTTCTGTGCTTAAAATTATGGTGGCCCAACCATGGCTACACAGTGGCCCGATCTTTACAATAAGCGCTTTTGTAGCATTTACCCCCTTACCCTACCCAAATACCTAACTGGACGAGATTTTTCAATAGCCTTCGAATAGAGCACAACACACTTAATAAATTTTCAATATTTATCCCGATTATTGCATATCATGAATCATTTCTTGAAGAAAAGTTAACTGCACCTGCAAAACTTTTTTTATATTGTTTCAATCAGTGAATTCAGTACGCGTGTTTTGAATACACGAATGAAACTCACAATATTGTGAAAAGTTAGCTGTCACAGTAAGAAGTTTAACAATGCTTGTACAAAAGTATCACGAGTTACTAAAACAAATCGTGGTGGCCCGACCATGACAGTGGCCCGACGATAACGACATTACCCTATATATGTCAGGTAGATGTGGGAATGTAAACTAATGTTTTCGAGTCTGACCGTTTCCGTTTTAAAGAATATTTAGGGAATAGCCTTTCTACTGTAATGATAATTATATTTTAAACATCAACATATTTTTAAACATCAGTTAACAAAATCTACATTCAACAAAAAGTTTTCAAGAATGACGCAGTACATTACACATTCTTTTCTAAAGTGCGCAAATATCTGTAAGCGCCAGTCAATTTGCTTAATCATGAGGCAGCCAAAAATATTTCTAGATGAATGTGAGGCATATTGGATAGCAAGAATACAGAAAATTGATTCTCTAGTACATGACAAATTTATTTAGAAATAATTAAATACCAAAATAAAATTCTGTAACAACCCATGGGATAATTAGACTTTCAGTTGATACTAGTTAGCAGTGATTAAAATTTTCACTCACATGTAGGATAAACGTTTTTCGCTCACCCATTATTCTCATATGACAACTAGATTCTGTGCTTATCTGTTAGTACAAAGCGAACGAAAAACATTTTTCCGCTGCAGAATGAGAGTTGATAATATCTCATTGCATTTTTCGCTGAAAAACATTTATCCTCTCACTCAGTGAACCATGAAAAATATACATCGCAGATGGAATTGGCGCGAAACTCTAATGCTTTACTATGTATATAATGAAACCCATGGTGATACCCAAATACATAAATTCGGTTGTTTTATATGTCTCTCTCTTGTTGACTGGTTGCTTGGTAAATTCAATAGTAACCTGTGTATTTTCGTCTCTGAAAAACGGCTGATATTGCTTTATCCTCTCGCAACAAAGAGAGGATAAACTCGTGTTACGAAAAATTAAAAATAAACAAATCATGATCGCGTGTTTCAAGGGATAAAGGAAAATATGGATAATCTGCGCTCACGAGCGACAATACATATGTATAAAACATTCTCGTTTCTCTTTTGCTTGGTTATAAGTCGTAGTAGGAAAAATTCATTGAATATCGCGCATTTGAAACGATAAATTGAATGCCTGCTAGTTAGTAGTGAGATGTGAGAAGTAAGAAGTGAGAAGTAACACGAAACGAGAAATGAGAAACGAGAAACGAGACAAAAGAAATGAGAAATGAGAAGTTAGAAATGAGAATAAATTTAGAGAGAAAATTTAAGCAAATTTCTTAGAAATCCAGGTAACATATAACCTGGAAAATGTTTTTCACGAAATTTTCTACAGTGCCAGAATATGTTGACTGTCATCTTGCTCAAAACATAAAATATTTATCAATGGACGCACAACTGGACAGTTGAAATATCATCAATTAGCTAACATCTTCTGTAAATTAAATGCATAAAACTTACTTTCGGATCAGGCAGTCACTAATTCTTCCTCACTTTGAAAATTGCTGCATCACGTCACGTGCATGAATATTTAGTCAACCCCTTTTTCATATAAGACATTAGTTTTGAATAAATTCATGCAGCATGAGGACACAATCGGGTAAAAAATAGGGTTGGTCACTTACTTTTTTGCAACTGGACATCGAATTGGACTAGGCTTATCGCGGTCCTAAAAATCTTGCTGGGACGAGAGGACTTCATCACCTTTTCTGGCGTACTGACACTAAGCCACCCAAGCAACCAAAAGTTCCAATAAAAGGGGATTTTTTGGCTTAATCAGCCAACGCAATGATCATGAAAAGTACTCTATTCAGCTTGATTTTTAAGTAATCAACCGTACTTTCAAGTTCGTATTTATCGATTAAACTTCGAAGGGAATATAAAGCAACATCTAACGGAACTAGAAAGTTCGCAAAAAGTTCACTTAAGTCGCTATATAGAACACTGTTTAGCTAAAAAAACTCCAATAATCCATACCTATAACAATGGATTTCTGTCTGTCTGTCTGTCTGTCCCTATGTTCCTTATAGAATAGAAAACTACTGAACCGATCGGAGTGAAAATTTGCATGTAGGGGTTTTTGGTGCCAGGGAAGGTTCTTATGATGGTTAGAGATCCCTCCCCCCACTAAGAGGCGGGGCTACCATACAAATCTATACCTATAAAGAAGGATTTCTGTCTGGCTGTCTGTCCGTATGTTCCTTATAGAATCGAAAACTACTGAACCAATCGGCATGAAAATATGCATGTAGAGGTTTTTTGGGGCCAGGAAAGGTTTTAGTGATGGTTAGAAACCCCCCCCCACTAAGAGGGGGGGCTCCCATACAAATGAAACACAAATTTCTGCATAACTCGACAACTAATCAAGCAAATAGAACAAAATTTGGCATGTGGGTGTTTTCGGTGACAAGAATTTATTCTATGGTAAATTGAGACCCCTCCCCTCTTTATAAGGGGAATTATAACTCTTCTCCTCTTTAAAAGGGGGGGGGCTTCCATACAAATTTCCTCATAACTCGAGAACTAATCAAGGAAGTGGAACCAAATTTGGCATGTGAAGGTTTCCGAGGGCAAGAATATTTTCTATAGTAAATTAGGACCCCTCCCCACTTTAAGAGGGGGGGCTCCTGTACCAAAGAAACACAATTTTCCTCATAACTCGAGAAGTAATTAAGCAAATGGAACCAAATTTGGCATGTGGGTGTTTTTGGAGGCAAAAATTTTTTCTATGATGAATTGGGACCCCTCCCCGTTTTAGGAGGGGGGGATCCTATATACATGAAATACAAATTTCCTCATAACTGAAGAACTAATCAAGCAAATGGAACAAAATTTGGCATGTGAAAGTTTTCGAGGGCAGGAATATTTTCTATGGTGAATAAGGACCACTCCCCACTTTAAGAGGGGGGGCTCCTATACAAACGAAATACAAATTTCCTCATAACTCGAGAAGTAATCAAGCAAATGGAACAAAATTCGGCACGTGGGTGTTTTTGGAGACAAATTTTTTTTCTATGATGAATTGGGACCCCTTCCCACTTTAGGAAGGGGGGCTCCTATACAAATGAAATGCAAATTTCCTCATAACTCGAGAATTAATCAAGCAAATGGAACCAAATTTGGCATGTGTAAGTTTTCTAGGGCATGAATATTTTCTATGGTGAATTAGAACCCCTCCCCACTTTAAGAGGGGGGGCTCCTATACAAACGAAATACAAATTTCCTCATAACTCGAGAACTAATCAAGCAAATGGAACCAAATTTTACACGTGGGTGTTTTTGGAGACAAAAATTTTTTCTATGATGAACTGGGACCCCTCCTCACTTTAAGAGGGGGGGCTCCTATACAAATGAAATACAAATTTCCTCATAACTCGAGAGCTAATCAAGCAAATGAAACCAAATTTGGCATGTGAAAGTTTTCGAGGGCAAGAATATTTTCTATGCTGAATTAGGACCCCTCCCAACTTTAAGAGGGGGGCTCCTATACAAACGAAATACAAATTTCCTCATAACTCGAGAACTAATCAAGCAAATGGAACCAAATTTGGCATGTGGAGGTTTCTGGAGGCAAAAATATTTTCTATGGTGAATTAGGACCCCTCCCAACTTTAAGAGGGGGTGCTTCTACACAAATGAAATACAAATTTCCTCATAATTCGAGAACTAATCAAGCAAATGGAACCATATTTGGCATGTGGGTGTTTTTGGAGGCAACCATTTTTTCTATGATGAATTAGGACCACTTACCTTTTTACGAGGGGGGGCTCTCATACAAAAGAAATACAAATTTCCTCATAACTCGAGAACTAATCAAGCAAATGGAACCAAATTTGACATGTAAGTGGTTTTGGACGCAAGATTTTTTTCTATGGTGAATTGAGACCCCTCTCTTCTTTAGAAAGCGAGTTATGGCCCATTTCCCTTTTAAGAGGGTGGGCTTCCATACAAATGAAATTCAAATTTCCTTATAACTTGAGAACTAATCAAGCAAATGGAACCAAATTTGGCATGTGGGAGATTTTGGAGTCTTGAATTTATTTTACGATAGTTAGAGACCTCTCACCCCTGTGGTAGGGGGATATGGACTTTCATACAAATAAAACAGAAATTTTTGCGAAACTCAAAAACTAATCGAACTCGAGAAATTCGAGACTCTTCCATAAAACATTAGTCAACACAAGACCACAAAAACTATCTATAGTAACACTAGATCCTTCAGGACGAGACGGTCGCGAGTGTTGCCGGTGACCCGCCGTCGGAAGCGCCGCCCTCTGGGGGGCTTGCAAAACTCGAGATTGTGACAAAGATCATCCGAGATTCATGATTTATGTACAACACAGGTTAATTTGTGGCAATACGAAGTTTGTCGGGTCAGCTAGTCTACCTATAAAAATGGATTTCTGTTTGTCTGTCCGAATGTTCCTTATAGAATCGAAAACTACTAAACCGATGGGCGTGAAATTTTGCATATAGCGGAATTTGGGGCCAGGGAAGGTTCTTATGATGGTTAGAGACCCTTCCCCCACACCAAGAGGAGGGGCTCCCATATAAATGAAATAAATCAAGCAAATGGAACCAAATTTAGCATGTGGGTGTTTTTGTAGGCAATTTTTTTTCAACGGTGACTTGAGACTCCTTCCCTCTTTAAGAGGGTGGGGGGGTCTTCCATATAAATGAATTACATATTTCCTCATAACTCGAGAAGTAATCAAGCAAATGGAACCAAATTTGGCATGTGGGGGATTTTGGAGGCAGGAATTTTTTAATGATGGTTTGAGACCCCTCACCCCTGTGGTAGGGGGATAAGGACTCTCATACAAATAAAACAGAAATTTTTGCGTAACTCAAAAACTAATCGAACTCGAGAAATTTTAAACTCTTTCATAAAACATTAGTCAATAACAAGACCACCAAAAACTATCAATAGTAGCATTAGTTAGTTCAGCGCGAGACGGCCACAGGCCGCGAGTTTTGCCGTCGGAAGTGCCGGTCACTGCGGCGAGCAGCCCCCCGTAAAGATTACATCTATCTAGGTTTATTTATTTTCCTAGATCTACTGACCTCTATTGCTTTCCTTCAGTTGGGTCACCCCTGCGAAATGGTACTTTCTACGAAAAGATTTTCCTTGAAATGGTACATCCCGCGGAAGGTTTTTCGCGAAATGGTATTCTGCGAAACTCTATATTCCGCGTTATGGTCAACCGAGAATTGGTGAGGTTTTCCCTCACAGTTCCTCACATTGCTTAGCTAGAAAGCGGATAGCAATATCCGCCGTGATTGTATAACAGTTCGCCGAATACCATTTCGCGAAAAACCTGAAGCGGAATGTACCATTTCAGGGACAACTTTTTCGTGGAAAGTACCATTTCGCAGGGGTGACCCAACTTGGGTTGCTCCTCTCCTTACTCGTTGCCGCTCGTTCGGACCCAACTGAAGGAAAGTAATACAGGAGGGGAACAGAGGGGATTTCTGCGGGGGGCTGTCACCCCGCCGTGGCCAGAGCATCCGACGGCAGATCGCCGGCAACACTCGCGGCCTATGGCCGTCTCCCTCTTGTTCATCTAGTTGTACTATAGATAATTTTCGGTGGTTTATTAGGCCATTGCAAATTATTTTTAAAGTTTTTGAAATTGGCTTGAAAAATCGGAGAGCAAAAAATAATTTGTGGGATGCAAGTCAAACTCGAAAAATGAGTGTACGGTGTGTTAACAAACCAAACCAAACAGAAAAGGAAATTCAAACAATAGAATTTGCAAAAATCGCTATTTTTCCTTTGCATCGTAAACAATAACATATAAATAAAAAGCAAGAATAAATTTGATTTTTACGTTTAAACTTTAGGTAAAAATGCATTATTTTCGTTCGATTAAAAAATTCACTTTTCCTTCAGTTTCCCAACACTGGGAGGACAAAAACTTTATAAAATATTTGTAATAGCCTTATTGACTAATGTTTTATGGAAGATTCAAAAGCTTCTGGAGTTCGATTAGTTTTTGAGTTACGCAAAAAATTTTGTTTTATTTGTATGAGAGTCCTTATCCCACTACCACAGGGGTGTGGAGTCTCAAACCATTATAAAACAAATTCATGCCTTCAAAATCCCGCACATACCAAATTTGGTTCCATTTGCTTGATTAGTTCTCGAGTTCTGCAGAAATTTGTATTTCATTTGTATGGGAGCCACCCCTATTAGACCCCTACATGCAAATTTTCACGCCGATCGGTTCAGTAGTTTTCGATTCTATAAGGAACATACCGACAGACAGACAGACAGCCAGAAATCCATTTTTATAGGTATAGAAGATTATCCTCAGTTGTGTCCTCTGCTTCAAATTTTCAATTAGCGGAAGTTAAGAGTAGGTAGAAAATATAATAGTTTGAAAATAGAATTTAAAGTGCTATTTTATATATTTTTGACAAAGTTTCTTTAGCTTCTATGCAGCGAACTCGAGGCAACTGCAAAGTTCGGTTAATTACATTTAAAGCTGCTTAGCAAGCTATAGATCCATAGACATAAGGCTTGTTACCCGTCCTTAGACACCATTATCCGAACTCTTGGTTACTTTCAAGTTGCATTTTGAACTTTCAAGCTGTATGTTGAACTGTCAAGTTGCTACAAATATTAAGGGGCTATACAGTTAGAATTTTCGAAAAATCGATTTTCTGTTTATATCGTTTTTGTAGTGTACATATGTTTAAGTATGCACACAGAAAACTTCATATCAATCCGGAAAATATTAACGAAGTTAAACGCATATATGTTACGACGTGTCAGAGCGATTGCAGAAGGAACGCAAAACTTTGAACGCGCGTTTCTCAAAACTGTGTTTTAAAAGTCGGTGAGCAAGATTTCTCGAGTTAGAAGGTCACCACTACTTCTCCTTATTATTCTAATGCAAAAAAATACACAAAATAAAAATAATAGTTCAAGTAGTTATAAAATATTTCTTAGAAAATTATTTTAGAGACACCATAATTATTGATTTTTGTTTTAGTCGGCTCTATTCTACATACCGATCGGAGCCGGATCCGATCAGAAATTGCGCTTCGTATGCTATAACACACGTCGATCGGGATGAGTCCGATCGGAATGCAGAATCGAGGCGAGTATTTGAAAACTTTTATTTTTAGTAGTCAATTTGGTTCACAGCAATAAGCAAAATAGGTAAGTTCCATGCTATTTTACGAACTTTTCTAGTTCTTTCTCATGTTCTTTCTTTGTTGTGACTGGCGCCACTGTGCGTCAGTGTCCTTTTGCTCGACTAGTCCAGTTTTGGTGGAGGGTTTTTTTTCGAAAACCGGTTTTTTGGTATTGATAAATTCAATACCGGTAAAACCAGTAGAAAACCGGTAAAAGTAAGCAATTCCGTGATTCAGAACATTTTCCGATTTTTATTGAGAGTTTTATACCACTACGGAAAATTTTGTGAAAAACTTAAATTAAGCTTAAATTGCTGATAGATTGGAGCTGGTAGAATTGGCTTAGCACTGCCAACAGGCTATTCCAGTTTGTACTAGTAACCGAACGAATTCCTCTTCCGAAGTGGGTTCCGACATTTTTCTAGAGCACTGCAGATTTTCTGAAAAGCTTCACTGTATATCGCACATTTTTATTCGTGACTACAAAATTAAAAGAGATTTTAAGCCAAACCTTCTTATTAAGCTTCTTTTATGCTTCCTTCTCATTTTTTCTCGCGACAAAATAAAACAATATCTTCAATTTTCTAGTCGTGATTGCACAATATCGTTAATAGTATTTTCGTCATATTCGCTAACAGGTATTTCGACGTTTCTCCTTTGGAAGAATTAAATAATTGAGTTATTTTTAGAACTTTCAATCATAAAATTAAATTCTCCTTATATGTTTAAAAACTTAAACAGCAAGTTGTCTTGAAATTAATCAGATAAAAAATGCCGGTATAGCACCCTAGTTTTGGTATTATGTGAGTCACACGCGATATGATTTTCTTGAGTAACTCGACTGAGTCGATCGCTAAAAAGCTAGTGATTCATCTGTCAGCAAGTCACAGCTGAGCTAGATTTGTTGTGGTTATTCTTCGAGCCGCTACGCTGTCCGTTCTCCCCGCACTCGACTGAGCCGAGTCCAGTCGAGTTACGTCACGTGACTTACAGAATAGGACCAATAATTCCGTACAAATTTTTTTATGACTATTATGAGAGCGAGACGGCTGCAGACCGCGAGTATTGCCGGCAAGCTGCCATCTGCTGAAATTACATCGGTCTAGGTTTATTCACTCTGCTAGGTCTAACAGGACTCTAGCTGGTTTTCTCTAGCCCTCGCATAGACTAACCGGACTGATACTGAATGGCCGAAATCCAAATTGTTCCAACAACTGTCACAGAAGGCCGAAATTGTATTTGGTCGAATTACGAACGGAATTTCTTCAACTAATTCATCTAATTGCACAGTGATTGGTGGATTATTTGAGCCATTCTTTTCTGTTCTGATTTAATTATAAACTCTCGGGTATTTTTCTACTGTAGATTGCAACTAAAATTTGTGTTACGTATAAAAATTTTCAAACACCAACTTTCAATGCATTTGCCCTGCTTAATGACACCTTATTCGACACGATCTGAGATTGACTTTATCCTATATAAAAAACTAGCTGACCCGACAAACTTCGTATTGCCACAAATTAACCTGTGTTGTACATAAATCATGAATCTCGGATGATCTTTGTCACTATCTCGAGTTTTGCAAGCCCCCCAGTGGACGGCGCTTCCGACGGCGGGTCACCGGCAACACTCGCGACCGGCTCGTCCTGAATGATCTAGTGTTACTATAGATAGTTTTTGTGGTCTTGTTATTGATTAATGTTTTATGGAAGAGTCTCGAATTTCTCTAGTTCGATTAGTTTTTGAGTTTCGCAAAAATTTCTGTTTTATTTGTATGAGAGTCCATATCCCCCTACCACAGGGGTGAGAGGTCTCTAACTATCATAAAATAAATTCAAGACTCAAAAATCTGCTGCTAAATTTGGTTCCATTTGCTTGATTAGTACTCAAATTATAAGGAAATTTGTATTTCATTTGTATGGGAGCCCACCCTCTTAAAAGGGAAAGGGGTCGTAATACACCACAGAAAAAAAATTCTGCCATCTAAAACTCTCACATGCCAAATTTGGTTCCATTTGCTTGATTAGTTCTAAAGTTATGAGCAAATTTATATTTCGTTTGAATGGGAGCCCCCCCCCCCTCCTAAAAAGGTAAGAAGTCCTAATTCATCATGGGAAAAATGGTTGCCTCCAAAAACACCCACATGCCAAATATGGTTCCATTTGCTTGATTAGTTCTCGAATTATGAGGAAATTTGTATTTCATTTGTGTAGTAGCCCCCCCTCTTGAAGTGTGGAAGGATCCTAATTCACCGTAGAAAATATTTTTGCCTCCAAAAACCTCCACATGCCGAATTTGGTTCTATTTGCTTGATTAGTTCTCGAGTTATGGGAAAATTTGTATTTCATTTGTATTGGAGCCCCCCCTCCCAATGTGGGAAGAGGTCCTAATTCATCACAGAAAAAATTCTTGCCTCCAAAAACACCTACACGCCAAATTTGGTTCTATTTGCTGGATTAGTTCTCGAGTTATGAGGAAATTTGTATTTCGTTTGTATAGGACCCCCCTCCGAAAGTGGGGAGGGGTCCCAATTCATCATTGAAAAAAAAATTGTCTCCAAAAACACACACATGCCAAATTTGGTTCAATTCGCTTGATTAGCTCTCGAGTTAGGAGGAAATTTGTATTTCATTTGTACAGGAGCCCCCCCTCGTAGAGTGGGGAGGGGTCCTAATTCACCGTAGAAAATTTTCTTGCCCTCGAAAACCTTCACATGCCAAATTTGGTTCCATTTGCTTGATTAGTTCTCGAGTTATGAGGAAATTTGTATGGAAGCCCCCCCTCTTAAAGGGGAGAGGAGTTACAATTCCCCTTATAAAGAGGGAGGGGTCTCAATTTACCATAGAATAAATTCTTGTCACCGAAAACACCCACATGCCAAATTTGGTTCTATTTGCTTGATTAGTTCTCGAGTTATGAGGAAATTTGTATTTCATTTGTATAGGAGACCCCCCCTCCTAAAGTGGGGAGAGGTTCTTATTCATCATAGAAAAAATTCTTGCCTCCAAAAACACCTACATGCCAAATTTGGTTCCATTTGCTGGATTAGCTCTCGAGTTATAAGGAAATTTGTATTTCGTTTGTATAGGAGCCCCCCCCCCCCTCTTAAAGTGGGGAGGGGTCCCAATTCATCATAGAAAAAAATTTTGTCTCCAAAAACACACACATGCCAAATTTGCTTCCATTTGCTTGATTAGTTCTCGAGTTATGAGGAAATTAGTATTTCATTTGTACAGGAGCCCCCCCTCTTAAAGTGAGGAGGGGTCCTAATTCAACATAGAAAATTTTCTTGCCCTCGAAAACCTTCACATGCCAAATTTGGTTCCATTTGCTTGATTAGTTCTCGAGTTATGAGGAAATTTGTATGGAAACCCCCCTTCTTAAAGGGGAGAGGAGTTATAATTCCCCTTATAAAGAGGGGAGGGGTCTCAAATTACCCTAGAATAAATTCTTGTCACCGAAAACACCCACATGCCAAATTTGGTTCTATTTGCTTGATTAGTTCTCGAGTTATGCAAAAATTTGTGTTTCATTTGTATGGGAGCCCCCCCTCTTAGTGGGGGGAGGGGTCTCCAACCATCACTAAAACCTTTCCTGGCCCCAAAAACCTCTACATGCAAATTTTCACGCCGATTGGTTCAGTAGTTTTTGATTCTATAAGGAACACAGGACAGACAGACAGACAGACAGACAGACAGACAGACAGACAGACAGACAGACAGACAGACAGACAGACAGACAGACAGACAGACAGACAGACAGAAATCCTTCTTTATAGGTATAGATATGAATGAACAATTCTTTCTAAAGTATTCGCTCGTAATTTAAATCAAACAGTTATGCCACATATTTGTTTCTTTGTTTCCCGTGACTGTCTGTGAATCTTGTGGTCAGAAATCTGTAGAAAAGATGCATAAAATTTCGACTAAGTAAGTCGCTTGAATAGTGCTATAATTTCGAACAAAACATAAACAAAAATTTAAGACAAATTTTCCAATCAAATTTCAGCAACACAATCACTGCGAATCACACTTGTAGAGCCCTGCGCGTTCAATTTCCGATCGGTTCGCTCCTGTTTTTTTTTTCTTCTGTGTTCGATTTTGAAGATTTCATCCGGTACCGTACCGATATCTCCGAAATGAATCATTTTATCGGATTCCGAGAACAAGACAATTCGGGGCCACCCACGACGTACGGTGACAGTGTTACTGCCGCCGCCTGCCTGTACACCCAACCGGATACGAATGGGCGGCTGTCATCGCAACATCCGACACCGATGCGATGCTGTGAAGAGGCATCATAAATAAACCAATCGAGTTCCTTTGCATTTCATCAACTCGGTATTCTGGTTATTTTGTTCGGTAAGGTTGTGGTTGCGAGCTTTCGATTTTCGCAGGCCCGGAAATATGGCTTGGAGGTTGAGATTGTTTGAGATTCTAAACTCTGCAGTTATGGATTTTGTTAGGAAGCAATTTTGGCCGAAACTTTCCCGCTAGCTAGCGTACTGAAACTCGATGTGACCAACCGAGTTTTGCTAGAGTTGCAATAAAAACTCGACTCAGTTGAAGCGTACTGCGGACACGACGTTGCGATCTAGAGAAAGGCGACCGAAATCCTAAAAAAAAGCAGTCGAGGGGGTAACAAAGGAAACGAATTGTTCGATGCTATCGGAATGACGCCTCGGATGGGATGAATTGGAACTGATAGCAGTTGGTATTTTGTGTTCCTTTCCATCTCGTTCTTTCTTTCTTTTCGTGAATGAATGATTTCAGCTCATTCCGTAGATCCTACCACCACCGCCACCAGGACGGAGGCGAGGGAGGCAATTTTTCATCAATCCGAAAGGTGGCACATTTTTTCGGTTTGTTTTGCTTTTGTTGTGAATGAGTGTTTCTAATGTTAAACGAAAGCCTGTGTGCAGTGCCATGAAGGTGGTCCCTCAAGTGATTCTTCTCCGCTTTGAACAGCGTCGTGGCGTGGCATTGAGGGAGATGTTTAACCAATCCGTAACATGATTCCTGGGGATGACATGAATCCAGCTCCTGACGACGCTAATGTGTTCTAATCTACATTTCTGTTGGTGACCACCAGCTAGAGCGGTCCCGTTTATTTTTTCTCTGTTTAGAGGTATCACACGTATTTGGTCTTCCGAGAGGCGTCGACCCACAAATTGTTTGCCTATATCCTAGGAGGATAGTGAACAATTTATTGGCCTTCGGGAGATAAAGCGAGTATCCGCAGATGGATTCATGACCGGGTGGCAGTGCTGCCGAAACTCGATTCTTTACACGATTGAGATCAGGAAGTTAGCTAATAATGTACAAAGTTTCTAAAATTGAATCGTATCGTACCCTAAAATAAACCTGCAGTAAACTAAGTAAAATCTTTTCTGTATTGGGGTTGGATTTCGCAGGATTCGGATTGACATCACTGCCGCAAACTCGATTTCAAATAGCATCCGTGTCAACCTCGAACCTGGAAAAGCTTTTTCCTTGAACAAATAGGAATTCCAACGAGGTTAGTCGGTTTTCTTTTTGTTTCGCCCGAGGAGGGGTGAGAATTCTATCACCAAACCGGAGGCTATAAAAATTTAAAGGCTCTCTCGTAATTGATGACCAGTTCTGGTGATCTAAGCCGGTGCCCAACGGTCAGCGTCGGTGCCGCTGTCGGTGCGCGTGTGTGACTGATAAAGTGCCCGGTGAAACCTTTTTAATGATTCAATTAGACCTACATCGACGTTCCGGTGTCGTCTTTAACGCCGCCGCCGCGTTGTCGTCCACGGCAACGTAGGAGTTCCAGTAGTTTGTTTGCTGGCAAAGCAGGACTATTGATTTGTTGGACGCCCAGAGGCGCCAATTTTATGGCCATCCGCACTTGGCTGTCAAGCAGGCGGTGAAAGCCGATAAGAAAGTGCCTTTGCCGTGTGAATGTAGGTTAGGTTTTGACCTTTTCGAGTCGGTCGTGAAGGAGGTTTTAATTTAAAGCTATTTTTTAGTAGAGTAACTTGTAAAGTCAGGGAAGAAAATGAGGATATATTCGGCTAATTGGCACTTTATTCCTCTTATATCTTCTTTAAACATGTTTTTGAATATAAAATAACCTTTTAGTTCCTGCGCTGATTATAATAACATCAAATTCAAAAGGTCACTCAAAGTGTCTCCATTTCTTGAATCATCAATCAGTAGGAGGCCGTTGTTACTACTGGCAACGCTTCTGTGACTAAATGAGTAAGCAACTCTCAACTGATATAAGGCACAGTGATAAGCATCCGTCAGCGTGACAATTCTAATGAACCGTCAAATGAGCAGACGTACATAAAATGACGAGTCATTGTTCGCTAAGTTGAAGTGAAAATTCATACTTTTCTCTAATCATACTTCTCATTGAGGTTAGCAGTTAAAAGATTTTGCTTAGCCTACATTTGTATCTTGTAACTAAATTTGTTTTATATTAAAATACCTAAACTACAATTAAATTGTTCGTGGAGTAACGCAACTAAGATGCACTGAATTTGTGAGTTTACTTATTACTAAATCATGCAAAATTACTAACATAAACGCTTATTTGTAGCTTGAAGCACTATCGCTGCTATTTTTGTTTCGTTCCCGGACAGCCGCCGTTTTTTGTTGATGTAAAAAATTGGATGAGCTGAAAATAATTCGATTCGTACCCGTTGGTTTACTGTGTATTTCAAATTCCGTCGCTTCTAAATTTTTCGATTGTTTTAGAACGATCTATATTGCTAAATAACTACTCACACAGAGCAGATGATAACGGGTTTCCCATGGATGGCTGTTGGGTTTGTATCTAAAAGTTATCCCATAATATTAAATACGGACTGTTCGTATTCAAACTTCGGACACTTCAGCATCAAATGCTCGTAAACAATGCGAATATGATAAAATCATGTGGTTATTCGGTAAAATCGGTTCTATTCGGTGTTTTATAACAACAAACCGCAAGGTTCCTTGAGCAGAATCAGTTGGAGTTGTGCGAAAAAGTTGCTGTTTTGACTTAGGACTACGACTGTGTTTACTATATTGGGTAGTTTCATCGTCAATATATGGTTGGATAGGAAAAATGTCCAGTAAAGTGTCAACCGTCAATCAAAATGGTCGATCTGACCGATCTGAGAGCTAGAGTCTCCATTTGGATGCCTCCAGGTATGCTTCCGAATACTTAAGCGTGGAAAATAGGTGCTACATATGGTCATTCCTCTGGCCGTGGCAAAATTTAAGAGCCTTAGACTGCTATCATTGGCTTCCAATGACAGAACAGAAGAATTCTTCCCTCCCGTTCTGCGCATACGGTCCATGTTTTGCCTTTCTACCGCCTTTCTGTGGTGCTTGAACGAAGTGCCTGCATTTGGGTCTACTGCACGAAACTCCCTTTCTCCGGCTTTTGGCCACCGAACCTTCTGAATAGCAGCGATTTCCACTGTGAATCGTTGTTCGTCGCGATACCTTCGATGGGTTTGCCATCTTAGATATAACTTACGGGATACAACATTTCAGATTTAGTCGCTCACTCCGAGGCAGACGCTGTGTGAGCCGCCCCTCACCTGGGGAACATGTGCTTGAGTTCGCACCACTTAGCTTAACTACACCAGTATGTACATGGAGCTTTTCTAGGTATGGTCATCGAGCGTAATCGTTTGAATTAAATATTCTGGAAGACGCTAGATAGAAGCTTAAGAGAGCCAGAGCTATATTTGACGTTCCTCCCAGGTAATTCTCCCCGTTTCATACTCAACAAGTAACAGGTAAGAAAACCGAGCCCTAAGCCATACTTTGGATACTACTGTAGAACGCGATCGTTATGTGCAGCGATAGGTGAGAAACCTATTTGTGACGAGACATGAGCCATATGGACGCATAACTTGATGGTCGTAAAATTTAAACGATGGAAGGCATACTGCTTAAAGAACTATCCAAGAACTGTAGGCTATGAAATCTGTCAAACAAAAGAGCAGAAGGCCAAATCCCGTCGAAATATAGCGCCAAGACTTTGGTTTGTTTACTTCTACTACTTATTCATGAATTACGTTGAAACTTTATTCGAAACAAAATTTTCAAACATATTGGTTGGAGAACATTTACGGAATATCTGACTTTGGTCTTAATAAAACGCTGTTAAATTTGAGTAATAATCGCGAGAAATAATGAGGCTGCTGCGTTACGACTATTTTAGGCCTATTTTTTAACTCAATAACTCAAATCCACGAATAACTCAATGCGTGGTACTGCGCGTGCGCCTACCGTAATTTCTTGGTTGCGCAATTAACAATAAAGCCTACCAACCATCAGCTATAACAATTTGAAGAGGCCTGTAAAATTGCGATGAGCAAACTGCACCACTCAAAGGCCTATTCAGTGGATTGCTGTATTTAAACAGCAGACCAAAAGCAAAAACATTCCATCAAGAAGACTGGCAACTCTGCCAAAAGTCGAGCGACAGTAACAGCAATGCTCTCTGCCGAGTTAAAGTTGAACTACCACATACTAGTGTGTGTATATTAGAATATGGATGTACACAAACACGTATGCAATGCATTGCCACGCTCGCATACATTGTTTCCAACCAATACATGTACACACAGCTTCAACTTTGGTCGGGAGGGGTGCGCTGTTGCTTCTGTTACTTGTCATTTGTATGGGCGCGAGGAAGAGATGCCAGTCTTCTTGATGGAATGTTTTTGCCAAAAGGGAGTCAGATGGTTTATGTCGGTGTTTAACAAGCGTTGCCTACATACCGGCTCATAAAATATAACTAGCAGTGACAACAGCTTATTTCTGGCGCTAGTGTACAATAAATCGTTCAAATACACTAGCGCCAGAAGCAAGGGGTTGTCACTCAAATACTAGCTATTTCAACATGCTAGAAGCGTTCCTGGCGCATCTGCCTCGCACATTTGTAGTTGTATAAAAGGAGCACCTCACTGTTTTTAGGTTGAAATTAACAACAAGATGCTGCAATTTGCTGGTGAATGAAAATTGATTTATATTTTTATGTCAGAGGGGAACTTTTGAATTCCTTCTTGATGAAAAGAAGTAGAATTGTTATGTGATATTGTATTAACAACTGTTTAATTGATATGACCATTACAAATATTTTATAAAGGTTTTTTCCTTCTGGTGTTGGGCCACTGAAGGGGGGGGGGGCTTTGAGTGAAAAAACAAAGAGATTTTTTTAATCGAGCAAAAAGAATATGGGTTTTAAGCATTTTTATTTAAACTTTGAACGTAAAACCAAATCAATTCTTTCTTTTCATATACACGTTATTATTTTCCATGCAAAATCCTCCAAAAAGAAAGACAAAAATCATATAACAATTTTTCTGCCGATTTTCAGAAATATTTGTATATTTGTATATTATACAAATTATTTTTTTGCCCCCTGATGAGAAAAACTTTAAAATTAATTTGCAATGGCAAAGTAAACATGAACATAATTGTGTTTTCCAAACCATCATCGAGAACCGGTATACGGAAGCGAGTGCTTTTATTTTTTCGCCAAAAACGTAATACGCTTGTGGAGAAACAGTAGTTTTGATGTTTATTGAAATTACTTACATTTTTATGAAAACAGTTATAACACATTAAAACTACATTCGTTTAAATATTATCGCGGCAAAGTTTTTATTTGGGAAAGCGCAGCAAAAGAAAAGGGATGTAGGCTGAATTTAGGAGCATGCTGAAAATACCCTCCGGAACCCTACTTTTCACTTTTTAATTCTCACTTTTCGCAATAGCAGAATGAATTGGGATGATGGACAGCCTGTGATCCGCCAACTTTGGACAAGGTCAAATCAGCAGCGAGAATGCTGAAGAACGGCAGGGCAGCTGAAAAAGACAACATTCTTGTTGAACTTTGGAAAGTTTGGCCGAAACGACTGATTTGCACAACGCATCGGGTTATGCTGTAGGCAGTGCTCGAAAAAGTATTCTCTTATTTGTCACCCCGTGGGCATGACTACTGAACTGCTGACAGTGTTTGTCTTTCTCAGTTTTCTACCCTTCAAAACAATTCATTCATTCATCATTCAGCGCTGAATGATTGCTCGACTAACTTGTCAGTCAATTTTCTTGCTCTTGACTGACAATATTTTAGATCTCAAAGTTTAGTTTATCAAGCTGCCTGATTTTTAAAATCATCCGAAACCTGGTCGAGGGAAATTAATTGAAACTTCGGAGCAATGTTAACGTTGTTTGTAATTTCGTCTGTCGTTGTCGGCAGTTCAAAGTGAATGCATGGTTCACGTTTGATTTTATCCATTATGCTCGACAAAGAATGAATGAATGTAGAGAACAACTCGAACACGAACGCAAGTGATTCGCACGAATCGTTGGTTTCAGGTTGGTAATGCGGAGTTCATTTCATCTGTACAGGTAACAGAATGAGCATAATTGCATAAATTGAATTCTAGGATTCTAAGAGATTTCTAAGCACTGGCTGCAGGTATGTTTAAGGAGGAAGCACCGGTGCCCTATCTATAAGAAGAATTATCGAGGTACAACAAGCAATTTCAATAGGTAATTAACTCGGCACAAAAAATTCTCGTATTTTGTTCCACAGTCAACAACTCGTTACAGGATTTGTTTGTTGGCAAATACCAATATAGTTTTTGAAAGTGACGCTCTACAATGGATCGGAATATCCACCTTGTGATAAATCGTCGACAATTTTTTGTAATTCAACTTGCAGATCCACCATCGGTTTATTGGCTTGAAGGCAGCGTACGATTCAGTAAAGCGAAATAAACTATGGAGAATTATGATTGAAGCCTGATCAAATGTCACGCTAGCAGCTGAGTTATTGAACGTTTGTGACGTGAAATTGGTTAAAGCTGCAGAAATTAGGCTCATCATAAACTCTGCTAAAACGAAATACGAGGTGTGCTAAAGTGCTAAAGCGAAGGTTTGGTGCTTCGGGCCTGGTAGATGGTGATACCTTTGACAGGTGACAGTGATGTTGGCCGTGAACTAAACAAGCAAATATCATTGTCTTTAACGGACTGTGTTCGCACAAAACTCGCAATGAGAAGATGCCGATTCTATCGGTGGAACTCTACGCCCACCATACGTTCTATGCAGCGAACTCAAGGCAACTTTAAAGTTCGGTTAATTACTTACATGCAAAGGTGCTTAGCAAGCTATAGATATATAGACATAAAGCTCGTTAACCTTCCTTAGACATCATTATCCGAACTCTTGGTTACTTTCAAGTTGCATGTTGAACTTTCAAGTAGCATGTTGATCCCTCAAGCTGCTACAAATATTAACGATACTTTTATTGAGAATAAAGTTCGGTTTACAAATGTTGTGTCTCAGATTTTTCTCATATGGTGTCTTTGGCAATATTTCTTAGTATAAAAAACCGCTTCTTTTGACAGGAACCATTATGGGATTAATCCCCTTAAAAGTGAAATACGAAATTTATTTTCTCACATATTCGAGATACAGGTTTGATGTGTTCAGCAAAGATATAATAAATGTCAATACAAACAACTTTGTCAAAGTCCTCATAGCTGTATTTCTTCATATAAATTAGCGATGAAGCGATATTTATGGACAAACCCTTAAAAACAGCCTTTTTTGTGCCTAACTTATTCCGGTCAATTTTCACGTGTTTATACTGTTCTAGAAAGTTATTTGTCTTACTAAAATCCACGTTTTAGTGGAACATTATTTTACGTTATTTTCTATATTTTGCGAGATATTGAGCTTTTTCGGTGAAAAATAGTACTTCTTTGAGTTCAAATATTTCTCAAGCAGGTAATTGATGGCAGATCAAATAACTCACACATAAAAGTACAACAAAAAACCTGTGAAAGCAAGTAGCAGTTGTCTGTGTTGGTTCAAACCACATTAAAAATAAAAATAAAAAAAATTGTCTCTATCTGATTGTATCCTCAAAAGATTCAGCTATTTCAAAAAGCACTTTTTAAGTGCAACTAATTCTGATAGTGGGGATGCTGTCCTATAATACTGGAATGTATGAAATGAATGGAAATTCATTTTCACTTGATTGCAGAAAATGATACCTCCTTCTTAAACACGCCACAGAGCAAAATTCATAGCGCAAGAACACTGACCGTACCAATACCAATTTTCAAGTTTTTCTCTTCACAGATTTCTAGATTATTACGGAATTGACCAGATCGACAAAACATCAACAGGTGATTGCAATTGAATCATTACCTTTTATCTTAGGACCAGATTTCATCTCGACGGATCTGATAAATATTATAAAAGGTTGGCCCATTTTTCAAAGCGATTACAACAGTAAAACTTGTCAAATCCGTAACGGCTACTATTCAAATCAGAACCAAACCTTCTCGGTGATGCAAAACTAAGTGGATAATAGTGACCGTTACATAAATCCACCAAACTCACGTTCTCGAGCAAATTCGTTCGGCTGAGCCGGGTGTCAGTTTCGGTAAATTACAACCATCAGTGCCAGCCGTATCACACGTTCGACTATTCAGGTATGAACAGTTTTTTTTTGCCAGCTAGCCTATTCTGATAACCGATCGAGTATCGAGACCAAAAGCCACTTAGCCAACAGCGCTGGATCGGCCAACCGGCCGACTGACCAACCTACACTGACGGACTGGGCAGCTGCCTGGGTGCTTCTTCTCTTCGCAGCCATCCAGTGCAGACAAATCCCCGTTCCCCGTTAATGAATGAAATGGAAATGATGCGTTTTAAACCATTACGATTTACTGCGAAATTGTCGATCCTCTTGCGAGCCTTCCCGGTCCGCAGCCGGCCGGGCACCCTTTCGGAAGTGTTCCAGGTCATAGCAAATATCGGCCCTGGTTTGGGTTCTCTCCTCCGGCGGATGGGGCTGCCGAACCGGGGAAGGCGAGCAAGCGAGCGAGAGTGCAAAACCGTAACCATTTAGATTATTAACTGCCTGTCATCGACATAAAACGAGCCACGACCGAACGGACTGAATCACGCTCTCTTCTACCTGACCAAGCCCATGGAGAAAGAACGGATGACCGACCGTGCCGAGGAGGAGGACCTGAGCCTCTTTGTCTATAATAGACGGAGAACCGGTCAAGCCCTTTTGGCCCTCTACTGGATAGCCATAGCTAGTGAACCATCATCAGCAGAAGTGCATAGTACGTAGCTAGTAGCATGCTGCCGCTTCCTCCCAGGCAACGACGTCGTATCATCGCACCGGAATCGGCACTGGCGCTGGCCACATCGGAACCCTCCGATGCCCGACCTAGGTTGGGTTTCTACGCTGAAAATTCCGTTCACCCACCCAAGCAGCAGCAGCAGCAGCAGTAGCAGTATTCGGAAGCTACATAGACAGGAATGGAGCAGGAACGAACGAACGCAAAAAAAAAGATTGGCCAAACGTTTAGACCGGCTTTCAGCTATTAAATTAGATTTTGCTTTCGCATCCTCAGAGCGATTGAGATTTTCTCGTTTTGGACTTTGTTTTTGTGCCACACAAGAAAACAGATTCTGCGGTGCGGGGGGCCTTCTGGCCAGTAGTGTTATGCTAATTTTTTGCCATCGAGGAAAATACACGTGGCCCGATAAGGGGCGATGGTTGTAAAAATCAGGATAAGGTTTACAGTACGAATCGAATGGAATGGAGTGTAAGGACAGTGCTGCTGATTGGAATTTTGTTTCGAGGGGAAAATTAACCACACAAAACAGATTGTGCCTTTTCCATGGAAAGGTCATGACAATTTAATGTTGTAATGTGGTATCATCGACAATAATTAAAGTTTTGCTGTTATTTTTACCATAATCTGATATTAATTATTATTACTCATTTTAAAACTAAAAGTAAAGAACGTGAAATTCGTTTAAACAGGGAGCGTGCTGATCCATTAGCCGTTTGTCAACAAAAAACATTTTAGAGCAAACATCCAAAACCATTACCGGACGTTTGGCATTTTCAATCTAGCTAAGATGTCATGTCAAAGTACATATTTCACACAAAGTCGTGTATTAGCATACCGATCTATCATGTCGACCATCGCCATTTGTATTATCCGTCAGGCGGGTTTGTTTTCTTTCGAAAAACCAACATTTATCAATCCATTATCCTGGTGGGGGCGGATATTTCAGTGCGTTTAATGCGCGTGCAACGCAGCACAAAAAGGTTATATTTAAATTTTCCCACCAACCGCGCGTTGTTCGGAGGCCCAATCACCGGATTCAGATTGCCAATCAGTATCCGATTTCATCCGCATCAAGAACACCGCGCGATGGCAATGACGATGACGAGGACATCGATGGCCTGGCATCGATAATGATGCCAACGGTGGTCCAATTACTGCCTGACTGACTGACTGACAGGCGACCGGAGTGGCCGGAGAGGATGCTCCCACTCACCCCCTCCGGCACCGAACGCACCGAAACCCCGCAGGATATTAATACCAAGCACGGATGGACACTGATGTTTCCCCCTCCAAACTATTGATCGCCGCGTGATGAAAGCTTTTTAATTTTGATTAATTAATATTTTCCGATAAACACAGTTCTGCGAAAAATAGCTCATCAAGCACTGCATTCAGAAGCGGTAAAATGTTGAACTCGCTCGTTAACAGCAAAAAAATAAAACCTTTTGCTCACTTTTACAGGTGGTTTTCAAATATCCAATTCCAACTTCCCACAATTACTTTGTCGCCTAACGCAAATGGCTTATTATCGGAAAAATGTCACCGGAATCAAAGAGAAAAATCGGTTGGTGGGCTTGACATGGCCATCATGTCGATTTGAAGGGATAATCGCAAGCCAGCGGCAGAAAGGATAAATTAAAAATTCATTACATTTCCCGGTCGGGGGTCCGCCCGGTTTGCAAATGTGAAATTGGCATGCGCCCGTATGCCGCCGCGTATGTACATTTGTCACTCGCACGACCTCGGCGGTCTATTTCAATCAGCTAGCTACCTACCTAATTTGGTTTGAAATTTTGTTCGGTGAATAGTAAAGCGTAGGACGAAATCTAACTTCTATATGGACGAGCCTTTGAAGTTTACTTGATAAATAGATTTAAACCAGTATTACAATGTCGTCCGTATCTATTTAAAGTAATTCAATTAAACATATTTTTGAAATTAAGATAAGAATTCTTGTCAATTTGGATTCCAAAGCTCATTCGCACACGTCAGTTTCATTCCAAAAAACGATTAGTATATTCAATGCGGTAAAAGAGTTCCAGTTTCAAGGCCAAGGCTATCGCTTTTGGAGCTTCAGAGTCACATACAAAATTTTCTGGACGTTCGCGGTAGTCGACAGAAGCTTTAAAACATAGGGACGCACCCGCCTTCCGACCCTCGAGACCAAAGAGCTAGTGCAGTAAAGCTGTGGGCTTAAACGTCTCTCTAAGACACGACCCCTCCCCATCGACAGACCCCGCGGCCGGCCATCAGAGCACAGGACAGCTACGGGGCCAGTGAAAATATCCTACTGACTCCATCTAGCAGCACCGCCCAGCCGAGACTCGAACACACGACACGAATCGACCTAATTTTCCCATCTGCTACCTAAGCACTGTTATTCCCTGTAATCATTGTAGAGTGGTCCTTCGGCATCCAACCGGATCTGGTACCTCGATTACATCCCCTTACTAACCCTAAGCCCCCGACTGACCCAACCAATCCGACATTTTTCGGGGATCTTTGTGACAATTGTGATAAATAGGGATGAATCCCAGAAACATTCGTCTATTAATTATCAGAGATCCCCATACTGGCCTTATTCTTAAACGGAATAAAAGCACTTTCTAAACAACGCAACAATCACATTTGGTAAATTTTTACCCCGAGTCCCACTTGAAATCACAAAAGTATTTTGACATATACCCACATTCCGAAGTAAACGTGATCGCTGTTCATTTACTGATTAGTTAAAAAGCCCTTCACCACGACAGGGTTCAGTTTTATAGTAGGGGAAAAAGAGAAATTGGACTTTTTGTTAGTTGACGCTTGTACAGATAATACGTCAGATTTTCTTGAGTGCATTTTCATAAAAAATAGTGATTAACTTTATCGCATGTCTCTAATATTTTAAAGATAAAATTTGCATGTTAATATTTTTTAGCGTTCTTGAGTTATGGCAGAAAAAAAACTCGGTTTTCTTGAATTAAATTTTAAAATCCATATCCTAAAAACCAAACAACGTAGTTTGAACAGTTTCTTATGCTTAGCAAACTCAGAGTTTTTATTAAAGATGGTGGGTGGAGCGTTTGGCGAGGAAGAATGGTAGACTGGATGATATTGCGAAACTTCGATCTGGGGCCAAAAATATATTGCGTAGTTCAATTACTGAGTGGGACTCTAACCCACACTCACTCGATTTGCGCCCAAGTGTTTTGACAATTAAACTATCAGTACACGACGCCCTATATTAGATAATCTCACATCTAGTTTCGATCATTCCAGTCTAACCATTCGTACGCACACACCATAGAGCAATTCCAACTCAACGAGCAAAACGGTTTGATTCGATTATTTTTGATTGGAATGAAATTTTTCATACACAACAACTCAACACAAACGGAGAAAAAATGGATTAAAAAGTGGAAAAACGGGAAGGAAGAGAAAAAATGGAACATAAAAGAGGTACAGCGGATGAGAAAATAAGACGAAAAATGTCAATCCTGATTTCAAGTAAAACTTCGTGCCCTTATCGTGTTTGAAGTAAAACTTCAAGTTCAATGTTCAATCATTGCATGTCCGATTTTAAGCCCAGTTTAAAGTCTGATTTAATTACAATTTTAGATTTAATTTCAAGTCCAACTTCAAGTAAGATTTAAAGTCAAATTTCAACATTAATTTCAAATGCATTTCCAAGCCTAATTCAATTCCAATTTCAAGTGCTGGAAATTTTTCAAGTGCTGGGGGCACTTGAGGCATCACTGAAACATGCTACTGGATCGGCTCGGGCAGTTCCTTTTCCAGTTCGAACTCCGTCAGCTGAGCCACATCGCTAGGTTCGTCCTCTGGGACCTTCCATGGTGTAACATTCACAAATTTCGCCAGTCCTTGGACCAACTACTGAAAAAAGATGTGAAGTGAGTCAATCGACAATCGTCGATGTAGAGCAAGGTAAGAAACAATTTAAGATCGTCAGCGTAGATAAGTGCGCATCCGGCTTCTAGTAGCATAACTACATCGTTAAAAAACAATATGAACAGCAAGGGCCCCATATTGCTTCCTCGAGGAACACCAGCCTTATTTGTAAACACAGATGAAACAGTAGATTCTAACTTGACTTGCAAGACTCTATCGCGTAAATATGATTCAAGTCAAGCCAATAGCTGCTCTGAGGCTCCCAAACGATGCAATTTCCGTAGGATGCGATGATCGATCCGCTCGAATGCAGCTTTTATGTCAGTGTAAATTGCGTCGACTTGTGCTTTTTCTTCAAGTTGCGTGATGCAGAAGGAGGTAAAGTTGAGTAGGTTGGTAGGGAAACCGATCGGCCAGGCATGAACCCGTGCTGGTAGACTGATATATAATTTTTGGTACGGTTTAGCATGGCAGTGCCCACAATAATTTCAAAAAGTTTGGAAGCTGCAGACAAGCTGGTAATTCCTCTGTAGTTCCTAACATTCCGACGATCGCCTCTCATATGAACGAGAAACATACAGGATCGTTTCCAAATATCAGGAAATTTTTCTTGTGCAAAATAACGGCTGGGATTCCATCAGGTCCGGGGGAAAATGATCGCTTTAATCTACGAGCTGCTTTAACAATCATCACTGGAACAATTTCGAAAGTGTCGAGGTCGACGAGTCCTACGGGAACATTCACTGCAGTCAATCCAACTTCTGCGTTGGAGGCGAACTTATTTGCAAATACCGAAGAGAAGAAGGATGCAAACATTTCGCAGGAGTCTGTAGTGGAGCACGATTCTGAGCCATCAAGATAGACGTTGGCGGGAATAGAATTTGCGCATTTGCGTTTCGAGTTTACAAAACTCCAAAAATCTTTCGGGTTTCATCGCAGACTAGATTGCACACGGAGAACATATGACTTATTTACGTAAACAAGTATTGCGCGAACGTTTTAGGGCTCGTAAACGATTAGTACTCCAGGGCAGTGTGGAACGTTGCTTAACAAAAGGCAAATTTGATTGAAGCCATCGGTTAATAGCGTTACAGAATAAATTGGTCATGTCTTCATCCACTTCGCTCATTTCAAGAAGATTCTCCCAGTCATGGTTAAGTAAATGTTCAGAGAGTGGTTGACTAAAATCACCGCAAATAGCATCAGTTGAAGGGTTTTTTCGCACAACTCACGAATAGAAGAAACGTGCGATTCAATAACAACAGGATCCTGGCTTTTGTCGGGAGGAATGTACACAGCACTAAATAAAATTTTCAACCCATGAAATAGAATAGATAGATCACTCAGGTCGATAATTTTTGTACCACAGTTTGTTGGAGCCTGAACAGTTGAACGATTTGTGGCGGCCACATCATTCGCGGAGGACCTGATAGCCTATAAGGTTTTCAAACAAAACCAATCTCTACAGGGTACGTAGTACCAACACTAAACTGTAATTTAAGAATTGGTTTTTGCTTCCCACAAAGTAAATTTAATCATTAATGGTTCCACCCACCGCTCCACATCCCTCACTTGCTTCAAATAATATAATTAGAAAAGGAGTAGCAGCCATACTGTTTACTTATATTTATGAGGTTTTCGAACACAGAGGCAGTCCAACGCTACGGTATATCACATTCAATTCAAAAACCCAAATTAAACATTCATCACCAGCTACCATTGTCGCTGTAACAACAACAACAACAACAACAAAGTATCGCGTGCCGCTCGACGAAAAGTTCCACTTTGTCTAATTTTCCCAAGCACATTGTCAAGCGCAGCAATAAACTACTTCCCGCGATTGATTCCGGAATTAAAAGTCCGCCAGAGGCTACTACTGCTACATGCCGTGCCGTTGGTGCGTTGCGTTGGAACCAAGCACCGGCCGTGTGAGCGAAAGAGCAGGATGGGATCCAACCCATCCTTCAGTTGACAGTTGGCACCGCACCATCGCATCGCCATCGGTCTACTCCGGACTGGCTTCGGTTGTCTATGATGGGAATGTCATTCGCCGCCACCACTTTACCATTGGAAAGCTGAAACCGAATCGTCCTTCTCCACTGAGCTGGTGTGGGAGGAACCAGCGGAAGGTGGGTTCAAATTGAATCCATTGCCTACTGTAGTAGGTAGGTACTACTGCTGGGTGTGTGTTTGTATTTGGGAACGCATTGCCAGGACGGTCGGGTGTGGGTGACACGGCTGGGCGGTAAACCCCGGGGCTGCACCACCTGGGAGGTTTTGGATTCGACGTTGCTCAATTTTCTCCATAAACGTGGATTTTTTGTGTTAGGTTTTTTTTTGCTCGTTGGTCCTCCTATGATTGCTATTGTTATTTGATTCGTGTGATGTGTGCTCCGCTCGCTCGTATGTTGGCTGTGCGGCGACACGGGAAGGGACTGCAATCGATCACAAGCTGAGCGCTTTGTTTTCCCATGTCAAATTATTAAATAGAAAGCTCTGGTACAATCAAATTTATTCAATGCAATTTTGTTGTTAAATTTTATTGGAAGTCACTGAAAATTGGACCGAAGCCAGTGCCAGAGCCAGGTCCGGCCCGGCCCGGCTGGTTGGTTGGCTGGCTGGCTGGGCCGGGAAATTGTCCGGCATTGGCTTTGGCTTTGGGAGAGGTGAAATCATTTTCTGGCCCCCGTGTTCTGGTTTTGTCCTGCACTTGACATGGTCGTTTGATGTGTGACAGACTGGATTTCCGGTTTGCCAACTGAAACTGAAATAGTGGGGATGAGATAGAGATAGAGTTCGAGATAGAGAGAGACTGATACACACAGGAAAAGAGAGTTATTTAACATCGCCTAAGCTATGTATAACTAGCAGTTTGTGTAAGCTTTTTGATTGGGCTGTTGAATTTACCATCACACCGTGGGATTCTAAATTTAGTGATTGAAAGTTGGTAGAATTTATTCATGGATGCATACGATGAATGGAAAACAGCAAACAAAATTCGTTGAATTAGTATGAAATAGAGCAAACTTGTTGAAAGCTTGGTAAATGGGTTTGGTAACATAAAGGCAGCTTTTTTCCCGCCTGTCCACAAGCGAGATAATTGATATTGCGTTCCGAACAATATTTTTTGTGCACTACAACGAAAATAATTTAATATTTCGATTGAATAGATGCAGCGCAATAATGTTATTTTCAAACAACTCCCACAGATTAAAAAGCGTAATAATAAATTTCATAACACTGAGCTAACACAAAGCAACGAAACGAAGGCTTTGTTCTGCTCGGAAGCTCGGAAAACCCGTTTCCCCCGGTGCATGCATGGATTATTGTCGTCCTCTTAATTGTGTAGAACCATAAATGATCATCTTTCAGCAGAACTAATTACCTAGCATCATAGGAGCTAAGCAGCAGCAGCAGCAGTATCTTCTGCGGATAAATTTTTTACACCGACAGTCACTATAAAGCCGTTTCTAAGGAATCCGCACCCCATTAACTAGGTCACATTCCCCAACAATACGAACACGGCCGTGGACAGATGGAACCGTAGGTATGCGAACCGTGCCTTCTGACATGCCCAGTTAGCATAGAGCGAAACGCATCTGCTTTTACGGCGACATAAACGAAATAATTACCAAACCATTAAAATTTAATTACGTTTTAATTGTATTTATAAAACTAAAAGCATTTCACAGATCCTGTCCGGAACTGCTCGCTCCGCAGTGGTGCACACTTTGACCGTGTCTGAGGCTTGGAATAGAGGGCAGCGAAACGAGCTCGAGCAGAGTCACAACCGTCGCAGTCCGAAATTCATCTCTAGTCCACGGTAGGTGGCCATATTCACTATTCTCCACTTTGCCACGACCGTTGACTCATCGGGTCGCTGGAACTGAGTGCATGTTTACAGTACAGTCGGTTCACACAGTGCTGCCCCCTGCTCTGCTCAGTGCCGGCTGGCCTCGCGGAACAAACTCCCGGGAAAGGATTCCGCACATATTCACGCAAACGCACCAACGGCTGATGCTCACTATTCATTCACCGGCACAATGCAAATAATCCTACTGACGGAGTATTTATACTAGTTCTCTTCTAAACAAAGTACCAAAACTAAAGCTTTTCCGTCGGTCTGTCGGTTGGTTGGTCGGTCGGCCACGACGGACGGCGGGCAAAAGGCATCGCCGAATTGTACAAGAGAATACGACGCGGCAGCAGCAGCAGCAGCAGCAGCAGCGGCGTGTGGTTGCTTTCGAGATTGGTTCCCGTCGTTGGGTTCCGACGGACGGCTCTGCACGTGTCCGTCTGTACGTCTGCGTGTGTATGTATATCTATCAATTCGCTTCCCACTTTCCGGGATCCTCTAGTTTCCGGTTTGAATTTCAAACTTCCCAGCAGACAACGCGCTGCTGTTTGTTCTCCTCGATATTTGTTTATTTATTTATTTATTTCATTCCATGAATGACCCGGCTACGTTGTGCCATTCTGGCCGCAGTGTTTATCTTAATGATTGGACAATATGTAAATAGTGCTAACGCAATTGTCTGGCTGTCTAGTACTGCTGTGGTGAAGAGTAATCCCAGTTAATCTACTGCTCGCAAGGTTTTGTCGGATGAAGTCATTTTTTTAGTTACAAATATTTTATGAAATCTTGATGGATTTAACTGTGATTACGAGATGCTAATTAAAATCACACCCAACAAGACCAATAAAAACTTATTTCTATGTCCAAAAAATGAAAAGGTAACACTGGGCAGTTTTTGCTAATAAACCTTGAATAAAAAAAACTTTTTCACGACTTTGATTCATGTACAGCCACCTGAACTTGAGAAAGCCGGGTCTGAGTTTTCCGATGCATTCAGATCTTCAGTTCAGTCTGCCCAGTTAGCTTTGGGCCAACAAGTATGTTCGAATCTCGGCTGGTTGGTAAGCTAGATAGAATCAGAAGGATCGTTGCACTAGCTCTGTAATTGTCCTATATTCCAACTACCGGCTGCGAAGTTTATCGGCAAAGAAGAGTCAACTCTTTGAAAGACGTTTAAGCCCAAGGCTTTGCTTTGTTCCAGTTTAAATTCGATTTCCCAGTTTCTAATCTAATTTCAAGTACAATTTAAAGCCAAACTATTTTATTTTTATCGGCTGTTACAATGAGTGGACGTTAGACTGACAGTGCAAAGAAAAACCAAATCTTGACAATTTAATTTAACAGACAGCAAAACAGAGGTGCAACAAAAATAACTTAGGACGTGTTGCTTTAACTAAACAAAGACAGTTGACAGAGGACAGGCAGCATTAAATCCTTGATAAAGACTACAAAATATAGTCGAAACGTCGGAGAAAGTACAAAATCTGTTCTGATTTCATAAGACTGACAGCCGATAAAAGTAAAATAGCGAATTCCACAGTCGACAACCCATACCTATTTAAAGCTAAATAATTTCCATTTTCGTGTCAAATTTTAAGTGAGATGATAGTGGGAAACTCCAAAGAAAAGTCAGAAAACTAGGCTCAGTCACAAGGATTTTTTTAGTAAAATTTTTTGCTTGTTTGTCAATTTATAATCTTTTAATGATATAATTTTCATAATAACGTTTTTGTTGTTCCTAAGTTATGACTAAGAAAGTCGAGTTTCCATGGTTATCGATGGATCTAGCGTGGTCAGTATCCTACTTCTCTTCAAAATAAGAAGCAAACAAAGGGGGATAGAAGGAGCGATATCGGAAAAGAGCATGAAAGTAAACGTGCCGACGTCCGGAAACAGACTACCCGTTTATATCGCTCCAACCGAGTAGATAACAGTCTATCTTCGTGGCGGTAGAAACAGAAAGCAATCATACAAACAATAATGATCGTCGTCGTGGCGAGTGGTGCGGCACTAGTTTAGTTGATAAAACATTCGGGTGACAACTTAAAGAACGTGGGTGCTAGCACCACTTGCCATTGAACGATCCAATATATTTTTGGGCTATAGGGTAAATGTATTATATTTCGCCACCTAGAACCAATTTCCAATGAACTTTTAGAGTTTAGCTAGCTTAGTTTGGATTTTTTCAAATTTATGTTACTAATTTTATGGTCAATCAATTATTTCTCTACAAGAATTTATAGTTTTTATCATTAATCGGTTACGTCTTGTTATTGGAATTAAGCAATTAAAATTAATAATTTAATTTTCACCTCCATATTCAATCTTGGCCCTCCGTATGCACCACATATTCGCCCCCATGCGGAAAGACACGTCGTTAGCCGTTTGTACATTCAGATTTAACCATATTGCAGATTCCAGGACTTTAATAAGAATGAATAAGACTCCCCTTTTCCATTCTTCGCTATATTATTTGATTTTCGAACCGCAATTGATTTAGTGCTATCCTACATTTCTAGGGATTGTCGTTTTCACAGCTTCAGGTTGCATATTTTCTGGGTCATTTGTAATAGAAAGGCCCTTATGATATAGTGAAATTATCACCCGCAATAATTCAATTATTTTGCATATTTAATTGCATTTGCATTACTAACATATAATATAGGCGATAAAACATAAAATCTAGCTGGTTATATGCAGGTACTAATGTTTTACTATGATTTACACAGTAGTTGACACGGGAACGAAAGACTAAAACATCGAATTTTTGGGTGCTATTTTTTGCCCCCTTCAAAAAACAAAAAAAATCCCTTTAAAATTCACCATGATGACGCGTTAATGCATTTTCAAATGCGATTTGTGCTATTTCAAAAAATATGACTGTTAAAACTCAACCTACATAACATTATTTTATACTTTTTCTCAGCAATTCAAACTAAGCTCAGTTTTCCACATCCGAGAAAAATAGTGTGGTTTTCAATGGCGGCATTTTAAAGTTTAAAATTTCATCATAAAGAAATTTGATGTTCTGAAAAGAGACATACATTTTTTTTACTATGCCCAAAGGTTGAGATATAGGGGAGTGTTGTCGTGGTTGGGCCACGTTTTGGAATTCGCCCATAACATTCGTTTCAAAAGGATTTTAGGAAATCTAAATACATCATTGCAATGGTCCAAGAATATATTTCCTAATTTCCTAAGGTATATTTCCGGAAAGTTTCGACCTGGTTGCTTGAAAAATAAAAAAGTTATAGGCGTTTACGTGAAGACAAAAAATGTTGTCATAGTCGGGCCATGTTGTACAGGTTGGGCCACCGCAGAAAATCTAAGACATACGTGCTGAAATTCTATATAGAGACAAGAAAAGAATGAATTCCGTAAACAACGGCTCGTAAAGGTACAAATATCTTATTTTTAATTGCATTTTTGCAAAATTTTGGCGATCTTGTAATATCAATATTGCTACCATCGCCTTTTCCGACGTGTACAACTAGAATGAAAAAAACAACAAAAGTCTAGGTTTTTATCGTATTAATTTTGCCTTATTATATCACATTTTTCGTGACTGACATTCTCTATTGCACGATTATTGCGCTTCTGCGCTTAAAATTATGGTGGCCCCACCATGACTACTCAAGTGGCCCGACCTTTACAAATAGCGATTTTCTAGTATTTCACCTTAGCCTTCCCCAACACCTTACTGGAAAGGATTTTTCTGTAGTCTTCGTGTGCAGAACAACACACTTCATACATTTTCCAAATTTATCTCGTTAATTGCATTTCATGAATCATTTCTTGAAGAAAAGTTCATTGCTCCTGGAAAACTTTTTTTGTAAGATTTAATCACTCATTTCAGTACGGGTGTTTTGAATACACGATTGAAACTCACAATATTGTGAAAAGTTAGCTATGACAGTAAGAAGTTTTACAATGGTTGTATCATAGATATCGCGAGTAACTAAAACTGTAAAATCGTGATGGCCCGACCATAACAATGACCCGGCGAAAACGACGATACCCTATAGCAAAAGCAACCTTTACCTGAGGAGCGAAGATTGGGGAGGGGGCGAAGGCTCCCCTCTATCGAAATTTTCAAGTTCATCCAGTTTATTATTGTTCACACTAGACATTTCCTCACTCCAAAAAAAAGAGTTTACGTCATGACCCTGTATAGAGTATATACGGAGGAGAAATAGTATAAAAACGAAAAAACGGAAATAGAAAAATATAAGAAAAAATGTGACATAATGGGAGGGAAAATGGGATATAAAATGATTGAAAATAGAGAAAAAAAATTGATGAGACTGGACAGAGAAAGATGAAAAACGATGCACAGTAAAGGAGAAAAACCGAGGTAGGAAAGAAGGAAAAGAAAAGAAGGAAATACCGAAACAGGAAAGTAGAGAAACGAAAAAAGAAAAAAAAAGGAAAAACGGAAAACTGGACAGAAGAAATGAAGTACAAAATTAGGACGGAAGACTATAGTGATGAAACGAAAAAAAAGCACAACGTGACAGAAAACGAGAAAGACAAGACATAATAAGAGAAAGAACAGAACCGACGAAAACGAAAAAACGGGTCTAGAAAAGGTATTAATAACCGAAAAAATACGAAAAACAGAACCGAAAAAAAAGCTGAAACGGGATAGAAAAGACAAAAAATTGAACAGAGAAAAGTCAAGACTCAAAAAAAGCACAAAAAACAGGACAATAAGGAAAGAAGACAAAAGCAAACAGAGTAAAAAGTAAGCAGAGAAGAAGAAAAACAAGAGAAAGAACGAGGGAAAACGGGTCAGATCAAGAAAAGGAATACGGAACAGAAACTAAAAGAAACCAAACGAGGAACGAAGAATAGCGCGAAAGAAAAAACGTCAATCAAACTATAAAAGACGGGACAAAAAACAAGAGAATGAGACAAAAAAGAAGAAAAGAAAAACAGGAAAAAATGCCTAAGAAAAAGGTAAAACGGAAGAGAAAAAGAAAAAAGAGAGCCAAGAACAGAATAAATGTGATGGAATCATCACATCAGAAAGGCATCAGAAAGGGGAAAATGGAACAGACGAAGACAAAAAACGAGCAGAAAAAGAAGAAAACTGGAAACGAAAAAATAAAAAAAAAGACAGAAAACGGGAAAAACTAGATATAACAACGAACGAGTGAAAAACATAAGGAACAGCAGGGCTGAAAACATGAAATAAAAAAAGGGACCAAGAAACCAAGAAACGCGACAGAAAAATCAGAGGGTGTGTGATACTAGACACGACCACATAGGTGACGTAGGATTCCCAGGTAGCACACTTTTGGCACTCCTAGTTGCAGCAACTTATTTATGACCAAAATTAGTCATATCTTGGTTGCCACAGCTGTTTTGTAACAACTGTGCTAGTAGGGTTACGTATTATGTCCAATGAAACGACAAACATGCGCATCCGTACAGAATCATAACCGAACACTAGAGCTGTAACGCACTTTTCCAACACAGATATCAAATTGATCCAGGTTTAACCCAATTATAATGAATAGACAGGTTAGGAGGAAAGACGTGTTTGATTATATTAGTGCAAAAATGGATACAACAAACTATGTGCTCATGGCAACTACACCACGTGGTTAAAAAATTTCAATGCAATCTATAACAAAACGAACGTTGTAACGTGGTTCTCGAGCGCTTTGATTGCTTTTACTGTGTGATACAAGCGAGATACCAATACGCATGTACATTTCTGGTTCACTTCCCTAGCACAGATATCAAATTGGTCTAGGTTTATCGCGAACCTGAGAAAGCTTGTTGGGACGGAGAGACCCTAAAATTTTTCTAGTGCATTTTTCAAGCACTGATCAAATTGGGTAGGTTCAATTGTCGTAAAGAATCTTTGACCTGTTGGTACAGGAATACTGCGTCACATTTGTTTCTAAAAACACGTTAAAACTTATATGTCGTCTTTTTCAGCAAATCACGAAGTGACGATTTCCTGTCCAACTGCTTCATGATTTTCAATTTTCTAATAGTGCAACCTCAAGCATCAATAGAGTTCTTTATTTGGGTCGACGGGTAGAAAATATTCCGATCGATTAGTACTTAAATATAGAAAATCGATTACGAAATCGCTAAGCGTTCAAATTCTGACCACTCTTCGAGATAGATTATTCTGAATGACCCCCTATACCAACTACCTTCCTGAAAGACGTAATCCTACGTCAAAAAATTAAAATGAGAACTACTTGCTACTCCGGATCAAATTTTCCCTATCTGACAATTCCTCCAGAAATTTCGGCAGTGCAATTTGCCCGCGCATCATATTTTCTTGGATTTCAGGGCAGCATGCGATATAGTCGAGTGCGAACGGCTATGACAGATAGTTCACGATAACGGTATTCCGGACAAACCGATGCGGCTGATCAAAGCTACCCTGGAGCGAATGATGTGCTACGAGTATGTTTTGGGGACACTCGGAATGGACCTTCAATGGACAGTGACTACTGACGGCGATGAACTGGAATGGTTGATGAGTTCGTATATTTGGGATTTTTAGTCACCGCCTGGTTCGAGTAGGGAGATTCAAGCTGGTCGACACTACTTTTCCCACCACAAGACACTTCGATCAAGAAACATAAGCCACCGCACAAAGCTGACGATGGACAAAACGCTAACTATATCGGTACTTCTCCACGGACTTGAAACAGTAACTTTGGTCACGGAAGACATACGTGCATTTGCCGTTTTTGAACGAAAGGTGTTGCGGACTATGTTTGGTGGAGTACAAACGGATACCGGAGAGTGGCCTAGGCGTATGAACCACGAGGATGCAGGCACTACTTGGAGACTACGGTGGGCTGGCCATGTTGCAAGGATGCCGAATTAATGTGCAGTAAAACTCGTTCTCTGCAAGAATCCCACCGGCACCTATTCCTGGTCCCAACGAGGGGGACCAACGAGCTAGATAGCTCGCGCTGTACAGCTTCCTAGTACGGGGATTGGTAAACGTGTTTTATTTGTCGTGCCGGCTCCGTACCTTATGGATCTTGTGGAGGTTGACAAACCAGATGGAAATATGCGTCTGGGTGTCTTTGAATGAATTTTTTTGCGGACCTGTTCTTGCTCTGATGCCGTCTAAGTAACCACTAAACAGATTATGGCGATATTCTACCAACGTGAACATTGCACTTTTAGCTAGAATCAGTCAAAATTTAATAAATTTTTACCCAAATGCTAAAAAGCTGAAGTTACAAACTAATCACTTTCTTCGAGTACAGGAGCTGATTTTTTTAGACTAAAATGCTAACTTTAATTACGTAGTCGTGCTAACGTAAGAACTAGAATGACTCTTAAATACCTTTGGCCACTTTACTTTTTGTTCTTACAATAAGTGTAATTTTTTTTTATACGCTAAGCTTTAATATAAATTATATACATAAAAGAGTACCATACGATTTTCCACTTTCCGTCGAAATTCGAAATGCGTCGTAAGCATTTGTTCATGTAAGCATTCGTTCAGTTGAATTTTGTCCTTACCCAATCGAAAATCCCGCTCCTGATTGCCGACGTAATTATTTTCCGTTCTGCACAGGGACAACAGGGAAAGATTCATTTCGGGCATTACTGATTATTTTCAATCTTTCGCAGCCATCCACCGCAAACTAGAAACGCACAGGAGGACAAAGAGCGCTTAATAATGCTCCGGTTCGGTGCGGTTCGGTTCGCTTCGCTTTGGACTCGCTGACATCGACTTCCTTCCGAGCTTCCGAGAGAGCTTAGGCTGACGGTGGACAGCGCGAACCGGTTGACCTGACGGGATGCTTATTTAAGTAATAAATGAAGAATGACTTTATTGATTGAAAATAGCGCTAGCCGAGACCGAAAAGCGGCGCACAATGGCTGCCGGCCGGCCAGCCAGCCAGCCAGCCAGCAGCACCGTAATGAAAATGGACGTGGACATCAAAACGAACAGGTTGCGATGTTCCCACAAACCCACCCGGCCACACGCACAAGCCCCTTCGATTGCCTTACCTTGCTTTCCAGAACGGGTGGAACTGTGTCGACTATGCTGACCACCGCAAGGGGAATTTCGAACCAGGACATACCACCGAAGCACTGGCCAAGTAGGCGGAAATCGTTCGGATAGATACGCATGGTGGTGTTCCGGTTACGCTGTCATTGCAGAGTATGTTAAGTCGAAGCAATCGGGTTGCTTCTGGAATTTTCCATTAACAGGTGGTTTCACAAGGACAAATTCGAAACTACTAATTGACAGTAGAAATAATTAGAATCAATCTAGTTAGCCGTGGTACACGTCAACTGTGACCTAATTAAAGATTGGGAAAAATTATGGCTGCACAGTGTTTACCGAAAACAGTTTACCGACGGAAATGTTTTGCAGGTCGTCTAGCATGCAGGGTCTTGATTGGCAGAACCAATAACGGCGGAATAATTTCCAGCGGAGATGCCTTTGAACATCAACGGGATAAGGTTTGTTTGAAGTTTCAAAACCAATCAAAGATCCATCAAATTACTGACGTAATCGTATCATCCGAGCTGCGGCCGTGTTTTGCAAATAGTCGGGAAAATTGAGTTACGTTCTGCACCTGGTGCGTATTCACATCAGTCAAGTTTTGCTCATACTCATTGACAGCGAGCGCGTTTGCGTTCGCTACACCCCCACGGATTCGACGGTGGTTTGCAAAATGGTCCGCGACCCGCGCGGAAGCATTCATCATTGTGACAAATCACAAACATACCTGGATGCCTCCGTTGGCGACCAAACCAGGCCGAACCAGACCAGCCCGCGCTACCGTAATCTAGTAATTTATTGTAGCATTAATTAAACCGCATCCAGTTCGTTTGGCGGTAAATTTGGAGCGACGTTTTGGACGAATTTCACTCCAGCCCAGATCGCTATTCTGCGACAGCCGTTTGTGGCGTGTTTGGGTCAATCCATCAGCAACTGCAGAACCAGCATCAGCAGTGTGGTCCTTACATTCAGTGAATCTGACCGCATTTCGTTCCGAGTCGGCGGGACGGGAGCGATAATGACAAACGATCTGTTAGTGAATTTCATCCGCAAGCTCTAGCTAGCTAGAGAACACGCGACGTGGGACCCAGTTTTGAACTGCATCGTCCTTCGCCCTTCGTTTGCAGGAGCGGGAAAATTCGTTTTTGGGGAAATTTGCATCATCATCATCAGCATCATCGCCATTTGTTTCGGTTTCGTGAGCCGCGACGGAAAGTACGGTATGTAATCAGTCTGTAATCCGAAACATCGCCTGGCAGACAGTCAACCGAACCTTCATTATTGGTCGATAACGGGAAGGACTCTTCAGAACCGAAATTCGTTCGAAATGTACGCACTGCCACTCGACCGCTGTTATACCTACAACTGGAAATTTCGGCTCCACCAGCAAAGGTACTGAGTAGTGATTTTGTTCGGCCGTTCATAATAATTTTGCATGTAGGCTTACTACCCTCACAGGCCTTTCGGTCGATGGCGATGGGCCAGAGTTTGCATTTGGATGTTCTTCCGAAAATTAACTGGCTTGCCGTTTTGTTGATCCGTGAAATTTTGCCTCTATCCTATTTGAAATCGGAACCAAAGCCTGCCCGGCAGATGATGTGCAGACAGATTATTCACGGGACCGCTCCCGCGCTCTGGAGCGCGGACCTACATCGACTGTTAGCTGAATCCTGTTGAGTTTATTCACAAAAGAAGGCATAAGTGTGTGCACTAGTCGCACTGCAAACGATGCTGTAATGGTTGGAAAAACAAACCGTTATCAATCTTTGTATGCCAGTTCGTAATTCGTTTTATTTTTTTCGTTGGTTTATTCCCTCAATAATCAATGTGCTAATTAGATTGAACATTTACCATTCACTCTAATTTCGAATGAAATTAAACGCATTAAAACATCAACTTGATTTACACTTATCCGGCTCAGGGAACAAAGAAAATTTGAATAACATGAATAACATTCAGTGGAGTGCCTCAAACGAGCTGAGCTGAGAGTATCAGCTCAGCGTTCCGCAAAGTTCTACTGCTCCCAACACAAAACAAAAGATACGTGCTATAATTCGCATTTAATATTTACATTTACCTGTCGGTACGACAACGACGACGACACTAGAATGATTTTAATTAAATTATTTGCGATTCATCATCATCAGTTTATTCCCCACTTCACATAGGTACATACTTTACGACGCGCGCGTACGCTTTTTTTTTCATTTCGCGTGAAACAAAATCATCATTTTAAATATTTTGTGTTTTTATTTTTAATTTTTCAAGACTTCGCATTCGCATCCGACGGAGGCTTCCTGCCATCCGGGTTAACCTCAGCAGAGGTGGCGGGCGGTTGAAAATTGTAATTTTCAACAACCTCTCGAGCAAATATTCGTTCGTCATTCGATTGCAAACCGCAGCTCTTTGAGGGTGGGTTTATTATTTTTTTCGATTTTCGTCCTACGGTGAAACTCATCCGAACCGGGGGTGTGCCCTGTCCGGTCACCCGAAAGCGATATGATTTCATAATGTTTTCATTTTCTTTTTGTTGCAGCGTGATTTACTACTGTGGCAGCGACCGTGAAGGCTTTCCATACCCCTTTCAGTGAGATACAGTAAACATATTCGATAATAGCATTTACGCCGTGTTGTTTTGTGAATCGTTCTTCTAAACAACATTATGCAACCAAAATATTCATTGGAAACTGTTATTCAGTGCTTACATATTACACACAATGATGGTTTCACGCTTGAAACCCTACGGTGACGAGTATTTAAAATTACCTAGATCGATTGATGTCAGAGTGTTTTTAGTATAAAACTGGTTTACTGTCGTATTATGGAACAGTAGAAAACTTTTAGTTTTGAATATTGTAAAGATCGAGCACGATAAAATTCAAACACACGAAAATGCTGCCTCTCACATTGTGTTTCAGTTTATTCTTCTTTCTTTCTAATTTTAATTTTAATTGTCCTTTTGATTTATCAAATAGTGAAAATTAACGAAAAATTTCGAGACCGAATTTCCCCTTACGTTTTCTTCAAGATCACCTTGCTCCCAGGCAGGGACGATCACAGTTGTTTACTTTGATTTCCATTACTTTTCTACAAGAAAAAATAGAAATCTCCTTATCACAACAGGTCGAAGATTCTTTATGACGATCCCATCTAGACCATTTTGTTGATATCTGTGCAGAGTTATCGTAATGAAACTAAGGATCTGAAGCAGCATTTGAAGGTGTTAGGAATGATTAGAACAAAAGATGTGCCCGGAAGTTATACAATGAAAGTTCTAATGAAGTACAAAAGATGCATCCTCATGGACGATGAATCGTACCTCCATGAGTAGTATCCCGGACAAAAGTTCTATAATGCCTCTGGTCAAGATGATGCCCCTAGCAAGTTCTAATTTCCTATCCTGCGCGACTGACTCACACTCCCATTTACGCTGGAAGCTGTCAGCCAAAACTTGTCACTTTCTCTGTGTCAACACGCTACCGGCAACTACCCAAATAATGTGTGAACAACACACATTACACATTCTAAGTCAATCCTCTAATATGGTATAGATATCAGGATGCCACATCCTCCCCCTGCGTTAAATGAACAATGCAATATATGACGGGTTTCACACCAACTCGACAAGAGGTTGACATGACCCTCTCAAAATTCATCCATTTGTGAGATGGGTGTGTGTGTGTGTGTGTGTGTGACGCTTGACTTTAGTCGTCTGTTCCTCGGAGATGGCTAAACCGATTCGTTTGCTACTATGCTTATTTGAAAGGTGTTATCACTTTGTAGATGACTATTGAATTGTTTTGCGGTCCGACATTTTGTTTAAAAGTTATAAGCAAAAATGTAACAATTACGTGACATGATTTTCTCCGGAACCGCTCAACCGATTTCAACAATTTTAGTATCAAATGAAGGCTCTCATTAACAGGCAAATTTTTTGGGAGAGTTTTATCGAAAACAATCAAGCGGTTCAAAAGTTATGCTTAAAAATGTGCTTTTTCAAGGTGTCAATTAGTCGAACGTTTCTCAGAGATGACAAAACCGAGTTATGCACTATTGGTCTCCTTTGGTAGGTAATATAGCCTCATAGATCGCTATTGATTTGTTTTTTGATTCGATGTTTACTTTGCAAGGTATGAGCAGTCGTGTACCGCATAATAAAATTTACAATTATTTATAACGATTTTAACCTTTTGTCTGTACAAAGCAGGTAAAATAGCACAAGCAGGTAAAATAGGTTCCTTACAAAGAGCCAAACAAATGTTTCTGCGTCTTGGAAGCTACTAATCAGTGGCGTTAATAAATTATGTTTTGTAATGAAAATATGGTGGGCTCGGCGAAGCTGCCGTAGACCATTTCCAGTAGCAGAAAAAAGTCAGAAAAGATTAATTCAAGTTATATATCAACAACTGGCTTCCTCGATATTTAGAGCAGGAGTACTTTTTGATATGGGTCTACGAGAGCAATGTGAAGGGCGAGAAATGGCATAAAGTTTGCAATTACTGAATGGGTATTACATTACTTAATCTAAGCAGATGAAACTATGTTAAAACCAGGTTTCTCTTGTATTTTATTAGCCAAGTTTTTCGAAAGGTGAGACAGGATTCTTGTATGGGGTACAATTTGAATGGGGCTTAGTCAGCTCGACTGCAAATGCTGGTGATCAATTTCAAATCGTAATTGTTGGATGATGTTATTTAGTGCAGGTGGTGAATTATTTTGCTTGGGCTGTTTCAGTACTCTTAACTGTGTTTGATCAGTTGCCATGTTTGTACTGTTTAGCATATAAATTAAAACCTAATAAAACTTGGCATTTTTCTTCGTGGAATTCGTGGTTCAACTATAAATCTATACCTATAAAGAAGGATTTCTGTCTGTCTGTCTGTCTGTCTGTCCGTATGTTCCTTATAGAATCGAAAACTACTGACCCAATCGGCATGAAAATATGCATGTAGAAGTTTTTGGGGCCAGGAAAGGTTTTAGTGATGGTTAGAAACGCCTCCCCCCACTAAGAGGGGGGGCTCCCATACAAATGAAACACAAATTTCTGCATAACTCGACAACTAATCAAGCAAATAGAACAAAATTTGGCATGTGGGTGTTTTCGGTGACAAGAATTTATTCTATGGTAAATTGAGACCCCTCCCCTCTTTATAAGGGGAATTATAACTCCTCTCCTCTTTAAAAGGGGGGGGCTTCCATACAAATTTCCTCATAACTCGAGAACTAATCAAGCAAATGGAACCAAATTTGGCATGTGAAGGTTTTCGAGGGCAAGAATATTTTCTATAGTAAATTAGGACCCCTCCCCACTTTAAGAGGGGGGGGGGGCTCCTGTACCAAAGAAACACAATTTTCCTCATAACTCGAGAAGTAATTAAGCAAATGGAACCAAATTTGGCATGTGGGTGTTTTTGGAGACAAAATTTTTTTCTATGATGAATTGGGACCCCTACCCACTTTAGAAGGGGGGGCTCCTATACAAATGAAATTCAAATTTCCTCATAACTCGAGAACTAATCAAGCAAATAGAACCAATTTTGGCATGTGGAGGTTTCTGGAGGCAAAAATATTTTCTATGGTGAATTAGGACCCCTCCCAACTTTAAGAGGGGGTGCTTCTACACAAATAAAATACAAATTTCCTCATAATTCGAAAACTAATCAAGCAAATGGAACCATATTTGGCATGTGGGTGTTTTTGGAGGCAACCATTTTTTCTATGATAAATTAGGACCCCTTACCTTCTTAAGAGGGGGCTCTCATACAAACGAAATACAAATTTCCTCATAACTCTAGAACTAATCAAGCAAATGGAATCAAATTTATCATGTGGGTGTTTTTGTAGGCAAGAATATTTTCTATGGTATATTTTATATGGATTTCCCCACTTTAAGAGGGGGGGGGGCTTCTATACAAATGAAAAACAAATTTCCTCATAACTCGAGAACTGATCAAGCAAACGGAACCAAATTTGACATGTAAGTGGTTTTGGATGCATGATTTTTTTCTATGGTGAATTGAGACCCCTCTCTTCTTTAGAAAGCGAGTTATGGCCCATCTCCCCTTTAAGAGGGTGGGCTTCCATACAAATGAAATGCAAATTTCCTCTTATCTCGAGAACTAATCAATCAAATGGAACCAAATTTGGCATGTGGGAGTTTTATATGGCAGAATTTTTTTCTATGGTGAATTACGACCCCTTCCCCTTTTAAGAGGGGAGCTCCCATACAAATGAAATTCAAATTTCCTTATAACTTGAGAACTAATCAAGCAAATGGAACCAAATTTGGCATGTGGGAGATTTTGGAGTCTTGAATTTATTTTACGATAGTTAGAGACCTCTCACCCCTGTGGTAGGGGGATATGGACTCTCATACAAATAAAACAGAAATTTTTGCGAAACTCAAAAACTAATCGAACTCGAGAAATTCGAGACTCTTCCATAAAACATTAGTCAATACAAGACCACAAAAACTATCTATAGTAACACTAGATCATTCAGGACGAGACGGTCGCGAGTGTTGCCGGTGACCCGCCGTCGGAAGCGCCGCCCACTGGGGGGCTTGCAAAACTCGAGAAGTGACAAAGATCATCCGAGATTCATGATTTATGTACAACACAGGTTAATTTGTGGCAATACGAAGTTTGTCGGGTCAGCTAGTCTACTATATAAAAATGGATTTCTGTCTGTCTGTCTGTCTGTCGGGATGTTCTTTATAGAATCAAAAACTACTGAACCAATCGGCGTGAAAATTTGCATGTAGAGGTTTTTGGGGCCAGGAAAGGTTTTAGTGATGGTTAGAGACCCCTCCCCCCACTAAGAGGGGGGCTTCCATACAAATGAAATACAAATTTCCTCATAACTCGAGAACTAATCAAGCAAATGGAACCAAATTTGGCATGTGGGTGTTTTCGAGGGCAAGAATGTTTTCTATGGTAAATTAGGACCCCTCTCCACTTTAAGAGGGGGGGCTCCTATACAAATGAAATACAACTTTCCTCATAACTCGAGAACCAATCCAGCAAATGGAACCAAATTTGGCATGTGGGTGTTTTTGGAGACAAAAATTTTTTCTATGATGAATTGGGACCCCTACCCACTTTAGAAGGGGGGGCTCCTATACAAATGAAATTCAAATTTCCTCATAACTCGAGAACTAATCAAGCAAATAGAACCAAATTTGGCATGTGGAGGTTTCTGGAGGCAAAAATATTTTCTATGGTGAATTAGGACCCCTCCCAACTTTAAGAGGGGGTGCTTCTACACAAATAAAATACAAATTTCCTCATAACTCGAGAACTAATCAAGCAAATGGAACAAAATTTGGCATGTGGATGTTTTCGAGGGCAAGAATATTTTCTATGGTGAATTAGGACCCCTCTCCACTTTAAGAGGGGGGCTCCTATACAAATGAAATACAACTTTCCTCATAACTCGAGAACCAATCCAGCAAATGGAACCAAATTTGGCATGTGGGTGTTTTTTGAGGCAAGAATTTTTCTATGATGAATTAGGACCCCTCCCCACTTTAGAAGGGGGGGCTCCTGTACAAATGAAATACAAATTTCCTCATAACTCGAAAACTAATCAAGCAAATAGAACCAAATTTGGCAAGCGGAGGTTTTTGGAGGCAAAAATATTTTCTACGATGAATTAGGACCCCTCCCCACTTTAGGAGGGGGGGGGGGGCTCCTATGCAAATGAAAAACAAATTTCCTCATAACTCAAGAACTAATCAAGCAAATGAAACCAAATTTGACATGTAAGCGGTTTTGGAGGCAAGATTTTTTTCTATGGTGAATTACGACCCCTTCCCCTTTTAAGAGGGGGCTCCTATACAAATGAAATACAAATTTCCTTATAATTTGAGTACTAATCAAGCAAATGGAACCAAATTTGGCATGTGGGGCTTTTAGGGGGCAGAAATTTTTTCTATGATGAATTAAGACCCCTCCCCTGTTTAGGAGGGGGGCGAAGGGGTCCCATACAAATGAAATTCAAATTTCCTTATAACTTGAGGACTAATCAAGCAAATGGAACCAAATTTGGCATGTGGGAGATTTTGGAGTCTTGAATTTATTTTATGATAGTTAGAGACCTCTCACCCCTGTGGTAGGGGGATATGGACTATCATACAAATAAAACAGATTTTTTTGCGAAACTCAAAAACTAATCGAACTCTAGAAATTCGAGACTCTTCCATAAAACATTAGTCAATAACAAGACCACAAAAGCTATCTATAGTAACAATAGATCATTCAGGACGAGACGGCCGCGAGTGTTGTTGGTGACCCGTCGTCGGAAGCGCCGCCCACTGTGGGGAGGCAACTCCCCGCAGAAATCACTACTGTCTAGGTTTATTTGTTTTCCTAGGTCTACCTGGGTTTCCTGGAACGAGCGACAGCGAGTAAGGAGAGGATCGCGAAATGGTACTTTCCACAAAAAAGTTTTCCGTGAAATGGTACATTCCACTTTACGTTTTTCGCAAAATGATATTCGGCGAAATGTTGTACAATCATGGCGAATATTACTATCCGCTTTCTGGCTATGCAATGAGGGGACAGGGGAGTTGTTTTCTACTTTACTGTATAATTTGTATATTAAACTACCCATTCCTGGTAACTAATAAGCATTAACATAAGCAGCATATCAGCGTATCTGGCATTTTATACTGCAGGTTGTTGTATATTATGTTTTTGACTGCATAGGTGTTGTAAATTGGCATCTAAAATTGTATTCAAATTCTTCGTGTCGGTAATTAGCTGTAAATTAGCATTGTCAGCACTATAAGAAGGTTATCAGTAAAGTAGCTGTATATTTTGCCAAAATAGCATTTAATTAGCATTTAAGGCGACTTTAATGCTTATTAGCCTACATTTAAATAGCATTGGTGATGCTTATTAATTACCTGGGATGCTTTCATAGTTACGTAACTGAATCATCTAAGGTTGAACTCCTCAGAAACTTGCAAAACTCGAGATTGTGACAAAGATCATCCAAGATTCATGATTTATGTACAACACAGGTTAATTTGTGGCAATACGAAGTTTGTCGGGTCAGCTAGTATTTTATAAATATAAGCTGTAAAGGATTGCGGTAAAAAATTTATACTGTTCTACTATTGAAGAGTCCTTTGTTATTATCATATAATCCATAGTCCATACACCTAGCATCGTAGATTTTTGAATAATTTTCCAGAAATTTTTTTTAAAACTAATTTAAAAATTACACCTTTTTTGAACTAAACCATAATTGATGAAATTACTTATCCCGAACATTTACTCAAAACGTGACAGAATCGATAATAAACTTGTAACTGAAGTAAATCAGACTTTGGGAGATTTTGAGACAAACAGATCTTTAAAAACACCACCGTTAACGAGATCTGCGAATGATTTGTGAAGCGTTACGGGTAGGCACAAACAAGGTTTGATGATTTGGCAATAGCACAACACACTGTTTGACAAACAGTATAATATCTACTTTAGCAAGTTGCCAATGGCAACCTTACGACAAACTGTGTTTGATCAAAGATTTGCTGAGCCATTACGCTAGCATTTAGGGTTGCCAAGTCTGAAAATTGCAAAAACCGGCCGGTCGGTTCTGACATCAAATAATGCGGGGGGGGGGGGGGGTCGTGTCAGCATATTAGAGGATTTGACTGTAATGTGTAATATGCGTTAAACAGTCGCCGGTAGCATGTAACCGGCATAGAGAGAAAGTGGAGTCAGTTGACAGTTTTCCGTGTAAATTATTGAAGATAGCTAGTTTTTGAGTGAGAACTACTTGCTTCTGGCGCTAGTGGATAATTTAATGTATATTACCGCCAGAAGCAAGGTATTATCACTGCAAAACTAGCTATCTTCAATGATCCACTGTTCAGGATTGCTGATAAATTTATCAGAAAATTTAATAAACCAGGCAAAAAGTACAAATCCGGCTTCATACGTCGGAAAACCGGCCTTTTGCCGGATTGACCGGCCACCGGCTTTGCAAATGAAAAACCGGTCGGGCCGGCCAAAAACCGGCCACTTGGCAACCCTACTAGCATTACGCATTACGTTTTATATACATACTTACAATTTGCCTGCTCAGTATCAATGAAGTTCGCCTATGTCGGTGTTCGTTCGGTTAAGAAACCAAGCTTTTTTTTCCTCATTCTCCCGTTGAACGCTACTTGGCGGACTTTTAGTCCGCAAAAACGATTAGATATTATTACATACGCGTTCCAATTAGAAATTTCACAGCACAAACATAGCGGAACATAGCACAATAGTAATGCTCTTTTCTTACTTCTTGCTCTGTATCGGGCTGATCACTAAACGCACTTTCACTATTTTCGGTGCCGCACTTTATAGAATGGCCATGAATGGCGCGATTATCAATACCCATTTATTCACTCACACTGACTCACCCCATTTGGCTCGGCTTTTACCGTTTTTTTTTCATCTGCTAGAAGCACACGCACTAAGCTGCAATTTCACTAGGATAGCAAATTTTTTTCCTATAGCAAAACTTGTCCCCCCACTCACTTTTGCCATCTCCATAAACTGGCTTGATGTTGATTGGAGAGGCAACTTTTTCACCACTAAAATCACACTTTCCGTTCAAATCGCCATCACCAAAGGCCAAATCGGCTAAGTTTCCAATATTGACCTTAAATTTCCACTACTGCACTTTAATCGGCACGCGGACTCCGGTTTCACCCCGATTCAACCAGCGCTTAGCACACGCGGTACGCGTCTAATCCGTTCGGCTTGAAATTTGAATTTGATGGTTGATGTTGATGCAGAAAGCAGAGATCAGAAACGCCGAAGAACGAGAAGACACTCTCTGGCTTGACTTGACGTTTGACGAAGTTAAGCCGTTTGCAGGCGAAGCGACACACACACGACTGATGTTAGGCAATTCATGTAAGTTTGTCTCTCTGTTCCCAATAGGAATGTTTTGGGGACACTTATTTAGTACGTCACATAAATTTTGACCAAAATTAAACACCCTTCTCTTTATTAGGGTAACCAACCTATTTTGGACCCCATCAGCAGCTGTACATAATTTGGACACTTGCATTTGATTTTGCTGTCATCAGTCGGTCACCGGCTTTCGTTGGAGACACATCGGCAAGCAGCTAGCTTGTGACTCATAACATCATAAACATAAAAGTCTATCTTGATTACAGATTCTACCAGTAGCGTTTGTCCCATAAACAGTATTCCCACCATTAATCCACACACCCATAACCTATCTGATGGACGAAAGTAGACAATGGACACCACGAGTCAGAAATTTGACAATCCGAGAATAACAAACGGACCTTTTCAGGTCCAATATTTAAATTAGCTGAAGAGTTGAAATTATGAATTTCTCACATATAAGAACACAACCCTTTACCTTTCGTTACTCGCGTCAACTCCGATTTATAGGCATGCTAAAACGTAACAGAATTCTCTCGAATACTAATGCCACTTGGTGAAAAACTTATGGAACTTTTTCCACCATTTGAAAGATCTTTGTCTGCGGATCAACCTTGCTGAAAACAGTAATTTTTATTTATTGCTAGATTCCCGAGATATACCGAGATAAAGTCAACGGTTCAGAGCTGTTGTACAAAATACAACAGCGCAAATAAACCTTCCGTTACTGCGCAACAGGGGAATCTATTATATGAAATTCGTACAAAAATCACCGGCTTTGCCATTGGGAGACGAATTGGTCTACATTCGTAGTCCTACTTCAAGCCTGCGCCCGTGTCACTAGGCATAGACCCTTGTACTTTTTCCTGGATAAGAAGCACCGCATGGAAGAAATAAAGTGCGAAGCTATGGAACATCTGTGTTCCAGGCATGTCGGGATAAAGACGGAAGGATGAGGTGAGGTGAGGTGATCGATAGGTGGATGCAGCACTACAATGAGCACCTGAATGGCACGGAGACGGAATATCAAGACAAAAGGGAGTACGGTGGATGATGGTGATGTGCCGACCTTCGCAATAGGGGAAGTAGTCAAAGCCATCAAGTAGCTCCAGAACAACAAGGCAGCTGACAAGGATGGCATCGCAGCGGAGCTTATCACGATGGGTCCGGATAGGTTGGCTACTTGTCTACACCGGCTGACAGTCAGGATCTGGGAAACAGAACAGCTACCGGAGGAGTGGAAGGAGGGAGTAATATGCCCAATATACAAGAAGGGCGACAAGTTGGAATGTGAGAACTATCGAGCGATCACCATTCTCAACGCCGCCTATAAAGTGCTTTCTCACACCATCTTTAGCCGTCTATTGTCGCTAGCAAGTAAATTCGTGAAAAGTTATCAAGCCGGTTTTGTAGACGGGCGATTCACAATGGACTAAATCTTTGTACTGCCACAGATCCTCCAAAAGTGTCGCAAATACCAAGTCCCTACGCACCACCTATTCACAGATATCAAGGCCGCCTACGATACGTGAAGAGCTATGGAAAATTATGGACGAAAACGGCTTTCTCGGGAAGCTGACTAGACTGATTAAGGGTACGATTTTGGGAGCGTTATCAAGTCCGTTCAAACCAAGTCTTTCGGGAGAAAAGGCGCTACCTGGAAGAGCAGGAGTATGCAGAGTTGGAACGGCTGCATCGTTCTCAGGAAACGCGAAAGTTCTACCAGAAACTGAACGGATCTCGCAAAGGCTTTGTGCCGCGAGCCGAAATGTGTCGGGATAAGACTGGCAGTATTCTGACGGACGATCGTGAGGTGATCGATAGGTGGCGCCCAGGCGGAGAACCATGGCGGCGGGGAAAGCGATTTCGATGGTGCTACAAACGGGGAAGAGGAGCCAGCCCCAACGATAGGCGAAGTTAAGGAGGCCATCATGCAGCAAAAAAACAACAAGTCAGCTGGAAAATATGGCATCGGAGCGGAGCTTATTAAAAAGGGACCAGAAAAGCTGACCGTTTGTCTACACCGACTTATTGTTAGAATTTGGGATACGGAACAGTTATCGGAGGAGTGGAAAGATGTGGTTATCTGCCCGATCTATAAAAAGGGCGACAAGTTGGACTGTGAGAACTATCAAGCGATCACCGTTCTCAATGCCGCCTATAAAACGCTGTCCCAAATCATTTTCCGCCGTCTATCACCAATTGCGAATATATTTGTGGGATCTTATCAAGCCGGCTTCTTCGAAGGTCGGTCTACAGCGGATCAAATAATTACACTGCGGCAAATCCTCCAAAAGGGCCGTGAATACAGAGTTCCTACGCATCATTTATTCGTTGACTTCAAAGCCGCATATGATACCATCGACCGGAAAGAGCTATGCAAAATCATGGACGAGAACAGCTTCCCCAGGACGCTCATCAAACTGATTAAATCTGCGATGGATGATACAATGCTTGTTGGTAGCGCAACGTCGACCAGCGAGCTTAGTCCGTCCCTGTTAGAGTCGACTGCAGCATTCCCTGAATGACGAAGCTGTCATTTGAGATTGGACAATAGAACCCTCTGAGACATTGTAAGCGAGAACTCGTGTTCGCAATAGTGCGAGAATATATATATATTTTGCTTTAAAAACTAAAATTTATATTAAATTAGGTCATTTATACTTATACATTAGTGCCTAGTGCGTTTATATTCTATATATTTGGGTAAGAGTTAGATGAAAATACTTAAATGCTAAATTATTAAAGCTAAATTCTTAAAATAGAACTTACGACTAGTTCCACGCGACGGTGAATTAACCTAACTTAATTAGAAAGGTGTAAAAGAAGAGGTAAAATTAATGTTAAAACATTTACTTAACATAAACATTGAAAGTAATCGTTCATCCTAGGTTCCGGTATTTACTGCAGATCAGCTAATTGCATTGTTGCGCGATAGTGAAGAGTACTACAGTAAGTAGAATGCACTAAAAATGCACTTGCACTTGAGCAAGCTAGTACAAACGTTCTTATTATAGGATTTTGTAAATCTTTCTGCCAATAAAGTTTTAACGAATTGTGGATCTTTTCGTTGTCTATCGCCAACAAAATTACAAAATCTGTAATTAGATAAAGGAATGGCTAGCCGAAAATCGAGCAACGGTGGCGGTGAGCAAATCGGTGTTGGAAAATGTACACCTGAGAATGTTTGTGGAGTAGTTCCGAATAGCATGAACCATCCGGATGCAGCTGTCCATCCGGAGACGATAAGACAGTTGGAGCATGCCACCCAGCCTGATACTGGAATTCAGGTGGGATCAGCAGTACCGTGTAAGGTAGTCCAACCACAAGGTGGGTGTCAGTCGATGGTCAACGTTGTTCCAATCCACGACCATCAGGTAAACATTGCTGAATCCGCGAGTACCACAAATAGAGCCGTTCTCAAGTTTGCCAAGGCACAGTCTAGGGTTCCCAAGAAAAATAAAGCTAAGTCGGCCCCTGTCAAGATTATGCATAATGATTTTGTTAGGCGAAACCCTCCGCGTCGCGTTCGCGATAAACGAGTTAGCTGTTGCGGCTACTGTGATGAAGCCGACAACGATTCTATGGTGCAGTGCGACGAGTGCGATACGTGGTATCATTTCGCATGTGTTGATGTGAGTTCTTCAGTGGAAGATATAAGTTGGTTATGCCCCCAATGCACCAGTGTACTCAAATTGAAATCTCTAACGGTAGCTCCAGTGAATAAAATACCTCCCAAAGCAATCAGCAAGAGTCAACCACATCCTAATTCTGCTCCCATTGTCACGATTTCGGATAAACCGACTGAAAAATCGAATCTTCCTAATATTATATCCTCGGCTAAATCAGCTGGAAAATCAAGTCGGCGTAGTGAGAGAAGAAAAATCGAACTACAATTACAGAAGCTTGAGGAGGAGAAAAAATTGCAGCTTCAGTATCTGGACCAGAAATACAGCTTACTGGAGGAACTGGAGAGTGAAAGTTCGTCTCGAACTAGCATTTCGGCTTCTGTGTTGGATAATGCGTCGAAAGTTGAACAGTGGATAGCAGATACCGAAAAATGTGGTGAAGATTCCGGTCTCGCTGAGGAGAATCCAGAAGATGATCCGAATGATCTCTTGCCAGTAGATGAAGCTGGAGCAGTTGCTTGCGGAATAAGCGTAGGTCCGCAACAACAAACAACAGCCGGTCGGCTGAGGCAACCGACTGAAAGGAACAGACCCGCAGTTGCCCCTAACCACGTAGAATGTATTTCAAATCATAGAGAGACGAGAAACTCTTTGGGTTTTATCCCGGGACAAAGATCGACTCCGCTTTGTCAACCACGACTGGGGATACCATCTACTATGGCCAAGGATGAACAAACAACAGCCGGTCGGCTGAGGCAATCGACTGAAAGGCACGTACCCGCTGTTGCCCCTAACCACGTGGAATGTGTTTCAAATCATAGAGAGACGAGAAACTCTTTGGGATTTATCCCGGGACAAAGATCGACTCCGCTTTGTCAACTACAACAGGGGATTACATCTACTATGGCCAAGGGTGAAAATACCGTTTACACATTGAACCGCAGCCAGCTGGCTGCTAGACAGGCCGTCTCGAAAGATTTGCCAGAGTTCAGCGGAAACCCAGAAGATTGGCCGCTTCTGTTTTCGATGTTCAACTCGTCCACCCAGTTATGCGGATTTTCAAATGAGGAAAATATGCTCAGGCTGCGGAAATGCCTTAAAGGAAGAGCATTAGAAGCAGTCAAATGCCGTTTGCTCCACCCTTCAAATGTGAATGGGGTAATAGCAACTCTCAAGATGCTATATGGAAGGCCTGAAACGATTATTCAAGCAATAATCAAGAAAATCCGCTCATTGCCGGCTCCTAGCATTGACAAGCTGGACACTGTAATAAATTTTGCACTTAGCGTAGAAAATCTCGTTGCAACGGTTGAAGCCTGCGAGATTAACGAATTTATGTATAATGCATCTTTGAGGTACGAGTTAGTGGAAAGATTGCCGCCCACGTTAAAATTGGACTGGGCAAAAAATTCTCGGAACAACCCTGTTCCAAATCTATTAGATTTCAGCTTGTGGCTGCGATTGGTTGCTGAAGATGCCAGTGCCGTTTCCACTTCAATAGATAGTGATTCTCGCTTCAGAACCCCCAAAAAAGACGGTTTATTGTATTTTCACTCAGAAGATTGCCGCCGGTCATCATCATCATCAGTAAGCGACAATACTCCTGTTTCCAAGGAGGCCAACAAAGAATGCATTAGTTGTAAGGGAAGCTGCTCAACTTTAGTGCAGTGTAAACGGTTCAGCGAACTCAGCTACAACTCCAGATGGGCGATAGTACGAGAATATAAAATTTGTAGAAGGTGCCTTCGAAGGCATAATGGTCCATGCAAGCAGAGAAAGGTGTGTGGAATTAATGGATGCGCCTATTTGCACCATCCGCTTCTACATGATGAAAGCAGACAGTCTTCAATTTCATCTCCTGCCCTAGGGACGAATTCACCGCAAGCACACGGAAGCCGAGCTACAAACACTAGCTGTAACGTTCATCAAGGGCAATCTGAGATTCTCTTCAGAATAGTGCCAGTCCTCCTCTATGGTCCTTCGAAGATCGTGCGGACATACGCCTTTGTAGACGATGGTTCGGAACTTACGTTGATGGAGCAGAGGTTGGCCGATGAATTAGGATTACAAGGCCCGACGAAATCGCTTTGCCTACGTTGGACCGGAGGTTCGAACAGAACCGAAGATTTATCTCAAAAGGTCAACCTCATGATTTCAAATGTCTCAAGTCCCTCCAAGAAGTACGCCCTCCGTGAAGTACACACAGTTGGCAATCTACAATTGCGACCGCAAACACTACTAATGCCGGAAATGCAGGAGAAATACCACCATCTCAAAGGTCTACCGATAGAATCATATGAAGACGTTAGCCCGCAACTTCTCATCGGTTTGGACCATGCCAGTTTAGGAAATGTAATGAAATGCCGTGAGGGTTATCCAAACGAACCTATAGGAATCAAGACTCGTCTCGGATGGATGGCTTATGGGCGCTGTTCTATAATGGCGAATACTGGTGATGAGACAATGGGCCATATCAACCACCACAGTGTCCATCGCTGTCAATGTGAATCCAAATCAGACGATCAGCTGCACGAGGCCATGAAACAATATTTTGCGCTGGAAAGCTTGGGAATTAGTAAACCGAATAACCTATTGCTTTCCAAAGACGAGCAAAGAGCGATCGAGTTGCTGCAAACATTAACTAGGCGCGTAAACGGGCGGTATGAATCCGGACTGCTAATGCGTTACGATAACGTAAGGCTTCCAAATAGCAGATCGATGGCACTACGACGATGGGAATGTCTCGATCGACGAATGCAGAAGGATGAAGGTCTTTCCCAGGCGCTACATGCGAAGATAAATGATTGCTTAGCCAAAGGCTATATTAGAAAGCTCACAGCAGAGGAAATAGACTCTACCAATAACAGAGTTTGGTACCTTCCAGTATTCCCAGTTATGAATCCTAACAAACCTGGAAAGTTAAGGATTGTCTGGGATGCGGCCGCGACTTGTTACGGGATCTCCTTAAATTCCGTTCTGCTTAAAGGACCAGATCAATTAACGTCTCTCCTGTCAATTCTGGTACGGTTTCGCGAATTCCGAGTGGCCGTTTCTGGTGATCTCCGTGAAATGTTTCTTCAAGTTTTGATGAGACCAGAGGATCAGCATTTGCTACGCTTCTTTTGGAAGACGAACGCTTCCGATACAACCCCAAATACATACGTTATGCAAGTCACACCTTTCGGAACGTGCTGTTCTCCGAGCATAGCCCAGTATGTCAAAAACACTAATGCGAGACGATTTGAGCAGGAACTACCGGAAGCTGTGCACGCTATCGTTCATCAGCACTATGTAGACGATATGCTGATTAGCGCCGAAACAGAGGAACAAGCAGTACAGTTGGCAACGGACGTGAAGATGATCCACGAAGCCGGAGGATTTGAAATGCGTAACTGGGTTTCTAACTCACCAGCCGTAGTTACGGCATTAAACGGATATGAAACCAAGGAAGTAAACCTGAGCATCGGAGAAGCTAACGCCACTGAAAAAGTTTTGGGGATGTGGTGGGATACAACAGCGGACTGTTTCACATACAAACTATCTTCCCGCCTCGATGTTGGCCTGCTGTCCGGGCGTAAAAGACCAACTAAGCGTGAAGTGTTGAGAACTTTAATGATGGTCTTCGACCCACTGGGATTGATCAGTCATTTTCTGATGTTTCTTCGAAACCTGTTGCAAGAAATCTGGAGAGCATCTATCGGTTGGGACGACCCAATTCACGACTGCCATTTCGAAAAATGGTCGACCTGGCTTCGAGTTCTTCCTCGTGTAGCGGATATTAAGATTCCACGCTGTTATCGGACAATTACATCTGCGAAAAAAGAAACCGTCGTTCAAATGCACACGTTCGTGGACGCAAGCGAATGCGGCTTCGCTGCCACCATATACCTTCGTTTCCAAGAGGGAGACACAGTTGAAACAGCATTGGCTGGTGCGAAAACCCGGGTCGCACCATTGAAGTTTCTTTCCATACCTCGCTCCGAATTGCAAGCAGCCGTTATCGGAGTCAGGTTATCAGATTCTGTTCTGGGATCACTCTCCATCAAGATCCAAAAACGTTATTTTTGGACAGATTCCAGAGATGTCATGTGTTGGTTGCATTCCGATCATCGGCGCTACAGTCAATACGTGGGCGTACGGATCAGTGAGATCTTAGAATCAACCGACATCCGGGATTGGCGTTGGGTCCCTACAAAATTGAACGTGGCGGACGACGGGACTAAATGGAAAAATACACCAGACCTAAGCAGCTCCAGTAGATGGTTCCATGGGCCTGGATTTCTTCGTAAGGGTGAAGAAGAGTGGCCAGCACCCTCCCGGTCTATTGAAGTCACTGACACAGAGCTCCGTCCACACCTACAACTTCATATCAAGTCTTCCGAGCCAATCATCGAAGTGAATCGGTTCAGTAAATGGTCATCCCTTCTTAAAAGTACAGCGTACGTATTTAGAGCCATTCGGAAAATGCAGCGGAATATAGTTCCTAATACGAACGGACCGCTCACCAGCGCCGAGCTAACTAAAGCTGAATGTTATCTACACCAGATAGCCCAAAGAAGCACCTACGAAGAGGAAATCGCAATCCTATCCGTTAAGCAACAAACACCTACAAAAAAACTAATTGCGAAAAGCAGTCCTTTGTTCCGGCTTTGCCCGTTCGTGGATGAAATGGGAGTCCTAAGGATTCGCGGGCGAACCAGCGCTTGCCAATTTATCGACAGCAACGTTACTAATCCTATTATTCTCCCTAGAGGACACTTAGTCACCAAGTTAATCATTTTGGACGTCCATCAAAAATTTTTGCACCAGAATCATGAGACCACCATAAACGAGTTGAAACAACGCTACTACATTTCCCGGCTAAAGGCTGTCTACAAATCGGTTCGGAATAGCTGCCAGACCTGTAAGAATGAACGGGCTCGTCCGCAAGCACCGTTGATGAACGACCTACCATTGTCACGCCTTTCAGCCTATAGCCGACCCTTTAGTCACATGGGGGTAGATTATTTCGGGCCAATGACGGTATCCGTTGGCCGCCGAGTGGAGAAACGCTGGGGGGTTTTAGCCACTTGTTTGACTGTACGTGCTATTCATTTAGAACTCGCCAATTCACTCAACACTGACTCGTGTATATTGGCCTTACGCAACGTAATGAACAGAAGGGGGGCACCAGTTGCCATATACAGCGACAGAGGAACAAATTTTGTGGGAGCCAATAAAGAGCTGAAAGCCGCACTGAAAGAGTTGAATCATCATAAAATCGCCACAGAATTTACCTCACCACAAACGAAGTGGAACTTCATGCCTCCCATGTCTCCTCATATGGGCGGAGCATGGGAAAGAATGATTCGTACGGTCAAGCAGAACTTGCAGAAACTGCTTCCAAGTCGTCTACCGTCAGACGAAACGCTACGGAGCATCCTGATAGAGATAGAATTCATCATCAACTCGAGACCGTTAACTGAAATCCCGTTAGACGACGATCAGTCTCCTGTACTGACCCCAAATCACTTCATCTTCGGTTCTTCAAATGGGATGCTTCCGTGGACCTGCATCGATAACAGCCCTACCCGGTTGAAACAAAACTGGAGACTATCACAGGCTGTAGCGAACCGGTTCTGGGTACAGTGGCTACGCGACTACCTTCCGACCCTTACCCGCAGGGCGAAATGGTTCGTCCCAGTAAAACCAATTGAAATCAACGACATAGTAGTCATCGTCGACAGCAGGTTTCCTCGTAATTACTGGCCAAAGGGGCGAGTAATCGCCACGAACGTAGCTTCCGATGGGCAAGTCAGGTGGGCTACGGTACAAACTGCTCATGGAATATACGAGCGACCAGCTGTCAAGCTCGCGGTGCTCGACGTTGGCGTAACAGGAAATGGAGCTCCGGAGAGTCTTCGCTGCATTGAGGGGGGGAGTGTTGGTAGCGCAACGTCGACCAGCGAGCTTAGTCCGTCCCTGTTAGAGTCGACTGCAGCATTCCCTGAATGACGAAGCTGTCATTTGAGATTGGACAATAGAACCCTCTGAGACATTGTAAGCGAGAACTCGTGTTCGCAATAGTGCGAGAATATATATATATTTTGCTTTAAAAACTAAAATTTATATTAAATTAGGTCATTTATACTTATACATTAGTGCCTAGTGCGTTTATATTCTATATATTTGGGTAAGAGTTAGATGAAAATACTTAAATGCTAAATTATTAAAGCTAAATTCTTAAAATAGAACTTACGACTAGTTCCACGCGACGGTGAATTAACCTAACTTAATTAGAAAGGTGTAAAAGAAGAGGTAAAATTAATGTTAAAACATTTACTTAACATAAACATTGAAAGTAATCGTTCATCCTAGGTTCCGGTATTTACTGCAGATCAGCTAATTGCATTGTTGCGCGATAGTGAAGAGTACTACAGTAAGTAGAATGCACTAAAAATGCACTTGCACTTGAGCAAGCTAGTACAAACGTTCTTATTATAGGATTTTGTAAATCTTTCTGCCAATAAAGTTTTAACGAATTGTGGATCTTTTCGTTGTCTATCGCCAACAATGCTCGAGGAGGACCTGTGAGTGCTCGGAGTTTTCGAACGACGAGTGCTAAGAACGATCTTCGGCGGCGTACAGGAGAACGGAGTATGGAAGCGGAGGATGAACCATGAACTCGCACAGCTTTATGGCGAACCAAGTATGCAGAAGGTGGCTAAAGCTGGACGGACACGATGGGCAGGACATGTTGCAAGAATGCCGGACAACTATCCTGCAAAGATGGTGTTCGCCTCAAATCCGGTAGGAACAAGATGACCAGGAGCGCAGCGAGCAAGATGGTTAGACCAGGTGGAGTGAGATCTGGCGGAGAGTACTCGGTGTTCGAGGAATTGGAGAGCGGTAGCCCTCAATCGAGGTACTTGGAGAAACTTTGTTCAACGGGCTTTTTCTTAGGACGGTAAGCCACCTAAGAATGTAAGTAAGTATATATAAGTAAGTCATCAATCAGTAAGTAAGTCATAAGTAGGTCATCAGAGTCGTCAGCTGAGGACGTCCCATAACTTCGTTCGGATGAGTAACCAACACCCGCCGGCAGAGTTAAATAATTTAAATCACGTTTTATTTTGTTGTTTTTTTTTCTGTTTATGTTTGCTTTTTCCCATTGAAGTCAGCATTCACTAAAGGGTTTGTTAGTTTGTTTTTTGTTTTGCTTTTTTTGGCTGCTGCTCATTTCTTCCGTGTATAATTATAGTAATAATAATAGGTAATAATCATAATAATAGCATTACTTTCAGTTTATTTTTCTTCTTCCGCCTGTAAGTGCGTGTGAGTCGTTTTTAGTACTTGAATTGGCATGTTTTACAGCGGATTAGATTATTACAACTGATTTTGTCTGGTTCTGAGGCTGCTTTATTTATAGTTAAGCCATAGGTTAGCAGCAAAGAGCGCATTTGCAATCAGGGGTTTTGCGTACTGCTGCAGTCAATTGCGAGCAAATGTTGTTTGCTGATTTCTTGCCTTGATTTTTGCTGCTGTTGTTGTGGTTTTCCAATGTTGAGTAGGTAGTATCGGTAAGGCAATGGAATCGAAATCGAAACCTAGCTCTGGTTTTTCTTTGGGAAGTTTGATTACTGTTTAAGCATGCTTTTGTGATTACTCCTCATCCCGATGATGATAATAACTTTTCCAAAAAAGTTGTTATCATTTTTGTTTTGTATATTTCCAAACACATAGCTAGATGTAATCGTATTATATGTTAAATATGAATAAATGCGATGGAAAAGGTTTGGGCGATTTCGCCGTATTTTCTGGTGTAGAGACGAGAGAGAATAAGTTATGCAGGTAATCAATAAGGATGAGTGACCATGACAAGAGAAGGAGGAAAATATTCCGTTATTGGCGTTTGATGTGTATAAGCGCGAAATATGTTAAAGCTTTTGAAGCAACTCTACAATGCGTTATAAAATCTACATACTTATTACATACAGTGAGATACGTGTACGAGTGATACATCATTTGTCTAACGTGTGAAAGGTGATCGCGATTTTTTCCCGTCTGATTAATTCAGTTATCTAGCTAAACAGTTCCTATGCGGCTATGTGGTAAGTATATTTGTTTGTTTTTTTTACTCTTCGATTTTAGTGTATGTGTTTGTTGTTGTTGTTTTGTTTTTTTGTTTTTTTGTTGTATATTTACAGCCTAACAAGTGTTTTTTTATTTCTTAGGTGTTTACACCGAATTAATAGCTAACAAAATTAGTACAGTTGTTGTATAAAGTTTGCTCTCAGTTCGATTTTCGGTTCTAGCGTCCAAAAATAGCTTCTGACACCGAGGTTAAGTTTTTGCTTTGGGGAAAAGGGCAGGATTCTCTACAAACACGTGCGCTAGTTTCACTTACAAGGGGGATTTTTCGTTTACCTACAAGCACTACTGCGCGGAGCTTTACTCCACGTTTTAATTATTGTTTCCGGTTTCGTTTCTTTTGTCTCTGACGCTGTGGATATTTCCAGTAAAACGGAAAAAAATCTAGATGAGCAGTCGCAGTATGAAATAATTTTATTTGAGCTATTGCTTGTTAACCACTTAAACCATTTTAAGATTAATTCGTGTACCATATTAAAGTGAAATTGCTTCTTAGTAAAAATATCTGTCAAGTGAATACATAAACAATCGTAAAATTAAATAAAAAGAAGTCAACTTACGACAAACTTCATCCCAAAGTTCGTGCCGGTTTTCCTACATGATTAGAGTAAAGATACTTTGCTTACACTCACATTAGAAACACACACAATTCAGATTCTTCTCTACGATAATTCAAATTGTTCCACTTTTAATCAAAATTCGCTCGTAAAAAACCACTAATTTTCCAAATTTGTAAAACACTTCAAACTCGCCATCCGTCATTTGGAAGGAACGAAAATTAAAAATCACAGCATGCTACGTAGGATAGAGCATCCGCAAGCACGAAAGCCGAGAGTAAAAGATTCGACTGCGCCTAAATGTCTACTACACACTGTGGGTGGAAGGAAAACATGTGCATTAGGCGAGTAAAATAATGCTCGCTGCGCTGGAAAAATGCCAGTTCAGTTGTAGCCCAGGCTAACAAATCAAATAGTTTCAGCTTTGGCTTTGTTTGTTTCCATGTCATTTCATCGAGCAGTTTTTGCTATGTGATTAAAAATGATCTCCTAAATTGCTGGCAAAAACATTCCCATAGATAGTTTGAAAATTTAATTATCACAACGTCCCCGCAAACAATAAACCTTCAATTCCAATAAACAATTTAATTAGAGCATTATATAGATAGCGGAGGGAGAGAGAAAAAAAATCGAACAAATTAAAACATTGAAGTGAGAAAATTAAGCCAACCGATAGCGATATTAATATATACGATTTTTTTCCTTTGTTTCCCACAAACCCATCGGCAAAGGTAATCAACACTTCCCGAACTTTGCCAGTCGAGTAAACATACGGCTCGTAAGCACCACTATAGGTACCACTTGACAGATATTGAAGCACAATTAAATTTAATTACACTCTTCGACTATATGGTACGGATCGCTTCGCTCTATGACCGGACCGGCATGCCAGGCCAGGCGTGGAACTGTGGCGGCGCGGGAAATTGATTATGCGAATCCTGTGTGTCCTGTGCATTTCGGTGTAGCAATTTTGTGTCCATCATTAATTAAATGAATTTGTAATCTTTCCCTTTATGCTTCCGCCGCGTCGCGCCACAGGCGCGCTTTACCCTACCTACCGGCAGAGGATAATAATTTAACAAGGACTTTAATTTATGTAAGAACCGACTGCCAAAAAATAAAATCTGCTGATTTTTTTGACATGGAACATTTCAAGTGGTTAACTACATTATCCTCTTCACTGCTGTTCATCCTTCCTCCTACCAAAAATTCCGTTTCTGCCAGCCGATGGCCGAAAAAAGTGTTCCCAAAAATTCTGTCTGTAAATAGCTGTAGCATTTTTTTTTTCATTATTGTATAAGTCTACAACCGATCGCCCGACTCTCCCTTGAAGTGTAAAAATTTCCCTTCTTTCCCCACGTCTCTGGCAAGCGCTCTAAGTTTTAGTATGATTCTGTTTTTTTTGGCTAATAAAACGCTGTCTTCCCCTTAGTCCACTCCGGCTGAACTGTCGTGCGTCATGTTCGAATCCAAGCTGGCACAGTCGGAGTCCGGCTCCTGGTTGCCATTGTAGTTGGCCGCTTCCTGCAGCCGCAGTAGCATGTTCATCAGTGGGTCCTGGTTTTCGGAGTTGACCGGAGCGCTCGCCTCCAGGCCAACGTCGTCGGCAGTGATCTGGCGCAACTGGGGCACCGTCGTCGGTCCGATCGGCCACGGGTACGTTTCGCGGATGAACGTGCACGGATCGACCCAGGTTCCGCCCCGGCGACCGTACAGCTGGACGCCCTCCCGTACGGCATCCATCAGATAGGGCGCCAGGTGGTAGTTCCAGACGTCTGTGAACCATACCTGCGAGTCCTGGAGGTTCATCGGACAGGACAGGAACAGGCGTGGCCCGATGGTAACGTCACTGGAGTTGTGCG